>NW_006432447.1:9757838-9776502 GCF_000325575.1 Pteropus alecto | reverse complement strand
CTGCAGTAATAGTTCTGTGAAACTAATATTTACAGCAACCTCAATAGTTGCCCTGCTTCTGCCTTTCCCCTCCATTTGTCTGTTTTCCCCCTTGCAGGCAGAGTGGTTCTAAGTTTGATCATGTCACTTCTCTGCTCAGAGACCTCCGATGGCTTCCATTTCATCCAGAGTAAAAGCCAGAGTCTTTACTACAACTTACAAGACCCTTCATATTTACCTCATCTATTACTCTTTTCCTTACTCACTGGGCTCCAGCTTAGACCTCCTTGCTGTTCCTTGAGCCCTCCCAGAGCCACCACAATCTGTTGTGTGGATTGTGTTCTGTAGGAAGTACCCAGCAGAGGGGACAGAGAGAGGTGAAATTCAGCCTGGGCTGCACTTATCATGCTGTGCTCCTGGCATCATTGAAACCAAGGTGTCTTCTTACCCGGCAGCGGCTCTGACCTCTTAAAATGTGCTCCTGCCCCAGGGCCTTTGCACTTGCTGTTTTTTTGCCTTGGACTCTCTCCCTTCAGAATACTTGACTTGTTCATTAACTTCCTTCAGGCCTTTCCTCTAGCTACCTTATCAGAAAAAATTTTCTCTAACCCCTTTGGGAGTGGTAACCCCTACCTGCTTGACCAGCTCTGTTTTTTTCCATATCACTAATTGCCATTGGACATACACTGTATTTACTTATCTCTGCTCTCTCCCCCTCCACACACTGATTCTGGACGAGTAGCCCTCCTGGACCTGAAGTATCAGCCTTACCTGGGAACTTATGAGAAATGCAAATTACCCAGCCCCACCCAACACCTTCTGAATCAGAAGCCTCAGAGGTGGGGCTCATTACCCTGTGTTTTAATAAGCCCTGAAAGTAATTCTGATGCTCGGTCAAGTTTGAAAATCGCTGGTCTACAAAGTGAGAGAGAAGGGTCTTTGTTCATTTGCTGCTGCATCCTCAGAACAGCGTCTAACATAAAGTAGGTGCTCAATAAATATTTGTTGAATGCATGCTGAATGAATTTTAGTGTTTTCCAAGAACTGGGCTGACTTTTTAGTGCTTTAGTACTAATTGATTTAATCCTCATTAAGTGATAAGTACTAATTGATTTAATCCTCATTAAGTGATATGCCTTAGGTACTATAATTGTCCCATTTTTACAGCTGAGGAACCAGAGACACAGAGAAACTAGGTAACTACCTTAAGGTCAAACAGCTAGGAAGTGGCAGAGCCAAGAACCCAGAGCTCCTGCGTTTAACCACAGGTACCTATGCCAACTCTCAACAATCTCAGGGGCCCCAGTGGAAGTGTCAGGCTGCTCCAGACTGCCAGGTATGGGGAAGCTTTTCATAAGAAAAGAACAGAAGGAAGATCTCAGTGTATTCCTGCCTGAGTGGGGTTGGTTGGGGGCTGAAGGAGCACTGTGTCAGGAAGCAGGAGATACAGGTTCGGTCCTTGCCTCCTACTTCCTGAGGATGGAAAATTGGCAAGCCATTCAAACTCTGAGCCTCAATTTTTCTATCTGTTAAATGGGCCCGAAGCCAGAGGTCTAGAGATTTGGAACAGGATGGGGCTGTAGCCAGTTTATACCATTCTGCAGCAGGCAAGCTGGCACCCCATGTCCATCCCTCCAGTCCATCTCTGGCTTCAGAAGCAGCTGCAGTGGAAAGAACCCTCTCACGCTTAATACGGCCCCTCAAGTGTGTGTCCCTGTGATTTCTTTATTTCTAACCCAGACTTTCTCTAATGCTAAGGGAGTCCATTGGGCCTTCTAGTAAGCTTGGCCTGAAGTTGACACCTTTGGGAGAAACCCTCAACTAATGGGGAACAGTAACCAGGAGATTAATGTGCCAATCCCACGTCTTTAAGGTATATAGTTCTCGGAGGCATTCAGCACGTTTTTTGGGAGGTGGCAGTACAATCAAGCCTCCCCCAGACTCCCAACCCCCTACACGCTTCCTCCTTGCTCCCAGCAGCAGTGATGTCAACAACACAGCCTCATATCCGGATTTTTCCTGTTCCTGTCTCACTCTCTCTGTATCCTCAACTCCTGCTTCCTGGGCTCACCTTTCAAATAAACTACCTGCCTCTAAGTCGCTGTGTCTAAGGCTCTGCTTTAATTAAGAGACCTGTCTTTCTCCAGATTCGGAAAAAGGAAACTGCTCAGGGAGAATTCAGAGCGGGAGTGTACCTCTTGGCCAGCAGGGTGGCTGGATCAGTGTCCTTGGGCTGTAAATGTGCCTAGCAGCCTGAATTCTGGTCCAAGCTGTGATGGGATAGATGAGGAACCAGTTTTCTCTCTTTCCTCTGGCAGTCAGCTCATTCATTTCATCTTTTGAAATGAGTTTTGCAGAGGAACTGACATCTCTAGTTATTGTGTTCGGAAGCTGGGGCCAGAGGCTAAAATTTGCTGAAAATTCAGCTTTTCTTCTTTGAATTTATAAAAGACCAGCCAAGAAAACCCTGCCTGTGGCCTGCCCCAAGCAGATCAGAGAGATAAGTTCAGATGCTGACAGTCACATGGTCAACCCATTTCTTCATCTCTGCTCACTGGGTGGGAGTTCTTTTTCTTTCTCTCAGCAGCATCCAGCTCATCTGACACCACTTCCAAACATAATAAGAAAACAGCCTTCAAAGAGCAAAGCAAGGTAAGCTTTCCTACTTAAAAGGGACCCTTGAGGTTATTTCTGAGTGGTTGGTGATGGTTATGGGTGATGTTTCTTTTTCCTTTAGGCTTACCTGTATTTTTTTTTTTTTTTAGATTTTCTGTTCTACCCTGGAACATGTATGTATATATATTTGTGATATAAAAAGGTAAAAAAAAAAATCAATTCCGCAGATAATTTGTGAAATAAATGAATCATTGGAACAGCTGCATATAGAGGAATTTTATATATGTTCAAAAGTCTTATTTCATTCTTCAGTTCTTAAGTCAAATTCCTGCATACTTGGTCCAAATCTCTCTACCAATCCCTGTTCCTATCAATGACCCCACTGCTGCTTTATAGAAACAAGCCTTAATCTTAGGAACTGAACTTTTTGCTGAAGAGCAAAGAAACAGTCAGAAGAGAAATATTTTTGCCAATAAAGAACATTGTTTTTGAGAACATAGTCATCATTGCATTTGAATTTTAGAATAATACTAATAGAAGACACCTATGTAGCACTTATGTGTCAGACATGGTTCTAATGCTTTTCCCACGTAACTTATTCAAACTTCCTTATGAGATGGGGAGTATTACTATCTTCATTTAAGAAATGATGAAACTGAGGTACAGACAGATTAAGTAACTGACTCAAAGTCACACAGCTAATAGGAGGCAGGGCCAGAATTTAAACCCAGAACTGTGTGGCCCCATAGCCCCTTCTCTCAATGACTACACTAAATATCCTTTCTGTACTTTTTTCTCTCAATGGGATGACCTCTTCCAAGAATCCTTGATAGGTAGGTAGGAAATTAAACTTCAGATTTTATTGGGGTTCTCATCTCTACAAGGTTGAATAAGAATCTTAAGCTTGGAGCAAGGAGCGGGTTTTGAGTCCAGTGTGCTCCCACCTGTGGCTTCCCGGTTTCATATAGTGGCCATCTTCAGGGTTGGTCCTCCCAGCTGGCTTCTAGCAAATCAGAGAAGCACTTCTCTGGGTTGTGTTGTGCTGAAGATTTGCCCTAATCAGGACCCCTATATGGGTTCTCATCTACCAGGGCTCAGTGAGCACACAGGGGCCAGGCTCTATCCTCTGTGGAAACATCCAAACCCCACTCAAGGGTATAGTTTCGGGAGATGTCTGCCTCCCTTCTCAGCCCAAGTAACAGCCTCTGTCACCTCTTTCTGTGAACACCTAGCTGAATCCTGTGTCATGTTGAAACAAAGGATTCTTTCTTAGTTCCTAAGACTGACTGGGAGAGTGGGCAAAGGTAGCCCAGTGCTGATCCCTCCTACCAGAGTGGGAGGTGGGAACAGACAGACTGAAAGCTCATATATATTTGTAAATCATTTATGTTATTGCAGATTCCTGTGAACCAATACATGAAGTAAGTGAATCAATACTGAAGGGAAGTGGAAGTGGGGGGGACTTCTGGACTAGAAAGCGGAAAGGCAAGAATCACTTGAGGATGATTGCTAAAAACACCTGAACCTACCTCCAAGTTTATGGAATCAGAATTCTCTAGAGGATTTTATGACTACTAAAATTTGAGATCCTTCGGTCTGCATGGTCTGGAAAATTTCTACTTCATCCATGAACTGGCATCCTACTGCAGACCAAAGAAGTTATGCAATATACAAGGTCTTTCAGGACAGCAAAAGCAAACCTCATGGATATGCCCCAGCTGCACGGGGTGGCAATGTCATGTGAACGTGTGCACGTGGCAGAGTGAGGTTGTTTCTGGGGTTTATTCATAGCAGTGTGTTCGGAGGGAAAGCAGGAAACTTGTTGATTGAGGTTAGGACAAAAGAATGTATTCAGGAAAATTATCTAAAACTTGGGAATGAAGTAAAAAAAGATGATTGTCTGACATTTTAATGCCTTGCTAGAGCATTTTCTAATACGTCTGCCTCAGGGTCATCTGAATTTCTGGGAATATAAACTTGTTTGGCTTGCTGTTTGCAATTTGATTAGATTTCATTTGTTTTACAGATCTGAAAAGTTAGAGATTAAGTTGTGTCAAACTGGAAAGGGAAAAATTTTTTTTCTTGTCCAGTAGAAAAGATAACCTCAAAGATTAAGGTTTTATTGCTTGTAGGACGTTAATCAATGCCGTATCTGACCTGCACTCTGATTTCAGCATTCTTTTTTCCCATTGACCTTATAAATCAAATTTCTCATATCCTCATGGATTTGGCTTTGTTTTTCTGCTAGTTCCTGCATTAATAAATTGGATAAGACTTGGAATGTGCTTATTATCTATTCAAATGAGGATTATGATTTCCTTCAAATTATGCTTTCACAAAACATACTGAGCGTTTTTAAGTCTGAGCAATAAGCTGAGGCAGTAAACAGGAAACCAGTCAAAGGGACAAGAGTTAAATTCATTAGGAGCAGACTGAGAGAACTCTAGAAAAGTTGTGGTGACCAGTCCAGGATGAAGGTTGTAAACACGACAAGGCAGTCAAGTGTTCTGTTTGTCTGTGGCCCACGAGGGTGGACCAGGATTGTTTTAAGGCACCCTTCTGGACCATAACTCTTGCCCTGCTAGGAAGCTCAAAGCTAAATTCTACACTCAATTGCTCTTCCTTTCTCAAACAGAAGTTATTGGTTTATTTTCTCCCTTTCTTGTCTTTATGTCATGTGGCCTCTTTCTCTTTGTTCTGTGTTTATCGTTTAAGGTATCTTCTTACCATAAGCTGTTTAAATACCTGCTATAACTAAGCAGACAAAAATCAATCAATAAAATAAAGGTAGACGCCTCAGTATTACACTCTGACCTAAACTGATGTGGTGTTCACAATTATAAGCTCTTTGTTTTTATTTTATTTTATTGTAGTGTCCAATAGTTAGAAACTAGAACTATAAGTCTAGATATATGTCTTTGCTATTATGTTAGAAGATAGAAAGTTTTAGATTGAATTCATTCACTTAGACATTTATATTTAAGCAGACATGAACAGGCAGAATTAGTTTACAGACCACCTATTGGGCAAGATGGAGAAAGCGTTAGTCTTTTTTCTTGTAGGAGCTCCTGATAGCATCTTGCATGAAAGAAAGACTGAGGCCAACGTGACAATGTTCTAGGGACAGGCTTTGGCCTACCATTTAGTTGAGCGAAGGGACCAAGAATCCTTCCAAATTGCGGGTTGGACACAGAAACTTTGAGAGTCAAGCCTCAAGAAAGATTTCCAAAGTGCACTAGGCTTGTTAAATTCTTAGATCCTGCTTGTATAACGAGGGCATGTCTCTAGTATTTCTGGGAAATCCACATATCGAGAACGTCACAGATTTTACGGAAGAAAATCTATTTCCAGTGGTCATTACACTAATTAACAAAGCACCTGGTGTTGGTTGGAAATACCTGAAGCACTGGCATAGCCATCTCTGGTGCGTGGCCTTTCGGTTAAATACTGCTTGAACATCCAGACTAGGGCAATCCACTTCTTCAAGGACATAGATGAAAACTAAAAACCACATGCCATACTGTGGGGAAGTGTTTTAAGAATTTACCAATCACATCACATTTAAGATGTGGAAAAATTCACTGTGCTCTAGTCGGCTGGTGTAGAAATTATCTTTAACATTTGAATCAGCCTTGATTAAAGTTAAGTTTAAATAAATTTCATAGCAGTAAATTTGAAAAGATAGTAAGTTGTCAATGCAAGTGCTTTTGAGAAGGCAAAGCACTGCTTTACATAGATTAGGAAGATTAGAAAATATTCATATACTGGTTGTAAAAGAAATGAGGTTAAACTTAATTTTAACCTGTATCTTGTCATCATAAAGTTGATTTTTAGGCTAAATCAGTTTTCTAGGAAGGCAAAGTTTCCTATAATAGTCAAAAGTTTACTTACTAGGAATCTTGGAAAGACCATTGACTAGTAACTCTGAGACCATTAGTTTGTGTTATAAAGAATTACATTTGTTAGAATACTTATTGTAGAGAACAATGTTTACCATTCAAAGTTATAAATTATGTTTGTCAATGGAGGTTGAATTTATGCCAGCCTTGGAATCATTGATCCGACTATGACCTCTTGATCATTTTGTAATTAATTAGTCATTGTGTAAAACTGAGCATTTTTATTTACTTTCTTTTTTGGAGAGAGGAATGTTATTCCTCCTCACACAAGCTCTATCTAAGTAAACATTAAATATGTAACTTTAGCAGGTAAAGCCAATCCTCTTTCTCTCACAAGAGAGTCTGTGTAAAATAGGATTTGATCCCTTTTCCCTGAAGCCCGAGGAAGTCGTGTGACAGAATTACTGAACATTCTGGGTACAGTTTGGAAAACGATGATATGTGAAAGGCCAAAAAGCTCATGCTTTGACTGTACAAAAGTTATCTATTTGTTTATGCTTGATATCTCAATCCTTCCTGGTCTGCTCTTTGTCATGGGCACAGAAATTTTATCTCCCAAGGAACATAGCTTTTGGGATTAGTCTTAGATTCCAACAGGCCAGTGAAGTTCTTCTCCCTCTGTGAGTACTCAGCCAGCATTTATTGGTGATAACTAGGGCTCTTCATCTCTTCAGGGATCCAGTTTCGGAGGTGAGGAGGATGGAGGGGGATAGTTTAAAATCTTTGATGCCTTTCTGAGCCAAAATGAGGAAGTCCTTTATGTCTCTGTGTTTATAGGGGTTGGGTATGGGGAACAAGACTGTAGTCTTAAGTGTCTCTTCCAGCTTCCAAATAAAGAAAAATCTGAGAGAGAGAAATGAAGCTGATATTACCAATGGAGGTTAGTTTGTCTGCTAATAAGCACATGTTCTTCTGGTGGGGTCTCATATTGACTCATGGAGTTGACAACTATTTCTCTTCTTCATGACTGCTAGCATCTTATCTCCCAAAGATCCCACAAGGATATTGTGGATCACAGATTACATTTTTTGTATCATTTCCCTCTTGCTATTTCTTACCCAAAATGTTCTTGTGAGGGGTGGCTTACATCTGAGATTCTGCTACAACCTGGTTTTAATACAGATCTGATTGAATGTGCTATTACAAATTTATGACTAATATTGCCTAATTCACTCTGTTAGGTATAAGTAAATGTCTTTAAGTTTTTAAAGCACTATAACTGTAACCATGTTTTAGGAATTCAGTTTATCACCAAGTCTACTCTTGCCAGCCTTAAAACTCTTCCTCCCTGGCTCCGCAATAATCCCTTCCTTTTCTGAAATCACTGTGAACTACATCTCTGTGTAAACTTCCAGGCTTTTGCAGGGTCTGCATAGTATTAAGTCCTTGGTTAAATGCCATTATCTCTGCCCGTTTTCCCTCTGCTCTCCTTGGATCATCCCTTCATCCTCTGCTGTGTATCCTCCTATCAGCAAAGATGAAAATAGAGACTCTCTTATTGAAGGCAGTTTTCAAATAAAAGAAAAGAGAATATAAGGAAAGTAGAGTGGGTAGATGTCAGTTACGGAAGAAGTTGGCTATCAATTGCTTATGTGTCCCTTGGGCAAATTGCATCACCTTTTTTGAACCTCAAGTTTCCTCTGCAAAATAATGAGGTTTGGCTAGATGTTCTATCCCTAGAAAGATTCTTTTTAGGGATAAATTCTCTGAAACTACAAACATTTGCTGCAGCTGGATGTTATATATGATTCTAGGTTTCCTGGTAGCAAATGAAAATAGGAAAAGATGTTGAATTATGTAGTGTTTATTGTCTGACGAAAGAAGTGCAAGCTTGCATCTACAGAGATAGAATAACACTCAAGTAAGAAGGCATACTATTGGACCCTGGAAAAGTTTTAAATTGTGCCTATCCAAAACTCATAGTGTTGATTCTGAGTTATAGGTGACCATATTCAAATTGAGGTAGCTTAAACAAATAAGGTAATGTACTAACTTGCGCGCGCGCGCGCGCGCGCACACACACACACACACACACACACACACAAATGTGGAAAGGTAGGTACTTGAATTGCCCTCAGGATTTTATCTCTGCTTTCCTCTGTGTTTCGACATCAGGCAGGCTGCCCCATGAAGCTGAAACCACGGCAACAGGCAAATTCAGCATTATAATCTTTAAAGCTTCATAACCAGAGATGTTAGGGAAAAAAAATCTAAGGAAGGATTTTGATTGGCCAGCCTAGGGTCACATGCTGACTCCTGGAATAATCATGGTGTGGGGACTATAGCTGCCTCCCACTGGAGCTGAGGGTGAAATGAAATTTTCCAATAAGGAGGATGGTTACCATTCTAGGTAGGCAAGTAAGAAATGACTGTTTCACCTTGTAATGGTTGCTTCCCAAACTCCTTCTACTCTAGGTTCAGGTCTACCATATAAATTTGCTCTTCCCAAAAGTCCACTATACCCTCAAAACCCCTAGGTCTTTTTAAAAATGTGCTTTGCTTTTGACTGAAGTTTGCCTGCCCAGTCTTCTCAGTGTCTATCATTAAGTGCTTTTCATGGCAGTAGCTAGGACCTTGATAAATTAATATGTGTTGCAAACAAATGGGCTGGAGAGAGGTAACAACGTCCTTTTGTTAAAGACCACCAAGGGCACAATTATCATCCAACAAAGATGGGTTAACTTACTGAGCAAGGGGACCACATACCAGAGGAATAATGGGGCACCTCACCAAACAAAGGAAGATACAGATTTACTATATATTGAGGGAAAGGGTAGGGTTTTGGTAAAATTTCAACAAAGCAGTGTTGTGCTTGCTTAAAGCAAAGTAGGACAGGGTATAAATGAGTAGACATCAAGCTTGGGCTGAGATGAGAACTCAGCATCCGGTTTCCTTAGAAACTTCAAAGTTAAGATAAGTATGGAATGTTGTATGCAAAATCCTTATCTGAAACTCTGCACTTCGGTTGGAAATTGAGGCTGTTTTTCTGTGTTAAAATGACTTAGATCCTCCAGGCAAGAATGAAGTGTTTCATTCTCAGTAAATATGATTTCAAACAGCAAAGTTTCTGACAGTCAGTGATTTTAGAGAACAAGTTTTGTCATGTCCCTTCGTTAATTAACAAAAGCATATTTTTTTGCAACTTCACTGAAGAGTCTTCCTCTTCCACTCATCATATATACATTTGTTTAGGGTCTCCCTTGAAATAACCGCACGTCTTTTGTAGTCTAACATTAAGGAGTGAGTTTAGGTGGAAAAGTCATGTCAGTTATAAGGAAAAATGAAATAAGGTCTTTTGGAGTTTAGGTTTATTATTGAGGCAATTATTTGCTATTTATTCACTTTGCAAATATTTTTTGAACTCCTACTATATGCCAATCATTGTGAAGGAGATAGAATTTCTAACCTTGAGCAGTTCACAATTTAGTGAAGGAAACATCGTGGAAGGAATGTGAGCGGCAAGGATATGAACAATTTCTGTCTCACTTATTTAAGAGGAAGTCTCTCGGTTTAGCTCTTTCACCCTTCACGCTGGTCACCCTGGTGGTACTTGCAGAAACTTCAGATGCCACATGTTGAATATTAGCCTGGGTCCCTGAATAACTGTGTGGAGAAAAGCCTCTTGCTGACCTCGAATACTCAAGTTGGACTGAATTAGGTGAGAGGACAATGATCTTCATTGTTCTTTAAGCCATATTATTGTTAGGTCTCTTGTTATAGCAGCTTAACTCTTACCCTAACTCACATATGCACACACGTAAATACTTACATATTTCCTTTGACTCCATTCTGATCCCTAATCTGGTTGGTGTGAGCTAGTTTAGAGAGCCCAAGGTGAATATAGACACTGAGCTTTACCCTGCCTGGTAAAGGTTACCAGTGCAGGGAGTGTTTATCATTGTTCAGTTAATTAATTTATCCATTCATCCATCTATTATACATGCTGTTTTGAGACCTAATATGTGCAAAACTCTTTGCTAGGGGATATCCAGGGGATATGAGCCACACAAAGATGAATGATATCCAGTCCCTGCTCTCAAGGGGCTTATAGTCTGGAGACTTTAGGTGGAGACTAAATCATTAAAATAGGAATAATCAAGGTCAATTTTTAGTCTAGAAAATCTTAATTAAATTTGAAAAAGACTCATTTAATTAATTATGATTATCATTATTTTTTGAGAATGTTCTTCCTGATAAGTGTTTGTATTCATTTTCAAGGCCAGGGTTTACAGCATGAAGGACCAAGGACCATTTCTATTTAATGGCAATAAAGCATGTGTGAGCACAAGCAATGTGTCACTCACCATAAACACTGTCCTTGCTCCTCCTCTTGCTGCCCCCTCCCCCTGCTTTCTCTTAGGAGAGTATTAAACACTAGAAAAGCTGATGTGTCATTGTACATTTGAGTCTTCCTGTACTCTAGGCTCCAACAGCTTCTTAAGGGATGAAGACAAGAAAGATAAATTGAAAGGAGCAGCCCAAAAGGCTTTGCCAGGTATGAGGAAATTTCTTTACTCAAGGATAGTTTTCTAGGTGGAAACTCTAGTTTGTTTCCTTTTTTTCCTGGTGTTCGTTTTCTTTTTTTTTTTTTTTCATATACACTGCTTCTCTTTTATTTCTAGGCAGAGAGAGACAGAGACATATAGACAGAGGAGAAAGAAATAGAGACTGAAAGAGAGACCTTGAATAGCAAAGAGATGGAGAGAAATTGAGACCGGGAGAAAGACACAGAGGGGAAAAACCCCCAAAGAATATGTTAGCTATACAGAGAAAGAGGAACCTCTAAATGAAAACTATGGCAAAATGGATCTGCGAGTCTCTGAACTTTTATTGAGCAGGACGATGTGGAATATTTTGAGATTGCACTCAGAATTTATCATCTGTGTGGAAAGGGGAAACTGACTTATGGGGACTCACACATGTTGCGTGAATTATTGCATTGATGCATGTCTTTGCGAGTCTTTAAAAAAAAAAGATTGGTGTTAGAATGTAAGGCCAAAAGAAGAAGAAAACATTAAAGATTTAATGAATAAGCAGACTTAGCAGAGAGATAAAAGTCAGGTAAACTGACTATCTCTTTCTCTAAGAGCATTTCCAGGGCCAGTAGGGGCAATTTTGAGTTAAGAATAGGAGTTTTTGTTCACCTAGTTTGCCAAGGTTCATACAATTTGACTATCATTTTCCTTTCCATTTGGCTAACTTACACAATTTTAATAAATAAGTTAAATAATTATTTAAAATTTTAAGTAGCAATTTCTAACTTACAGCATTAAAGAATTTAGAGAATACATGTATACTCAACACTTGGATTCATCATTAATATAGTTGCTTTTTTACATATCTATGTCTTTATTCATCTCTTAATCCATCTTATTATTTTTCTGCATTTTAAAGTAAATCATGGAATCAGCATACTTTTCCCTAAATACTTCAGCATGCATATAATTTACTAGCACTCAAGAAAATGATTGTTTTTTGTAAAGAACTGCTGAAAAGTTAAGGTGAAATTGTTCAGATTTAGATTTTGTATGTAATTTTCAGGTAACTGGGGTTGATATTTCTATATTTAAATTCACTGAACAAACATAGAGATGGTGATGACTATTAAGGGTGACTTCTATGGGGTGAAAGGATCAAATATTGGCTGAGAATTATTCCACAGGATCTACAGGAGAAAAATCTATCATCTTTCTTTCTCTTTTGAGACGGAAAAGAGATCTTCAGAGACTAAGAAATAGCCCAGGGAATACCAAATACAGAAGGGTCCTTTTTTATTTTGACCCCTGAGTGTATAGCCCATAGGCTTTTGGAAGTAGTCTGTCATCATATAATTTTATCTGATAGTTTCCGACTCATAGGAATGGGCTTCGAAAGGTCTAAAGATGTGTTTATTCTGCCACTGACCATGAGTAATGGAGCTCTATCTATATTTTTGCGGGAACTGTAAATATGGTGTGTTACAGAGTCACTAGGAAGTAAAATGATTCCAACCTAATTTGGGTCTTATGTTTGAGAAACTCACTATCTAAGTGAATTTTTGTGGCTATTAGTTTTAAAAGATTCATTCTTCTGGCGACATCTCTCCCCTGCCCCCTTGGGCATGGGTTGCAGTCATAGACTGGCTTCATTTTAGGTTTTTCAGAGATCTTAACCCAAGTCTCTTTCAATATAGTGCCCATGATCTAGTGTTACCCATTCTACAAATTTGCTGTTTAGATTTATGCTGTTTGATCTGATTACATTTTTATTATAAATGAATTAAAAATATAATTGTAATTAAAATATAAAAGTGAATCCGATTGACTTTGAGTCCTCCACTTACCAAAAAATAATGGCCCAATAATTGTAATTAAAATATAAAAGTAAATCTGATTGACTTTGAGTCCTCCATTTACCAAAAAGTCATGGCCCGGGGGCACCGATCTTCCCAAGTTTGCCTTTAAATCTTTGTATAAAATATTCTATCCAGAGAACAGGAAGTCATTTTTCTATTATGAGCAAACAAATTTATGCAACAAATATTTGTTGAGCACCTGCTATGTGCCAGGCTCTGAAGACATATCATGGAAATAAAAAGATTTTTTGTAACCTTATAGTCTATGTAAAAGCAAGGGCGTGACAACAGATAATAAAAACGATGATGAATATTAAATAGGAGGTGTTAAGAACTATGAGAAAAGAGGAAACGCAGAGCAGAGAAAGGGGGGTTGAGTGGCCTGGGAGAACAAAGGTGGGTAGCAATTTTAAGTAGAAATGCAAAGTTGATATTTGGGCAAAGACTTGAGGGAGTTGAGAGATTTAGCCATGTAAATATATGTGGATACACAGGGAAGAGTGTTAGAGGCAGAAGAAACAGCATGTGCAAAGACCCTAAACAGGGAGTGTAACTGGCTTATTTGGGGAATATCCAGTAGGCCAAATTGATCCGGTTATAATGAATGAGAGTGAGAGATGAGTCAGAGAGAAAACTGGGGGTCCAGATCACATATGACCTTATAGCCTATTTTATCTTTTCACTCTAAGTGAAATAGGGAGCCATTGAAAACCTTTGAGCAGAGGGGACTTAGGGTTTAATAGGATGTCCCTGGATCTTTGTTGAGAATAGACTTAAAGAAGAAAGGAAGGAGACCCACGGCAGCTGCTGTAGTAATCAAGCAAGAGAGGTGATGGGGGCTCAACACAGGCTGTTTGCAGTAGGAGTGGTGAGAGAGGATCAGTCTCTGGATATACGTGTGGCTTTAGAGGAGGGCCAGCAGGATTTCCTGAAAGGTTAAATGTAGGATATGTGTGTGTATATGAGGGAGTTGATAATAGCTCCATGGGTTTTGGTTTGTGCTACAAGAAGGTTGCAGTTGACATGGATTGAGAGAAATGAAGGGAGGGAGGGAAGAAAAAAAAGAAGGGAGAACAAAAAAGCAAAGTGCAAAGAAGGGAACTCTTCTAGGTGTTGATCACATGTAAATGATGAAGACACAGTCTTAACAAAGTCCGGTTATTAACTGAAATAAATGTACAAGTTTCAGAGGAAGAACAGAACAGGAAGTGATTTGCCATCAGGCTTGGGTTAGGGAGGTGACATCTTTGCACCTCCTTAGTCATCTTTGAAAGATGACTAAGAGCTTTCCAGGTGTGTGTGTAGTGTATGTGTGTGTGTATATGTGCACATGTATTGGGGCCAGGGAGTGGAGTGTATCCTTCTAGGTTGAGGGAAGGAGTAAGTGACATATTATGAATCTGCAAAGTCTGAATGAACTTGGTAAAACACAATCTTATAATTATGTACCTTTAGAAAGTTAGTTTAGTCAATGTATCTTATAATCTGTAAAGAATTATCTTTGTCATTTTGAGGGCCAGATAGGTTTGTGTTGACACATCTAATGAGTATTTTTTCAATTTGTCTTTAAACATTTATTATACACTATTTAAGATATTAAAAAATGATACAAAGAATAGTTCAATGGCACTTTGTTTTTTCAAGCTGAAGTCCTCTAGACAAAAGTGAAAGATTCAGCTCAAAGAACATAGGCAGCTAGTTTTAAAGAGTTGTCTCATCTAAGTGACCACATTGCCACCAGCTTAGTGTCACACCTGGTACTCCTTTGATTTAGAGAATCTTCTCTTACTGCTGTAAAAACTCTATTACAATTCAAAATATAGCTTTCATCATAGCATGGTTATTTCCTAGACACAATGAAGCAAAAATATAGTCACAGCTCTTCGATTCAAGCAAAGCATTTTTTCTTGGAATAAAAAATGCTGGGACTTGGTTCTGTCAGTGAGAAGCGACTACATTTTTGAGACTTTGTTTCATAGTTTATTCCTTGACAAAGGTAATGGTAACCTCTCAAGTTTTATAGCTTTTTACAAAGTCCTTCTTCCCCTATTAGCTCATATCATCCTCACAATAACCCTGCCAAGTGGTGATGGCAAGGTATAATTGCCATTATTTGATGGTGACAGAGCTGAGGTTTAGAGAGTTCAAGCGACTTTGAAGAAGGCGCATAACAAGAACGTGGCAGGGGTGACACCTGGACCAAAAAATTCAAAGTCAAGCTCTGGCAATTTTTTCTGCTCCATGCTACACTTTCCTTCCAATTTCTGGAGCAAACTTCTTCTTAAAGGACGTAAAAGAAATAAAGGACCATGACACAAGACTAGCTAATTGCAGAAGGTGATCTTATCCTGATTCATAATCATGACCTGTTTTCTATGTTTCCTGGTGACAGGAAGTAAGGAGTGGCAGAGTGCCCTGACTTACCCAGGGCCTTTGGAGAGGACGGATCTGATTAGTGGACTGCAGGCACCCTTTTTGAATAAAACGCCTCGGAAAGATAGGGTAGTCATTCCTATTTCTCTGCTGGAACCGAGCTCACGACGTGCTGGGGTGATGGAGTGTATAAGCCACGCATAATTTGAAAGAGTTTGAGTAAATATTCTTTTTTCATTGGATTAAATCATTCAGCAGTTTGTTTAATCACTTATACAATGATAACAAAAGGAAAGATTTGTTAGTTGGCTTCAATGTCTCCAGCATGATTTCCCAGACCAAGTGTTCACAGCCCAGTGAGGGAGATAAAGAATTAAGCAGGCAATGACAATGCAATATGGCAAATGACATAATTGATGTATGAATCAGGAGTTCTGGGAAACTAGATGAGTCAGGATATGAAGAGGGCCTGAGATAGTTAAAAATTGCCCCAAAGCTGAGATTTTGTTTCAAAATTTTAAACACCTTGCAAATTAATTGTGTGCTCGCCTTGTAATTACCACAGCTGATGAGAGTATCATGGTTGTTGGCACCCATTTATTTACTCCTTTGCAGGGGGCTTTGCTCCACTCTGGCATTGTCATCCTTATCCTTTCCTCCAAGACTCTGCATCTCGTTATATTTTTCTTTCAGAGCCTAATGACACATTAATTGTCATTGAAAAGTTTGACACAACTTTCCTCAAATATTTTACAACAAAGTTGTATATATATCCAAGCCGTCATAAGACTTGTGAATGGGCACGGAAAGCAAATGTCAATGTTTATGCAATTGGTTAAGGCTAACTTTTAGTTTCTTTTAACTGTCAGACATGC
The DNA here is from genome assembly GCF_000325575.1 of Pteropus alecto. Taxonomy (NCBI): domain Eukaryota; kingdom Metazoa; phylum Chordata; class Mammalia; order Chiroptera; family Pteropodidae; genus Pteropus; species Pteropus alecto. The sequence continues at coordinate 9,760,426 of NW_006432447.1, read as the reverse complement.
TTTGTGGATTCTAATATGTTGTATATAGAAGAATCTGTTCATGTCCCCCGACTGTTTGTCTTCTGGAGCTTCCTGTTGCCCAGATGTGGTATACTGAAAGACTGCCTTGTAGGAAAGCCAAATCTATGGTGCTTAAAATAAGCCTGTTTAAGTGATTAGATACAGAGAGAGAGAGAGAGAGAGAGAGAGAAAGAAAGAGGGAGAGAGAATAGCTCTGGATTTTAAAGTATAAATAGAAAGAAAATTGAAAAGACATCTTAAATTAATTTTGCACATTTGCATTGAGTCTTTCATCCAAATATATTGAAGCTTTTGCTTACCTCTCAGTCACGTAAATATAAAGAAAACATTTTTTAATTGATCGTCTCTTGCCTTTCCCCACTTAGTTAATAATAGACACTTGATTTTCTCCATGTGGAGCTAGGAATGCTGTTGAAAGTAAGTGGAGCAGACATCTATTGAATGTTAAATGCATGGAAGAATGGTTTTCAAAGTGTGGTCTCTTGGACCAACTCAGAGTGCAAATTCTCAGGCTCCACCCCAGACCTACTGAATCAGAAACTCTGGAGGTGGGGTCTAGGAGGCTGGGTTTTAACAGCTCCTCTAAGTTATTCTGATGCAATGCTCAAGTTTAAGAGCCACCGTCATTGGACATTAGAGACATTATCTTTACGTTTATAGTTGAGGTGTCCACACGGAGAGAATAGAAACCTTGAATGAGAGGCTGTTATAGAAAGCACTGCTAGTTTAATTAAATGAAATGAAGGTGCTTTATGGTTGAAGACTGAGAAATTTTGCCTAGGTCCCCTCTTCTACCCCGCCTTCTCAGTTCAGGTATTTCAGGAAACCAAAGGTCTCCATAAAACTTACCATGCTTTGGGAGCATATATAGCACTGATGTGTGAGCACCAATGAAGGCTTACCCAAGTTCTCAGCACTCCAAAACCTTAGCTCCCAAGGCCTTGGATGAACTCTACTTGGGGTGTCTAAAACCTTTCCTGTGTCCTTGCACATGCTGTTCTTCTGCCTGGAACTTTGTTTCTCTACTTACTTAGAAATTTCTACTCATCCTTCAAGTCTCAACTTGAAGGCGCTCACCCCACTGTGTTTCTCAGCACCACGTATAGATTTCTATATTATTTTGCTTATCTTGTGATATTTCAATTTATCCATATTCATCTCTCAACTAGAGTTCCAATTCCTCTGAGGAAAAGAATTATTTCTTTAATCTGTCATTTCTAGCACCTGACATACTTTTGAGTTATATATCAGGTGCTAGAAACACTCAAAAAAGTTGCGAGAGCATTGTATGCTTTATTTCTTTTTCTCTCTCTGAATTGTTATAATCTGCTGAACATTTGAGAGTAAATTGCTGACTTCAAGACTCTTTGTTCCATAATCTATCATGTGTATTTCTTAATAACAAGGACATTCTCTTATATGACTACAACATAATGATCAAAATCAGGAAATTTAACATTGATACAGAATTATTATATGATATTCAGTCCATATTAAAATTTCACCTATTGTTTCATGTCCATTATAGCATTTTTTTTCCAATCCAAGGTCATACATTGCCTTTAGTTGTCATGTATCTTTAGACTTTTTAAATTCCATTCAGTTCTTCTGCTTTTCTTTGTCTTTCATGACATTACTATTTTTTTAATAATAATTTTTTATTTTTCATTTATAGTTGGCATACAATACTATCTTAGTTTCACGTGTACAACACAGTGATTAGACATCTAAATAACTCATGACGTGATCACTCCAATAAATCTAGTGCCTCTCTAACGCCATACATAGTTATTACAATATTATTGGCTATATTCCTTATGCTATACTTTCTCTCTCCATGACTATTTGTAACTACCAATTTGTACTTCTTAATGGCCTCCCTCTTTTTCACTGACCTCCCTCAACCTTCCTCTGATTTAGTAACCTTCAAAATGTTCTCTGTATCTATGAGTTTGTTTCTGTTTGTTCGTTTACTTTGTTCTTTAGATTCCACATATATGTGGCGTTTGTCTTCCTCTGGCTTACTCCACTCAGCACACTACCCTCTAGGTCCATCATGCAAGATCTTTTCCCATCCCCTTACTTTTAGTCTAAGAATGTCTTTTAAACTGAAGTATATCTCTTGTGGGAAGCTTATGTAAGGGTCTTGTTTTCTTATCCATTCAGCCACCCTCTCTATTGATTGGAACACTTAATTCTTTTTCATTTGAAGTACTTGTTAACAAATATGTAGTTATTGCCATTCTTTATTTATGTTTTTGCTACATATTTTTTCTTCTTCTTAAAGAAGTCGCTCCAACATTTTCTGTTAATGCTGGCTTGGTGATGATGAACTCCTTTAGTTTTTTCTTGTGTGGGGAAGCACTTTATGTGTCCTTGGACTCTAGATGATAGCTTTGCTGGATAAAGCATCTTGGTTGTAGATCCTGGGTTTTCATCACTTTGAAATTTTTGTGCCAAGCCCTTCTGTCCTACAAAGTTTCTTTTGAGAAATCAGCTGCCAGTCTTATGGGAGCTCCCTTGTAGGTAACTGCTTTTCTCTTGCTGCTTCTAACCTTTTCTCTTTG
>NW_006432447.1:9741064-9757464 GCF_000325575.1 Pteropus alecto | reverse complement strand
CCCCCATCCTCTACACTGGTGATTATATCATCTGCTTCATCCAATCTGTTGATTCTCTCTAATGTACTCTTCGTCTCAGTCATTGTATTCTTTATTTCTGACTGGTTCCCTTTTATGTTTTCGATCTCCATTTTTATGTTTTCTGTCTCCCTGTTAAAGTTTTTAATGAGTTCATCTATTCTTCTCCTAAGTTCCTTGAGCATTCTGCATTCTTATAACCAGTGTTTGGAACTCTGTATCTGGTATATTGCCTGTCTCCATTTTGGATAATTATTTTTCTGGAACTTTGTTCTGCTCTTTCAAGTAGGACATGTCTCCCCATTTTGGCTGCCTCCCTGTGTCTGTTTCTATGTATCAGGCAGGGCTTCTAAGTCTCCTTAGTAGAGTGACTTTATGTAGTAGGTGTAATTGGTGTGGGCCCCTTGGCACAGACTTGAGAGGGGTCCAGATGTAGGCCAAGTTCCGCTGTAGCCTGTGTACCTCCGGGGCCACCTGGTAAGGATCACCAAGCAATCCACATACAGCTGCCACTTGTGCTGGGCTTATAGGTGCCTTAAAGGATCAAGTCCAAAACTGAGGTTGGCTTCCACTAATGTAGGGCCTGGGACTGCTTAGCAAGAGGTATAGGGCACGCTGAGCCCAGATGCTGCTTCTTTGAGTTTTGTGAGCCTTTGAGAGATTTTATGTACGTTTGTAGCAGGAGCCAAGACAGCCCATTTGTATGGAACAAATCACTGGAAGTGGCTTGGGTAGGCCTTCAAGTTGAGAGAGGCACAGTCTCAGAGAATCCCTTGGACGGAGGTCGATGGCGCCTGCGTCTGCAGGCTGGGAGCAGGGAGGGCTCAATGAAGGAACTATGGCTTCTGCCTGCACCTCTGTCTGGAAGCCAGCCACCCCTCCGGCCTGCACCCTAAAGCCCAATAGCTCTGAGCCTCCCCCTATGTCCCTGGTACCCCTTGAGCAGCTGCCCTAGCGCTTGAGCTCAGAGTGAATGAGTCTATCAGAAAGCAAGGCTGGTGTGGGCCCTGTATGAGGAAGGTCTCCGATTCCCGCAGCCTCCTGTGTCACTCGGCCACACCTCTGCTGGTTCTCACAGTGTGTGGTTGGGACTCCTGGCTCCTCAGGTAGGGGAGGAGGCTCCTCAGCCAAGACTGCCCTCCCGATTCTCCATGGCCACTCGCGGTTGTGGAACCAGGCCGTTTCGCATGTCTCCGCCCTACCTACTATTGTGAGAGGTCCCAGTTGTAGGGCTTCTGTTCGGCCAGACCTCTGGTGACTCTGAGTACAGGTTGTTCTGTAGTTTTTTTATAATTTTGGTGTGGTTGTGGGAGGAGGCATGCACTGCCTTTACCTTCTATGCCATCTTGAATCTCTGGCGACATTACTATTTTTGAAGAGCACGGGCCAGTTGTTTTTTACACTATCCCCAAGTTTTGGTTTCTATGATTGTTCCCTCATTATTAGATTTAGGTCATGAATTTTGAGGAGGGCTATCCTTTAAGTGAGGTGATGTTTTCTCATGCATAAAATTAGGAAGTACTTGATGTTGGTTTATCCTACTATTGTTGATATTAATTTTGATCACTTGGTTAAGTTGTATCTACCATGTTTTTCCATTGTAGATACTATTTTTCCCTTTGTATTTGTCAGTAATTTGTCAAGAGATACTTTGAGACTATGTTAAAATCCTGTTTTCCAACATACTTTTACCCGAGTATTGCTTAATGATTCTTCCCTGAATCAATTATTACTGTATAGTTGCAAAATAATTTTTAATTGAATGATTTTATCTTAAAAAACAGATTGCTCTAGGGGATTAACTATGGAAACTGTATATTCTGAGAGAAGTCTCTTTCTATCCCAAACCCTTTAGAATTATTTCCAGAAAGAATTGGCATCCTATGCTATCCCTGCTTAGGAACACTTCATTTAATGACTTCATTTTTGCCTCCACGTTGGGCCCTACATGTTTAAATGCAAAACCATTTCAGCAACTTTAATGAGATATAAACATCTTCATGAAATAGTATATATAATACAGATATTAAGTCCTTTATATACAGATGTTTTTCTCTTCATTGATATAACACACACACATGCGCAGCTGTAATATGTTTATAAACTTTTGACTTTCCCGCTAGATTTCCATAAACAATTCTAGTGCTTTATTTACAGCTAAGTAAAAATATTTTTCATTTCATTTTCATTATGACTAATTGTATTATGCTAATAATTAGGACATAATTAAATATAAAAATATAGATATTCTACTTTTATATTTCATGTAACTTTATTAACCTGAGTTAAAAAAGTTGAAGGATAGTATTTTATTGTAATAATACTCATAATCATAAAATATGAATTTATTTAGGATAATTTTTTTCTGGCATTGTCAAACTCTCAAGTTCTTTACCCTCATACTGTCCTTAATTCATTAGAACGGTCTATTCTTTAAGATTCATGCACTCATTTATTTGTCACTAGATGAAATTTTGTTGAGGAATGGATATGTAAAGTCCTAAAGTATCTTTTTTCAAATAACTTATATGCCTCGCTGAGGAAGCATTAATGGGAAGTTGATACAGAAACCAAGGAACAGAGAAATCCAATTATTTCACATCTATTTATTGGAAAATCACTGAACTAATACCCTGGGGAATGTTTGTAACATAGTGGACAATATAGTAGGGGTCTCAAATCAATGCCAAGCCCTCTAGAGTCATCACATAAATGTTGAAAGGGGAACTGGCTCAGTCAAGTACACACAGAGCAAATTTTCAAGCTGAAACCAGAATCAAGGCCTATTTGACTTTCTTTGAAGTCAACACTACTCCCAGTATTTTCTGTTCGCATAAAATAATAAAACAGATGAGTATCCTTGAGTCACTCTTAAGGAGTGAATTAAGCATGCCCAGTAGAAATGGGTCCTCAGGAAGCAGGATGGCTACACTTACACCTTCTGGAAAGAGGATCTCTGTTGTTGGGTGGCAGCTATTTCTGGGCATCACGATATCATTTCTACACATATTCTGCTTAGAGGGCCCAAGACTGCAAAATGATTTAGACATTGAAATTCTCGTTTTAACTCTTTGATAACGTTAAAGAATGCACCTTAAAGTTTCTGCTATGTTAAATTTCTCTCCCCAAATAGATTGTTCTTTAAATGCAAAAACATAGTTTTTAATTCCATTCTCTGGAGCATCTAATACAGTATTTTGGACATAAAACCACGCTCTTTGAAGATCTAATTGATAAAGGAACTTAAGGCTTGAGCTCTCATTTTTACCCCAGGATAAATTGCTTGCAGGTTTTCATTTTACATGAAGTAAACTCTGGGGAGTTGAATGACAGCATAAACTCACAGATTTTCAATAAGGGGTTTGAAGCAGATGTTTAAGGTCCAGTCACATGCACGCTAGACCTGAAGTCAGGGTACCTGGGGCAGAACCTGATGGTGCATAGCTATGTAGTTCTGGTATGCCACTCAATGTTTGGGACCCAATTTCTATCAATGAAATTAGCAGATTAAGGCCTGCTCTGCTGGCCTTTCCTGGGTTTGAGGTAAGGAATGTGAAGACATTAGCATTGTAATTTACAAAACAACAATTAAGTAAAAGAAAGATTAAACGAATTAAATAAAAATATAAATTAAAACACAAAACAAAATAACTGCTTTATTAATATACAATGCAAAATGTCAGTGTTCCTGTACTCCTCTAGATTCTGAGTTTTTTTTTCTTTTTCCAGAAAAGGGTATAGCTCTTTAGTAGTGCCCCATGTGAGGAAAAAGGAAAGGAGGCCTAGAGTGGAAGCATATGGGGTAGGGGGCTCAAACCGCTCCTGCTTTTTCCCCTGTGCCCCAAGGGGGCTGTGCAACTTAGTGCAGGGACTAGGCAGGGTGGCGAAGTAAGAAAAACAGGTGTGAGCCACACCTGCTGAGACACAGGTTGGTTTGGAGCATCATGGGGCCAAGCAACTTTATCCCTTGGCCACACCTGCTGCTGCTGCTGCCAGTGTAGTGGAGTGGGCATGTCAGGATGAGATGGAGCTTAGGCTCCCCTTTTATAACCAGGGGAGCTCTCCCAGGCTCCTTAATGGAAGCCACAGGAAAGAGTAGGGGTGGGGAAGAGACCCCCAAACCAGGAGACTGGTCAGCAATGTCCCTGCCACTGAGGGAATGGGATCACAGCAGGCGCAGGGTGCGGCTTAGTGGGAAGTCAGCGCGTTGTCCAGGAGGGCAAGTGTGTGCACGTGGGTGAGAGGGGTCGCGGGGAACTAAGACAAAAGGAAAACTGCTCCCCACATGGGCCGCCAGGGCCCCGAAGGGGCTGGTGTGCTGCCTGGTGTGGTGGTGTGGGCGCAGGTGGGTGGCAGCGATGCTTGGGCCTATGGGAAGGGGCGGGGGCCGTGGGAGCCGAGCCGTCCAGTTCCAGAAGGAAACTGCCCCCCAGTGAGGTGGCACTGCGCGGTCACTGCTCCTCTAAGGACTCCTGCGGGATGCCCTCTTCTTCCTCCTCTAGTTTTTGGGCTTGGCAGCGCTGTCGGTTTTTTCTCTCTTCTGGTCGCCCGAGGTCTCTGCGGTGTTGGCACTTCACTGGGCTTTCTCCGACTCCCTATCGGCGCCGTCCCAGGACTCCCCCGAGGCTGCTTGCGAGGCCTGCCCCGCCCTGGCTTCTCAGTGCCGTCCTTTTTTGCTTGGAGGTCAAGCGTTGGCTGGAATTGGAGCTCGACCCTTTCCCCTTCCCTTTGCTGCGGAGCAGGTGGAGGAGCGGTGCTTGGGATGGGCGAGCTGCGCTGCCCGCCTGCGGTGCGCGCTCCGGGCTGCTGGGAGCCACTGCGCTGGCCGCTGAGGACCCGTCTGGAGCCGCCGCCGCTGGTAGCAAATGCGGATCTCTCCATATCCCGAGTTTCGAATTAGAGGGAATGCTTCTTTACTTTTATATAGCGAGTTTCAAGAAGACGTGTTCTGTTTAACAAGCACGTAGAGAGTGCTTTCTATGTGCCGGTCGTGGGTAGTGTTTTACAATAATAAACTTAACTTAATCCTGATTACAGGACTCTGCGGTAGATGCTATTATTGCCTTCGTTTTACAAATGAGGAAGCTGAGGCACAAAGAGGTGAAGCAACTTGCTTTTAAGATCAGCTATTAAGTAGTGGACCTGGGACTCAAACCCAGTCAATTTCCAAGAATATTTACTTTTAACTCCACTACACTTTGCTGAGAATGGCCATGAGGTTGGCTGGCTAAGAAAATACAGATGAAGTGTTTCCTGTTGCAGATGGGATATCTCATTCAATGTGATGGCTGTGTTGTTCTTGTTTTTAAACACATAGACGTTTAGAGTCAAAAAATAGAAATGGAATTGAGAGTGTATAATTTTCATGGAGACTTTGGAAATGGATCCAAGTTTGTTTTTTTTGGGGGGGGGTGCGGGGAGTCTGAGGTTCTGCTTCTTCTGGGAACATATAAAATATTTTCATGCTAGCCTGATTTTATCAGGCAGATGTGCTCCTGAGAGATTTGAATATTTCTTTATGCCACAAATGTTTACTAGGTCATCCGGTGCTTGTATAAAAATACAAGCAAAATCATTCAGAAATGTTTATGTCCCACCAAATGAATTCAGTGTGTAAAACAGAAGTTCCACCCCATGCCCTATATGCTTTCTCCTTTTATAGACATATCTGGACAACTTTAAACATTGAAGTCTGAGGTATAATCTGGGTATTTGCAAAATTCTTTCTGAGTTGGGTCAGCAAGACCACTTTCCTTGAGGCAATGTGGCCACATGTCCTTCTTTATTTTTATAAAGTTTCAATCTAAGGAAAAATACAGTTATGTTTTTAAAAGAAATTAGCTTTACTGAGGTATAATTAACATGATATAATGCATCTATTTTAAGTGTATGATGACATAATTTTAATTATGAGGTTTCTTTTTCTCTCTAGGTACATACCTAGAATGGAGACTATGAAGATGTTTTGGGGGACCATCTTCCTTGCAGCTAGTTTCGGCTTCATCAAGTCACAGAGAATTGGTAATGGATCAGATTCTTTAAGCCAAAAACGACGACTTTGTCAGGAACCTAGAGATAGTGACAATCTTAAAAGAAAATATTATAAGAGCTTTGTAATTAACAAAAAAAAATGATTCTGTAAGGAGAACTTAGAATCTGGAAATTTGTAGTGAACAGTGGGCACTTAGTTTATTTCAAAGCTTAACATCAGATAATAAAAAATAGATATTAAAAAATACTATACTTCTGAGTGTATTACTAGGTTCTCAGAAACTTTTGTAAACTTGGACTCAGTCTATTGATTCTCCATTTTGCTTTATCTACTTTGGCAGAGCTATTCCTAGGGGTAATTGTCATCACAAGATGGATAGCTTCACAGAATGCTAGCAGCACCTCTGAAATTTTTTGGAGTCACTTTAACATATTGTTGGGACTTTTCAAGATGGAAATCAGCAAGAGAACATTATTTGAGTAGCCTGGGGTTCCCTTGAGGCAATATGAGGTTTACATATTCAAATATAATTACACAGACTGTTATTTGTTGGAAAAAAGACATAAAACTCTCCAAATTTTCCCGTTAGTTCTGACTCCCCTCATTTGTGAACAGAAACTGTGACAGTCTTTTCATGTTTCAAACACCTTCTAAAATGACAAAAAGTTAGTGGAGGAGTTAAGAAAGTAACAGTATGAAATTGGAATACATCTATCAAGTTGCACATGATAGAAGCAATACTTATTTGCCTGAAAAATATTCTACAGCTGTGTTTCTCTGATTGTGAAGATCAGAAAAACACTTTATGGTCTGTGTTTGCTCTCTTCTGAAAGAGACGTTAAGGGGACGTTAGCCATCCCTGGAGCGCTCACTGAATTCTCTCCTCTTCATAGGAGTGTATTTCAGGGGTTCATAGAGAAATAAAGCTTAAAAGACTTTAAGCTTACGTATTATCTTCCTTTTCAATAATCATGAGTCTGCTTGGCTTTATGACCAAGATTAGGCAAAATTCCAAGACGTGGTGAGACTCAGGATTCTAGAAGTAACAAATGGATTTAATAATGTCCCTGGAGGCAGCAACCTTCCTAGCCGTTCTCTATCTAAACTCTTATGTGGTCTTTGCCTTTCTGTAATGTCAACGTTTAATTTAATCTTCTTTATGACAATCCAGGGTATGGACTAGTTTCTAATACTGGCTCTTTGAATGGACTTACATGAGTTACTTTGCCTTTCTGGATCTTATTTTCCTTATCTGTGAGATGGTTGAATGAGATTCATTATTCTATACTTGCACTATTCAACAGTGGCTACTAGCCACATGTGACTATTTAAATTAAAATAAATTAAAATTCAATAATAAAATTTAAAGTTTACTTTCTCAGTTGTACTAGTACATTTTAAGTGCTCAACAGGCACATGTATCTAGTGGCTATGGTATTGCATTGTATAATCTCATAGAATTGTTTCTAGCTCTAAAATTTTCTGATTCCCTTATTTGGTTCCACTTATATTCAGTATTTTTATCCTCGTAAGTGATGTCTTCTCCCTTCCTCCTTCCCTCTCTTCCTCTCTCTTTCCCAAATATTTTCTTCCTCAAATATTTTTTTGGGTGACTACTCTATGGTAAACATTTGAGTGGCAGACAAGCCAACCAAAGATATGGTGTCTGTTTCCATGGAGCTCACAGTCTAGTTGATGCGATCGCCATTAATCAAATAAGCGCATTAATGAATATTATATTACAAACCAAGATAAAAGAACATGATTCCATGGGAGTTTACTAGAAGAAAAAGGAAGGAAGGAAGGAAGGAAGGAAGGAAGGAAGGAAGGAAGGAAGGAAGGAAGGAAGGAAGGAAGAAAAGGAGAAATAGGAAGAAAGAGAGAGAAAGAAAGAGAGAGAGAGAGAGAGAGAGAGAGAGAAGAAAGAAAAACTCGATGGAAGGAATAGCATGTTTAAAGGTCAGTGGCAAGTGGGAGCATGGAAAGTTTGGCAAACTAGACTAAAGAGCTAAAGAGCCTGGAACACAGAGAACAAAGTGGAGAGGATAAAGAGATAAAGCTAAAGAGATAGTGCAGGGCCAGCCCAAGCCAGCATTTTAACTCTCCTGTTGCAAAACCAAATGTAAGATGTATTTAATGAGATAATTATCCCTTGGTATTTTAGCCACTTTAAAACCATCTTTGACTGGTTTCTGTTTTGTTTCTCTTCTCATCACTAATTTATGTATTCTTCTCTCATTATCACAGATAATCTAACTGTGAGGTATTGAGAGGGAGAAGTCATGGTGGTTCCTGAGAAGATAGATCATAATTGCCTCTTCTTCTTTTTGTCTACACAAGCGCTGTGCTTAATCCATATTTTACTTCTTGCCACAGAAAAACAAAATTTAAGTTGAAAGAGACTAGGTCATCTGGTCCATCCCTTATTCTAGAGAAACACAATCTGAGAATGGGAGGTATCAACTATTTGCTCAAGTCCTGCAGCCACCTAATTGGTGTCTTATCCTTTTCATGCTGAAGACTAGGGTGGGCCCAGCTGGAGTACCACTTCCACTGCTATTGGAATTGTGGTTCCCAGGATTAGATCTGAGTTTGGGAGAAGTAGTTGAACAATGCAGCCTTGAGTTCAGGGAGCCAAAGGACAAATGTGAGCCACTTATGGTAATTCCATGAGTCAAACTAAAGGGGGCTGGTGGTAGTCAAGTAAAACAGTTAACTCTACCACATGAAGCAGCTTGGGCATGAGTGTGCTAGCCGGCAACAGAGATCTAGGTGGGGTACCAAGAGCATTCTCTACTGATAGAAAGGTGATTTCTTTTTTTAAATTTTAACTTTTATTTAATTCATTTTTTATTATGGTTGATATACAATATTCTATTTCAGACATATAGCATGATTAGACATTTATATAACTTATGAAGTGATCATCCCAATAAATCTAGTACTCATCTGACACCATACATAGTTATTATAATATTATTGACTATATTCTCTATGCTGTACTTTATACTCTTGTGATTGTTTTTATAACTGGCAATTTGCACATCTTAATCCCTTCCCGTTTTTCACCCATCCCCCTAGACTGCCCCCCCGATCTGACAACCATCAATTTGTTCTCTGTATCTCTGAGTTTTTCTGTTTTATTTGTTTGTTTAATTTTTTAGATTCCACATATATTTGTCTTTCTCTGTCTGACTTATTTCACTTAGCGTAATACCCTTAGGTCTATCCATGTTCGCAAATGACAAGATATTCTTTTTTACGGCTGAGTAATATTTCTTCAAATATATGTATCACATCTTTTTTATCCATTTGTCTACTGATGAACACTTAGGTTGCTTCCATATCATGGCTATTGTAAATAATGCTTCAATGAACATAGGGGTGCATATGTCTTTTTGAATTAGTATTTTAGATTTCTTTGGATAAGTACGCAGAAGTGGAATTGCTGGGTCATATGGTAATTCTATTTTTAGTTTTTTGAGGATCCTCCATATTGTTTTCCTTAGTGACTGCACCAACTTACAATCCAACAGTGCACGTGGGTCTCCTTTTCTCCACATCCTCGCCATTTGTTGATTTACTGATGATAGTAATTCTGACAGGTGTGAGATGATATCTCATTGTAGTTTTAATTTGCATTTCCCTGATGTTTAGTGATGTTGAATATCTTTTCATGTGTCTATTGGCCATCTATATGTCCTCTTTGGAGAACATGTCTATTCCGGTCTTCTTCCCATTTTTTAGTGGGATTGTTTTTGTTTTCTGGTGTTAGGTTGTATGAGTTTCTTATACATTTTGGATATCAACTCCTTATCAGATATAGCATTGATGAATATCTTCTCTCACTCGGTTGTCTTTTTGTTTTGTTGATGCTTTCCTTCAGTGTATAAAAACTCTTTAGGGTGATGTAGTCCTATTTACTTTTACTTTTGTTTCCCCTGGTTTCTTTTATTATGTTGAGGGATGAGTGGAGGGCCATGGTAAGGGATCTAATTGAAGGTAATACCATGAGTCAAACTAGGGGGTCAAATGTCTGTTAGAATGGAACAGAAGGTGGTAAGTGAGCAAGGGTAGATGGTGGCCAAGAAAAAGCAAAGGAAGATAATTATGTGCTTAGGCTGCATACATATAAGCTATCGCCAAAGGGCTGTGCAGGCAGATCTGTGGGGTAAAGGTACTTATTTGGGAAAGATCTATTCACAGCCAGTAGCTGTCAATTTTGTAATGTTTTATCTTAAATTGTTTTATCTTAATCTGATCTTCTTCCTCAGTCTGCAGGGAGGCCTCTGTAGGAGATGTCGTGTTTCTAGTGGACGCCAACATCAAGTCTCAATATATCCGCAATGTGCGGAACTTCTTGTACACAGTGGTGAACAGCTTCAATGTCAGCAGAGAGACCATTCGTGTGGGCCTGGCCCAGTACAGCGATGTGCCTCGAACAGAGTTTTCACTTTCCACCTACCACCGCAAGGGCGATGTGTTGAGACACATTCGGAACTTTCAGTTTAATCCTGAGGGCCCTGGGGGCAACAAATTGGGCCTGGCCCTGCAGTTCCTTCTAGATCACCACTTCCAGAAAGTAGCCGGGAGCCGGGCAAGCCAGGGTGTGCCTCAGATTGCTGTGGTGATCAGCAGCAGCCCAGCTGAGGACCCTGTGCAGGAACCTGCTGAAGCGTTTAGGAGGGCAGGCATCCTGCTTTATGCAGTTGGCATCAGAGATGCAGCTTTGGCAGAGCTCAGGGAGATCGTGAGCAGCCCTGTAGAGAAGTTCGCCTCCTTTATTCCTAACTTCTTTAGTCTGGGCAGTCTCACTCAGAAGCTGCGGCAGGAGCTCTGTGACATTTTGGCAAAAGCAGCTCAACCTGTTGACCACATTTCTCCAGGTACAAAGATGTTTTCCTTCTTATTTCTGATCTAGAAGTCCCAGAATGCAAAGCTTAATCTCTTATTCCTTCCTCCCACTGTCCCTATTTTCCATATGTCTGCATGTTTGATTTTTACATTAAAATTCCACTAAACCATCTGTACTCTCTGCTCCTCTCCAATCGTTGGCCAAAAACTTATCAACTCTGTTTATAAATACTGTGGGCGTAATGCTGTTCTAAATATTTGTTCCTAGAATAATTTTATTATTCCAGGATTAACTTACCCATATTACCTGGACGTGGGGCAGAAGAAGGGAGAGAGCAGTAGCTCACCCAGGAGGCTGGCTCATTTTACTACCAGTGTGTTTGTGTCATGTACAGAGTATGAATTTAGGGAAAAGAAAGATCTAGGTTCAAATCCTGGTTTTCCACTTTCTGTATTATCTTTAACATGTTACTTTATCTCTATGAATCTAAATTTTATTTCTAGGATGATTGTACCTGCCTCAGAAAGTTGTTGAAAGCATTAAAATTGTGCAAATAAAGTGCTTATCACAGTGCTTAGCCCATCAGAGGTGCCCATAAGCATTATGATTATTACCTGTAATGATATACCTGTCATCAGCTTAGTATTTCTGCTGTTGGCGATGGGGCATAAACTGGTGAAAATTCTGTATTAATTAATTACTAAATTCTATAAGAAAGCACAGAACTTTGAGCAGAGAAAGAGAAGATTGCTGTGGGTTCTATCAAAACCCACAAAAAAACAGAGCCTTCATTACTTATTCATTATTTTGGTTTTCTACATAGGGTAGAACTGGAAGATACTGCTAAAACTTTTGAGTCATTTGATGCCATGGGCGTGTGGTGGTAGTGTTGAATTTGTACAGCCAACTTATATATCTTATATTTCTATAGCACTTCAAGATTTACAAAGAGGTTTTATATAATAGTAATAACCATGGTTTACTTGGTGCTATGTAGTTTTCAAAACTTGTTTGCATTGCCCATCTGACTGAGAGATAGCTATCAGTTTTTTGTTAGATACATAGGGAAATTAGTATTTGTTTTCACATAGACACACAAGGCAAATAGCACTATTATTTGCATTTTTAATGTGGGAAAACTGAGGCCAAAGGTAACATAACTAGGTGGCACAGATAGGGCTTGACCCCAAGTATTATAGAGCAGACCCATTCCAATAGAAAGGTCTTAAATTGTGTTCCCCAGGAGCAGGGCCTGAAGCAAGGATTTAGATACAGTTTATTTATTACAGAAGAGCTCTCAAAGGAGGTTGGTAATGATGTAGGGGATGCAGAATAGAGAAGTAGAGGAAAGTAAGGAAGGGTATGATGTCAGAGAAAAGTTCCACAGAAAGTGATTAGTTTCAGCTTGATCCTACAGGAGAACTCAGGATTGTCTTGACCCAAGGCAAGGAGTTAGGCTTTCATACATCGTAGGAAAAGCAGCTCCAGGACCCAAAGAGAAGTCCTCCAAAGAGCATTGTACAGAAAAAGTAAAAAGATCTAAAACTACTTGGGCAGAGCACTGATATTGTCTGCTATAGTAGATTATCTTATTTTATCCTCATAACAATCCTGTGAGATTGTGAGGGCTGGTATAAAGTTTTCAGTTCTATAGAGAGATGTATTCCAGCTTTCTGACATGTTGGTGCCAGGATATTCCTAGAGATAAAGTTTTTTTCCCAGTTGAAAGAGGACAGCCCCTTTCTTAGCATGCTGCTGCATTTATAGAAGTATTTTTTTCTTAATGAGAGTTAAGAGATTGTCCAAGTGGTTTTCAAGATTGGAAGTATCAGTAGAGCAAAACAGAAGTCTCAGAAGATGATGGAGTGGAGGGAAGGAAGGGTGCAGGGGATGTTGTCACTTCTCTGAGCATACTGTCATTTGTGGTGTTTGAGGACCACTGAGTATAGGTTGCCTGGCATTGCTCTGCCTTTCTGTATATCATTTGGTTCCATTGGTTCTAAGTATTTTATGTGAAGATCTGTAGATCCTATCCCTTTTGTCCTCTCTTTTGCAGCGTGCAGAGAAGCAGTCCTGGCAGATATTGTCTTTCTAGTAGATAGCTCAACTAGCATCGGACCCCACAACTTCCAGAAAGTGAAGAACTTCCTTCACTCTGTTGTCTTGGGGCTTGACATCAGCAGTGACCAGGTCCGAGTGGGACTTGCTCAGTATAACGACAACATCTACCCAGCCTTTCAGCTGAACCAGTACCCTCTGAAGAGTGTGGTCCTGGAGCATATCCAGAATCTGCCCTACCGTACAGGAGGCACAAACACAGGGAGTGCCTTGGAGTTTATCAGGACCAATTACTTGACCGAGGCAGCTGGCAGCCGGGCCAAGGACAGGGTTCCTCAGATAGTTATCCTGGTGACAGATGGGGAGTCCAATGATGAAGTCCAGGAGGCAGCTGACAGATTGAAAGAAGATGGAGTTGTTGTGTACGTGGTAGGGGTCAACGTGCAGGATGTCCAGGAGTTGCAAAAGATTGCCAGTGAGCCATTTGAGAAATTTCTCTTCAATACTGAAAACTTCAATATCCTGCAGGATGTCTCAGGAGGGATTCTTCAGACCCTGTGCTCAGCAGTGGAGGGTAAGATAAAAGGTAAGAAGCTGTGTCAAAACCCAAACTTCCAACCAGGATGACTAATTACCATATGAGCCAGGATACACTGAGTGCAGTGGGAGGTAGGAGAAGGAGCTGTTTTCTGTCCCTGGAGAACTTGGGGAGACGTTGGATGAAGGAACATCTGAGCTGAGGATTGAAGGACAAGTGAAGTTCTTATGGGTAGAAAAGGACACCCTAACATGTTGATAAGAGGAAACAGCATGGGTTTTGGAGTAAGGAAGACCTGTTTTTTTGTTTTTTGTTTTTTGTTTTTTTAAATCCTGCCTCTGCTACTTTCCAATCATGTGACCATGGACAAGCAACTTTGCTTCTTTACTTCAGTTTTCTCATCTACACAATGAAGATAATGCCTGCCTAGCAAGGTGGCTTATGACGATTAAATCAGATAAAGTATATAAAAATCTCTAGCACAAAGTAATTGCTCAGCGTATGTTAATTTCTCTTGTCTTCTCCATCAGTTGAAGAAGAATAATTGAAAGGTACTTTAGTCTAATAAAAAAGACAAAAGCAGCAGGGTACAGGAAGGAAAGAGCCTTGTGAGGAGGAAGTAGAAGTGTAATACATACAGTGTTACATTAAGTAGAGTCCCTCTTTCTCTTATATCCACCACATAAAACCATTTGTGTATTCAATTTTCATGAGATCTTGATTTGATTTACTTTCTTCCCTGTGCCTTTTCTTCCCCCGATCTCTCTTTCATTCCAGAATTCACTCAGGCCTACGCAGATGTGGTCTTTCTTGTGGACACCTCACAGAACACGTCACAGGCCAGTTTCCAGTGGATGCAGACTTTCATCTCCAGAGTGGTTGGCATGCTGGATGTTGGCAGGGACAAGTACCAGATTGGGCTGGCTCAGTATGGTGATCAAGGTCACACTGAATTTTTGCTCAATACCTACCAGACCCAGGATGAGATGATTGTTCACATCCATGATCACTTTGTGTTCCGGGGTGGCTCCAGGAGGACAGGCAAAGCTCTGCGATACCTTCATCAGACCTTCTTCCGGGAGGCAGCAGGAAGCCGGTTTCTCCAGGGAATTCCCCAGTATGCAGTGGTCATTACCTCAGGCAAATCTGAAGATGAGGTCTCGGATGCTGCACAGACATTGAGGGAGAAAGGCGTGAAAGTCATGACTGTGGGTGTACAGGACTTTGACAGAAGAGAACTGGAGGGGATGGGGACCCCATCCCTTGTATATGAGATGCAGGGACAAGATGAAGTCAGGCAAATAATGCAAGATGTGAGTGTGGTGATCCAAGAGACTGAGCAGCCCGAGATCAGGACCGAGGTTGAGAAGGAGGCTGTAGTAGGTAAGGTTTGGTCCCTAGGTGGGTGAGCCACGGGGAGTCTAAGCATAACAAGAAAGTCTGGGGGAAAGAGCAGAGAAAGATTCTGGATTCCTTAGGACTGAGACACTAGCACCAGCAGATGGAAAAGAGGAGAAGGTGTGGAGCTGCCTCAGGCAAACACCTTGTGTTAGTAACTATAGTCACAATGATGCTGCACAACACACTGTCTAAAAAGTCAGCAGCTGAAAACGATTATTCATTTTCTCAGATCTGCTGGGGATCAGCTAATCTTAACTGAATGGCTTTGCTGATCTCGCCTGGGTTTATTCACAGATTTGGGATTTGGATGAGGGTTGGCTGATCTACATTGGGCTCTGCTCCATAGCACTCATCTTCCTCTTGGGATCATGAGGCCAGTCTGGGCACATCCTTTCGTGGTAACTGTAGAGGTATAAGAGAGAAAACCCACCTGTTAATATTCTATTGGCTAAATCAAGTCATGTGATTATATCATCATCGATGGAGGACAAAAGGATATTCCTCCCATGGAAGTGAGGTATAGGGAATAAATATTTCTGAACAATAATTCAAGTTACCATATGCCTTTTCCAGAAGAAGCACTCAGGCTTCTCCCCAGAGATTAAATAAAGTCCTTCCTTAGGTTGGCATTTTGAGTGTGATATTTTATAGTGTAGAATTGTCCTGTGCATCATTGAAGGTTTAATATCTTTGGTCTCTGCCAGTAGCATCCCTGAATCTTATGACAATCTAAAATCTTATTTCCAAATGTCCCCTGGGGATAGGTACCATTGTTGATTGAGAAACACTGAGCCTTATCTTCTGCTAACTTAGTTAATACATTCTAACCACCAGCCACACTGAACCACTTACCATTTGCTGTATGTGTGTCATACTTTCTCACCTTTGTCTCTGCCCTGAATATAGTATACCATCAGTCTGGAATGTCCATAGTCAAAACTTTATCCTTCATTTCTTAAGTTACCTTCTTGGTGGAGCATCCCAACAACTAGAAGCTTGGAGGAGCATCTCAGTGGTCCCCAACATTTTTGGCACCAGGAACTGGCACTCTTGTGAGAATCTAATGCCTGATGATCTGAGGTGGAGCTGAGGTGGTGATGCTAGCGCTGGGGAGCGGCTGCAAATACAGATGAAGCTTCACTTGCTCACCTGCCGCTCACCTCTTGCTGTGCGGCCCAGTTCCTAACAGGCCATGGACCAGTGCTAGTCTGTGGCCTGGGGGTTGAGGACCCTTGGTCTAGTCGATCCCCACAGTTAGGAGCAATCAATCTCTCCTTCCTCTGAGCTATCATATTTTTCTGCCCAGACCTCTCAACATATAGAGCTTGAGGGTCTTTGGAATTTTATAGGCAAAAGAGACAAACACATGTGAGATAAGAAAAAAAAAATCTGAGTAGAGATAATACAGAACAAAGAAATACTTATGTACATTACATTAAGTACAAATAGAACAGAAGAAGGGTGTGGTGAACTTGACCTTGTAGGAATTGTGTTGGTCTCTTAATAATGGGTGTGATATTAATATATAGGGAGAAGGG
>NW_006432447.1:9730881-9741025 GCF_000325575.1 Pteropus alecto | reverse complement strand
GGAAAGAGCATGAGTAAGGGTGTGGAAAGGGGAATGATGAATGTAGAAGGTGAAAAATGGAGTCAATTGGAATTGGGAGGAGGGTCTAGAAGTAGTGAGGGATGAATTGGGTTAGGTAGGATGGACCCTGATCATGGGGTCCCAAAGGCACTGGCAAGTAACAGTAGGCTTTTAAGCAGGAAAAAGACTATCAAAATGGCTTTTAAGGAAGCCTTCGGTGAGCAGGCTGGACTCCACGTGACATCTTAGACACAGAAAGACTTTGAGACTGAGCTGTAATCTGTCCACATGGGGAGGATACCTGAGTCTAGCCAATGGTAGCTCTGATAATGAGGAAAGGTGAGTAATCTTGATGACAACCAGTGAAGGAAGGGAGACGTCAAAGATGTTTGTAGTTTCTAGAGAAGGTGTTTTAGACTTAGCAAAATCGGGGGCAACACCCTCTCTTTAAATCTAGGATTGATTTTTGGTTCTTTATAAAAAAAGACAAGGGGAAATTTTAGGGCACCAAGACCAAAGATAAGTCAAAAGGTTATTCTGTTGTTTCAATATTCTCTTCTCCAAACTTTGTTTCACAATATTCTGTTGTCTACACACTAATTTCAGCCTCCTGCATATGTGATTTTGGTTCTCTGCTAAGGAGATTTTTTTTTTCATACATCCAAGCAGATTTAGACTTTTTTGATATGTAGACGCAGTGGGTTTCCCTATATTAGGTACTGCCTTAAATTGGAGGAGAGTTGTTTGGCTCCTCTTAGAAGGGAGTTTAATGCAGTCATAACTCCATTACCCCATTTGAGGCAGGTTAAAGGGAAGATTCTTTCATAGCAAAATAAAACAGCCATTTAGACTAATTTTTGAACAGATTTTTGATAGAAACTTGCAATATTTCCTGTTGCCTCTTGAAATGACCTGAAATTTATCAGAGAAAGGCACACAAGTTAAGAGTCACAGTTTAATCTTTTACCAAGACAAAGGAAAAATGATTAAATCAAGGTTTTAGGCCCATAATAGAGAATTTGACCTAGGGTTTCCTGAAATTAGAAAAATGAAGAAAAAACTAGTCAAGCAAGACTCAGACGCTTCTAATGGATTTAGATGAATTGAAAAATGATCTTAAAGCACTTTCTTGTAGAAATACATATATTTACATATTTTGCAGGTGAGGATATTCTTTCATGTAAAACATTTTGAGACAGGTATGAATGAACCCTGTGATATTCTTTGACCATCGTGCCAAATTTTGTTCATAAAGGCTTCCCCTAAATTCTAAAATGCATTAACATAGTATAATATGTATTATTACACTTTGTAATTCTAAGTATTACAGTATATAAAAATATAGCGTAATACAATTTTTATATATAAAATAAGTGTTGTCTTTATAACTCTGTTCTCATGCTAAAGCCCTTCTTCTTGTCTTTGTTTATAGCATGTCCAACTGCTATCCCTGCCGACTTAGTGTTCCTCATTGAAGAATTTAGCAGGGTTAAGCAATCTAATTTCCAACAAGTTGTCAATTTCTTAAAGACCACTGTCAGCTCTCTAAGCACTCGTCCAGATGTTGTGAGAATTGGCTTGGTCTTTTACAGTGAGGAGCCACAACTTGAGTTTTCACTGGATACATTTCGGAATCCAGCCGAAATCTTGGATCATTTGGACAAATTAACCTACCGGGAAAGAAGAGGAAGGACCAAGACTGGTGCTGCTTTGGATTTCCTAAGGAATGAGGTTTTCATTCAGGAGAAGGGCAGCCGGTCCAAGCAAGGTGTGCAGCAGATAGCTGTGGTCATCACGGAAGGCTTCTCCCAAGACAATGTGTCCAGGCTGGCTTCTCTCCTCCGCAGGGCAGGGGTTACTATCTATGCAGTGGGCACCCAGCTTGCCTCAGAGAGTGAGGACCTGGAAAAGATAGCATCGTATCCTCCTTGGAAGCATGTCATCCCCCTGGAATCCTTTTTGCAACTCTTCATTGTGAAAAGCAAGATTAAGAACCAGGTCTGCCCCGAGATTGTGGGCAGAAGGACCTTCGTTACTGGGGTGGGCTATACCCTACAAGAAGGTAGGACCTTTTCCAAATCTGATCTTTTTTTAAAAAAATCTTTACTCTGCTTGCTCCGTATAGCCACCTCCTGTACCCTCCCCCACCATCCAAGAAAAGATTTTAAAATCAATTCATTAAAAAACAGAAATACAAATCTTCTAAAATCAAAATCATTTGTCTTGATTCCAAATACTGCAGAAGAATATGAAGTGAAAAATGAACATTCCTTCCTCTATCTTACCTTTCATCTCTTTTAACAAGTTGATGAAAATATATGTATATTTACAGTAGAAACCCTAGGAGGAACATCAGTATAGATTGACAAAATCTGAAGTCACTTAAAGCAGATAATTATTTCTAAAAGGATACAACATGCTTGAAATTTTAAAAAATTTATCTTAAAACATAATAAATGAACATTAATTTTCTAATCTTTGGTATAAGGCCAAAACTTTGAATACGAGCCATGCTGATTGGAATTCTGTGTATTTTTTTCATCAATCATCCAATAGTATATTTTCTATAATTTCCAGTTTCTTTATTTTTATTTTGTATTTTAACTTTTTTTTTTAGGCAAGGCAGCCCTTCGTTGACCTCACTGATTGCAAGGACCTTGTCAGCTTACAATCTCTTATCTTTTTTTATGCCTACAGCACCCGGTCTTCCTAGGTGGTCTCTCATCCAAGTACTAACCAGGCCCAACTCTGCTTAGCTTCTGAGATCACACGGGATTGGGCTTATTCAGGGTGGCATGACTGTAGACTCCAGTTTCTTTAAACTAAAGAGATAACTTAGCCACTTTTGATGTTTATGATCTCAAAAAATTCAATCTTTTGTAGTGCTATCTAGTACACCAACAATTTCTTTTTATAACAGCTTGCCTTTTTTGGATTTTCTAAGCAGTAAACATGGTTTTCGTAGATTCAACAAACCTCCTTTATTCACACTTACATCCTAGTGATTTGCACAATATTTGATTTATTGTATAATTATAATACAAAACTGCCATAAACACTCTGGGGACAAACCCACATTGCTCTTGGTAAGCTTATTCTTCCACTGCATGAAGCAGAACTGTGTAGTGTTCAACTGGGGGGCCTCTAGGGTGAGAGCACTCAATGCATTGTGGGAGTATTGCTTTTTTTATCTAGGGAGCCACTTAAGAGGAGGTTGGTTAGGAGAGCTCCTATGGTATATGCAGTTAAAACACACACACACACACACACACCAGAAAAAACATAGCAGTTAAATATATGTACCTTGGAGTCAAACTGCCTGAACTTTAAATCTCAAATTTCCCACTTACTGGCTGTTATAAATATCTCTGTGTCTGTCCGTCTACTTATCTATTTTTGTCCACCCATGCGGTATTTTCTAGATTCAAATCAGAATTATAGAAAGAAGGTGACAACTTGAAATGTTGATTATTAACTTAAAAATTCAAAGCTCTGATAATATCTTCAGGGAGAAATGACTGCTTTTTTTTTTTTTTAAATCAATCACTAAATGATCTCATAATTTCTTGATTATGTGCTGAGGCCTAGAGATTTAAAATATCTAAATAAATTCCTATTTTTATCTTTGGTCTGAATTTTTAGTCCCTTTCTCCTGGGGAATGAAGAAATCATTCAATATGAATTTCATTTTCTTGTGTACTTCTTGCCTATACTCCACAGGAAAGGCAAGAAGGCTACTTTTCTCTCCTAAGTCACAAACAGTATAAAGTGTTGAGAGTTGTTTTTTTCCCAGACTGCATAGCAACTACAAAGAAACCTGGAATCAGAAAAATCAGCCCAAAGTGTAGAGGAGTTGGGGTTGTGGGTATCTTAGAGGTAAATAGAAGTTGGGACATTTTTACCAGAATCTTGTCCTGGCTGATCATAATGATCATAAAATCCACCATTTATTGGTCATCTGCTATGTATCAGAGATTCTGCGAAGCACTTCATTTATGTTATAGATGTGGCTAATTAACAGTAGCCATACTGTAAGAAATATCTTTCTCCTCCACCCCCCAAATCTTCATTTGCCAAGATTGGCAAAAATATGTAATGCCAGACGTATTCAGGGCTCTTGGCTCCTCTGGACAGTGCAAAGGCCCTGGGCTGCAGTGGAGCCTCTTTGGGCTACCGCTGCATGGGGCTGGCTACAAGAGATGCCCCTTCTTACACAGCGGTCCTTTTCTCAGACGCAGGTTAGCCTTCTACCTGTCACCAGTGAGTGCTGGGTTCCAGCAAGGTTGGAGTTTCTGCCTTTTTCCATGATTTCCTCACCATTCTCCAAACACTTACATCCCTCTCTGCACCCTTCTAAGCCACACCTCCTTCTGATGCCTGCCTCTCTAGAGTAGGGTTGCCAGATAAAATACAAGATGTCCAGTTAAATTTGAATTTCATTCACATATACGAGAAATACTTTTTTTTTTTTTTAGTATAAGTTAATATGTCTCGCATATTGGCTGGACCAAGGTCATCCCAAATCAAGGCATGAGCAAGGGAGCCCAGCTCCCATCTCAGACCACTTCTCTTTCTGCCAGGGAACATGAAAAGGCTCTTGATTCTTCCTTGGGTCTGAGAATCCAGAGATTAATAACACAAGGCTGGGCCACCCTATCTGAAGGGAGCAGGAGGAAAGTTATGTTTCATTCTTTTTGAGAGATCAGCTGTGTAGCAAAAATAAAACACTGGGCGAACTCAACAGTGAATTTTTAATACTCAGCTCTGCTATGTTTCCATAATCTTATTTAATCCTCACAATAAACTCATTGAGTAGGTGTTAAGATTTTTATTTTACAGATTAGGAAATTGAGATGCAAAGGGACAGGCCTGCTAGTAAGTGGTGAAGACAAGATCTAAATTAGAGCCATGGATTCTTGGCCTTAATACAAAGTGATTCATTTAAGTAAGGCTCATTTAAAACAGTTTTACATTTATTTAAGTTAATTAAATTGAGTTAAATTTCAGAAATTGCCCAGATATTTAAAAAGTGCCAATCTTTTGCTCATATATTTAAAAAGTGTGACTTGCATGGGAAGCAGGAATATCAGATACTAAGACAATTCGTATCTTCAAATATGCTCTGATGTTTTACTTTTAGCTTGTTCTCAACTTCCCCACTTGAGATATATCAAGCAATGTTTACTTCATGTCTCAAGTGAGATTCACCAGAAACAGACTCTGAGACAAGGATATGGATGCAAGTGATTTATCTGGGAGGTGACCCCTGGGCACACTGATAGGGAAGTGGGATGAGAGGCAGAAAGGGAAGGTAGCTGACCAGGCTGAGTTAGTGAGCAGGTTATTGCCGTAGGCAGCTGGGGCTCAGTTCTGCTGGGGACTAAGGGAAAAATATGTAGATCTCACCTCAGAGATGTCCCACCCAAAGTGCAAGGAAGCTAGGGTATTTATCCACTGACTCCTGTCAATCATTGGTTGGGGGCTCTCCCAAAACTCACTTTCAAACATTCTGGCCTGTCTTGTGTATAAACTGATTGTGCTCGTGGCCAAAGAATATTCTTCGGCAGAGTCACAGATGCTTTCAGTAGTAAGCTGCTGGCTCTCAAAGGAACAGTGAGTGCTGAGGGAGCATGGGTGGGTATCGGGATCAATAACTTTGGCTATGTGCTGTCTCACCTCTCTTCTAATGGGTTGCTATTTCTTATTGCCTAGGTTGTGTGCACATCGAGAAGGCAGATATTTACTTCCTTATTGATGGGTCTGGCAGCATCACACAAGACGATTTTCTTGACATGAAGGTGTTCATGAAAGAAGTGATAAAGATGTTTTATATTGGGCCTGACAGAGTACAGTTTGGAGTTATTCAGTACTCAGATGGAATTCATAGTCAATTTATCCTCAGCCAGTATCCCAGTGTGACAAGGCTGAAAATAGCCATTGATGGCATCCAGCAGAGGGGAGGTGGCACCATGACAGGTCAGGCCTTGAGACACATGGCTCAGGTCTTTGCAGACACTGCTCGTAGCAATGTGCCTTGGTATCTTGTAGTCATCACCGACGGTAAATCTGCAGACCCCGTGGCTGAGGCTGCAGAGACACTGAGGGGAGACGGAGTCATCATTTATGCTATTGGGGTCAGAGACGCTAATTCTATTGAGCTTAAGGAGATAGCTAAAGACAAGATGTTTTTCGTGCATGAGTTTGATTCCTTGAAGGTCATCCAACAAGAAGTGGTACAAGACATTTGCTCCTCAGAGAGTAAGAATTTTTTTCTTCAATCTCTCTCTGTTTCTCTCTCTCTCTCTAAGCATAAGTATCTAATCTATGTGAATTGGCTTCATTCTTGGGGTATAGATTTAGTGGTCTAAAAGTGTTGGACACAGAGTGACCATGACCTAGAATGAACCAAGCTGGTCGAATTTTGTACCTTTATCATAAAGCTGTGTCTTTTTTTGAGACTGGTTTGTGCTGGGTCACAGAAAATTTATTTCATTGACTTTCTTTCCCACCCCCTTTAAAAATATTTTCATGTTGTGTATATGCCACCTCAGCCTATCTCTGGGGACTTGTGATTAATTGGTTTCAGGTTCTGAGTGAATGTTCTGTTCTGTTCCTTTTTCCCCCGCAGCCTGTAAGAATAGGAAAGCCGATGTTATCTTCCTGATAGATGGTTCAGAATCCATCTCCTCAAAAGACTTTGAGAAGACGAAAGAATTCATGAAGAGGATGGTGAACCAATCTAACATAGGTGCTGATGAAATTCATATTGGTCTTTTGCAGTTCAGCTCAACACCCCAAGAAGAATTCAGGCTCAACCAATACTCTTCAAAGGTGGACATTCACAGAGCCATCTCAAATGTCCAGCAAATGAATGATGGCACCTACACTGGGAAAGCTCTGAATTTCGCTCTGCCTTTTTTTGACAGTTCAAGAGGAGGGAGACCCAGTGTTTATCAGTATTTGATTGTAATCACTGATGGTGTCTCTAGGGACAATGTAGCCATACCAGCCAAGGCCCTCAGGGACAAAAGCATAATTATTTTTGCCATAGGGGTGGGAGAAGCCAAAAACTCTCAGCTTTTGGAGATTACGAATGATCAGGACAAAGTGTACTATGAAGAAAATTTTGAGTCCCTGCAGAATCTAGAGAAGGAAATTCTTTATAAGGTCTGCATTCCGCAAGGTGAGTGACAGAGGGTTTGTTATTTGATCCACAGGCCCATTATAGGTGTTAAGGACCCTGTTGGCTCTCTTAATAAAATAAAGCTGATCCTTCTAGCTGGGAGAGGGAGGCAAGATAGCTATGTGGGGAAGACAACTGGGTTGAACTCCTCAGGTGCTGCGGTTCACCTTCCCCTGGGGATTCTTTTAAGTGTTCCCTGGCTGTCACCACTTGGCCTCCAGAGGCCTGATCCTTCTCAGAACTCTGTTTCTAGAAAGTCCTTTATTCCTTATAGATAGATGAAGCCAGACTGGAATGTGTAAACACAGTTTACTGAAGATTTGGGCATATCGAAAGAGAAATAGAAGCAGAGAATATCAGTCAGACAGTAGTTCTATGTGTATTCTGTACTGGAGTCTCTCTACTTTGTTGCCAGTCTGCTTCCATATTGCTGAGATCATCCTCAATCCCATTTTATCTCCTCAAGCTTTTATCCAAAACAGCAAGTTCTAGCGATAAGGGTTTCTCTTTTCAATTGTCTGGGTCTGTTCTGCTCTTTTCATGATTGACTCCACCTCCTTCCCACAGAGAGTGAGATTCTACAGCACAACCACATTATAGTCAAGATAGCTAATATTTAGATGGTGCTGTGTGTGTCTGTGTGTGCCAGAGGCTGTTCCAATGGTTTCCATATATTAAAACATGGAATCCTCACATAATAGATACTATTTCACGGATGAGAAAATCAAGCCACGAAAAAAATCAGGTTATTTGACCCAAGCAAATAGCAAAGCTGAGATTTGAACTTGAGGCACTCTGGTTCTAGAGTCTGTATCAAATACTGTTCTGTACTGCCTTTCGTTATATGTAGTAGAGTAGAGCATAACAGAGCCTCTCAAACTTTAACATGCATTTGACTCACCTAGAGATCTTATTAAAATGCAGATTATGATTCAGGAATCAAAGTCCTTTTTTGTTCATATTCACCTGGGTATTATCAGGGGGAGGAAAAGAGATATAGGGTTCCAGCTTCTCTTTTTAGTTCATTTTGTATCATGTAATAAATTTGGTTTTATATTTATCTACAGCTTTATCTTTGACTTTTTGATGAAATTAGCTGGACACTTTAATAATAGCTGGAACCTAATTAATTTTAGGATTCTAGAATCATAAAGACCTTAGAGGTTATCTGGCAAGGTTCAACCCTTTCCATTAACAGAGAACAAAAATACTCCTTGCATCACAGATTAAAGCCAGCCAAAAATGTCCCTGGGGAAAATATAAATTAAAAATGTTGGAATAATATATCATATAGCAAGAGAGAAATTCCTTTTTTTCTGAAATTAGATCTGATATAGGAATGGGATTTATATCTGTGAAAACTCCTTTTGGTAAATTTTGGTTAGAGATTTAAAAATCAAAACCAAACCAAGATGTATTATATGAAAGGAGGAGAAGGCAGCATTTTCTCCTTCTTCTCCAGAAACATGTTTGTCACAGAGTATGACATTTAGGGGTCGGAAAACCCACGGCTCAGCCCCAGATCTTAGGTCCTGAGAAACTTTAAGCCACTGTTTATGACCCTTTTCACTGGTGAAGGATCCAGTATTTATCTATTTCCCTCAAAATTGCCCTCCCAACATCTGCAGGTTTGTTTTTATCATCCTGGCCCACATATTTCAATGCGTGCTGATCTAAGGGGAAAATGTCCACATGGCCAGGTTTGCTCGGGAGAGTCCCAAGTTATGTTCCTTGTCAGAAGTAGTAAATAATAGTGGGACTTTTATGGTTGATAAATTAAATTTTAAGTTATTTATTCAGATTCTAATCCAGGTACCTCTGTGACCATCAACTTTTGCCTCTTTCAATATAATTTTGTGGATAGTCTTATTATTTACCTGTGAGTGGGTGGGTGAGTATAGCCTGAAAGATCAGTGGGGCTTCAAATTCTAGCTTCACTTTTCCAGGAGGGTTTAAAAGTTTTTATAAGTTGCATAAATGTCTCACCACTATGCCATACACCTGAAACTAATATAATATTAAATGTTAACTGTAATTGAAAAAAATACACATAAAGTCCATCTATGTTTGTTATCCATCAATAAATATGTCGAAAAGTTGTACCTTAAGAAATATTTAAAATAGTATTAATTACAATAATGACAAATCTTAAAACAAAAGTTTTCAGGTAGAAGAAACAGATGCAGTGCCAAAGTTTGTTTTTATATTGCTATCTGAAATTGTGAAATTACTTTAAGTAAATTTTGTTATGAATAAGACAAAAAAAAAAAAAAAAAACTTCCAAGGGAAAAGGAAATAGTACAGCTTATGCTGAAAGAGACTCAAGGCTCATTTATAGTTCCTTCTTCAGTCATTTGTCAAACATTTAATGAGCATCTGTATTAAGCACTAGAAAAGTAAGATGACATAGTTTTTACTATCAAGAAATTTTTGTTTAGTGGGAGAGAAGGTCAAGTAAAGTAACAATGGACACTCAGGGGCATTTGATAATTCAACTTGAGGAGCTGGGGAGAGTCAGAAAGAGCTTTAGGGAAGGGGTCATGTGAACTGCTAGACATGTATGAGTTAACCAGATTGAGGTAGAGGGAATGGGAAAGGACACTTTGGGTAGAGGGAATAGGATCTGCAGAGGTGTAGAGGCATGAAACAGTATATATTGTATCAGTTAGCTTTTGCTGTGTAACAAACCATCCCCTAAATTAAATAACTATTATTTAGCTTATACTTCTGTGGATTGTCTGGGGTTCTTCTTTCACAGGAGGCTTGGCTGATATCTTCTGGGCTTGGTCATGTATCTATAGATGACTAATTTAATTTTCTTCTCCACCTTCAAAGGATGCAACATAGATTTGTCTGTAGGAATTGATATCTCCACTCCCACAAGGCAAGTTCAGCAGAAGCTTCAAGAGTTACTGCTAGAGCTGATGCAACAGTTGGCCTTGCTTTCTAACATCAGCTGTG
>NW_006432447.1:9702121-9730859 GCF_000325575.1 Pteropus alecto | reverse complement strand
CTACTTGGTTCCTGACTCAAATGGCCAGGTTACCTTTGACTCAGGCTTTGAGGAGTATAGTGATAAGATCATTCAGAAGTTCTTAGTTCATCAGGCTGCCAAGAGCAACTATATGGATGTGAATTTTTTGCAGTCCCTGGGAGATCACGCTATCCGTCTCTCCTCTGCCAAAGTGAAGGTAATAAGTGCTGAGGAACCACATTATGGAGCCATCAGGTGGGGTTGGGGGAGAACATTTATGTGACTGAGGCCCACTAAACTGTTCTTCATTGGAGATCTTACCTAGAGAAAAATCATAGTTTTACCCAGTAAAGACCAACAAAAAAATGTACTTTCATTCAGTTAACAAATATTTACTAAGTTCGGGAGGCTCTATGTTGAATAATGTCACTGGGGAGGAGAGGGTATAAGACCTTGCACTCAGGTTGCCCACAGTTTAGTGGTCCAGGTTCTTCCATGGAATAATTCATTCCAAAGGCCACTGGAAGCTATTTTAAGACTCCCTACCTCCTTATGGCCACTGACTGCCATGTAGAGTAGGGCACGTTTTTTTCTGTCAGTTCCTTGAACTGTCTTTAGTGACAGTTAATGGCTCCCTAGTGTGGCCACCTCCTCCCTTCCTGGTGCCCCGAAACTTTATACCACACAAGTCCACAGAGATTGCAAGGTCTCATGTGATATTTATCAAGAAATGACATCTCCAAGCTCTAAAAGTTACATTTAGTTTTTCCTTCAATCATGCCCTCCATGAATTTATTTCTTGACTAGTATAATTCATTTTTTTAAAATTAAAATTTTCTGTAAGGGTAGCACATTTCAATTGTAGAGAATGCAATAAATTTTTGATATGTTTACACTGATAAAGATAAATATTGTAAGACAATTTTTGGAAGATATTTTTAAGTTAAGCTGGTTCAACTCCCCTCCATGCACCGCCCCTCGCCCCTCCCTCCCCCCCACCCCGGGGAAAGTTGAAGTAAAAGTGAATGTGGAATAAAATGAGTAACATATGGGCAGAGGGAACAGGGTGAAAGACTGGATACAACTAGAAAAGCTAAGCTTACCCTTAACATTTTAAAGAAATGTGCAACTTACAGCATCCATCTTCTTTAACTTTCCTCTCTTCTCTTCCTTCCTTCCCTTCCCCCTCTGCCCTCTTCCTTCTCCCCCTCCCTCCTTTTCTCCCTCTCTCCTTCCTTGCTCTCCCCACCTCTCCTGCCCGCTCGTAAACAACAGGTCCTTTTAGTGTTTACAGATGGACTGGATGATGATTTAGAGAGACTGAAGGAAACATCCGAGCTTCTCCGAGGCAAAGGTAAGTGCGCAGAGTTGCCCGGCGCGGTGAGGGCGCGGAGTTGCCCCATGCGGTGAGGGCGCCGAGTTGCTCTGCGTGGGCCTCATTTCTCTTACCGGGTGCAGATGCTCTTTCAGATTTCCAGATGACCCTGGACTGTATTAAAGCTCCTGTGTGCCAATGCATGTGATAGGAGCTCGGTGCCCAGCAGGCTGATACCCATCTCCCTCTTAGTATGAATCAGAGGGCTGTTCAGGGCTGAGAGACCCACATCCCTGACACTGATGAAGGGCCTCTCTGAGACCGGACTGACTAATTACCAGCCTGACATCCGCTTTTGAGGATGGGGGATAGCGTGCAGGTGCAACTCTTACTTCATGGTGAGTGGGTGCTGTTTGCTTTTTTTAGGCTACATAGTGGTCCATATGTTTCTTTTTCTTAGACACTGGAAGCAGCTGAAACCTGAGCCTTGCTCTTCCCACTGCCCTTCTTCCCTCTTTTGCTCTCTAACTCTTCCTCCTTCAACATCTCCAAAGGCTGCTGCTAGTATGTATGTCATCTTTGCGAAGTTAGGAAAAGATGCCCAATGCTCTGAGTGCTTCTAAGCCTGTGTCTAGACATCTGGCTTGGTTAAGGGGTGAGCTGGTTACATTTCAGTGCCCACCAGCTCCCTCATCTGGGTTCATTGGGTAGTACCACCTGGACAACGGCCCGTTTGCTCTGGCCATTCCAATCAGTTTGTGCCACATAAAGGCTGTCAAGCAAACTCGGGATGAACAACCAGCAACTTGACTTGTTGAAGTCTCCTTCACCCTTCTCCTTTCTCAATGGAATATGTTCAACATGTTCTTCTGGGGATGATATTTTCCCTTGGTTAATAATGTGCTGGAATATTTTTATGACAACTTCCTCCCAACTAAATTTATCACATCAATTGCCACTGGAAGTTTAAATTGTTATACCATTTCCGGAAGGGAATTGGGAATATAAGACAAAAGATCGCAAACTTTGCCTATGTGCTAGTTCAGCAATTCCATTTTCAGTAATTTATTTTCAGGAATAACTAAGGATATGTATAACAACTTTTAACCAGAAGATTGTTAAGCAGCTTTTTTTTTTTAATAATGGAGAAAAGCTTATGTGTGTGTATTTGTATGAATTTACTATTCATACAAATTTACAAATTTACAAAATATTAATACTAACATTTGTTCTGAAATTCTACAAACAATGATTTCTAGCCAAATTTGAAATTTATCCCTGTCCATTTGTTCTCTGTTATATGGATAAATCTAGATGATCTTTTAGTGCCTGATTCAGTAGAATAGGCTTGATTATGCCGCAATACCAAGCAACCTCCAAATCTCAGTGACTTAAAGTAGCAAGAATGTATTCATTTTATGCCTCATGCCCACTCATCTACCCCTTATGCTCATTGCTCAAGGACTGAAGCTGAAGGAAGTGTCTATTCCTATGGCAGGGAAAAGGAAATGGGGCAAATTGTGCACTTAAAATTTCTTCCAGGGGTGACATATATCCCTCTGCATGCATTTAATTGTTCAGAGAAGCCATATGGACTGTTCTAACTTTCATGAAATAGATAATATTTTTACAAGTAAGGAATTGAAGTTTAATGAGAGTCTATAACTTTTCCAAAGTAGTAAAATCATATATATCATATGCCCTTAAGGAGAAGAACCAGAATATTTGTGAACAGTCCCAATGCATGCCACCGTTTCTATGATAAACCACATATCTACTTCAGGAATGGGTTTAAAGGATGTAGCAACAATAATACTGGGTGAAAAGCCTCTATGAAATAAAAATTAGGGACTGTAAGAGAGCTATGAGAGTCCTTTGTGTTTCCATTTAACTGCTTAACTTTCAGTTAGTGTGACTGAAAGGTATCAGACCAATTCTTCAAGAAGGTACACCATGAGCCAGTTTTGATTTTACCGAACATGAAGTTTGAGAGAAGACAGGTGAGGAATAGAAAGAGTAGAATGAATATCTGGGTCCAAAACAAAGACAGACCATTCAAAAGACATACAAGTAAATTGCCCACCTGTTGGTATCTTGAAGGATTCTCTGGACTGCTCATTATTGGGCTGGAAGGTGTGCATAAATTAGAAGAGCTTCAGGAGCTAGAATTTGGCAGAGGATTTGCATATAATCAACCTCTGAGCATCACACTGCAATCTCTCCCAAACATCTTACTGAAGCAACTTGTAAGTACTTTTTTAAAATACCATCCTTCACTGGGCCTATTATTTTTAATAATTTTTACAACCCTGAGAGAATTTTGTCTCTTTAGTGTGTAATGTGATCTAGGTTAAGAGATGAAAAAAAAACAAAAAACAAAACCCATGTGATATGGATTCTGTCTTTTAGGATACAATTGTGGAAAGAACATGCTGCAATATGTATACAAAGTGTTTTGGAGAAGACGGGCACAGAGGTGATGGTGGGAGTCCTGGGAGGAAGGTGAGAATTTGTTGGGTGTGGATGGGAGAGGGAGAGAGATGACATTTCAGATAGATGACATTTCGGCTACATACCAGGCTCTGTGTTTTGTCTTTAATACTTTTTCTAATTCTATCCTCTTAACAAACCTTTGAGGTAAATATTATTTTATAGGTTTGAAATGGAGGCTCAGAGAGGGGACATCATTTTTCCAAAGTCCCACGGTTATGAAGAAGCATTTTGGAATGTAAGCCCCCTATGTCATCCTGACTCCAAGTCCCACTTTCTGACTATTATGCTGCCTACTTAATTTATTTGACAAATACTTTTATAGATTCTCTCACTGCACAGAAGTTTTTAATTGTCTACAACATTTTTACTTGTCCAACATCTGCTTTCTTTATAGTAGTTGCTGACCCTTCCCCTCCTAGCTATCATCCTATTTTATAACATAAAACTCTAATGAAAGATAGTATCACTGCTTCACTAGTGGTGAATTTGCAACTCTCTATTAATTTGAGGGTTAAGAGACGGGAAAATTACTACTTTATACTTTTTTTTTTTTTTACTACTTCATACTTTTAAGGGAGAATATCTTATTTGAAATGGTCCTCAGATATCCAGGACACAAGGTTCTCTTCTCAACAGCTTCATGATTGAGAGTATTATAATAAATCCACATGTAAGGCTGAACCAAACCCCTTGGCTTTGCTCATTTTTTTACATTCTCTCTTTGTAAGGTTTTCCATCAGGTCGTTGGAATGCGCGCTTACTGACTTTGAGGATCAATCTTAATTTAGAACAGTATAATGTGTATAATTACTTTTTGAAAAATAAATTGTAGTTATGCCTCAGCACTAGATTACTTCCCTCTTCATGTTCTTAAATATCAGACTCAGAAAAATATCAGAATCAGAAAATCAAACTCTGGAATCTCTTGACATCTTTTTTTTTCTTTTTCTTTCCCAACTTAAGGCCTCAAAGGCCAAAGATGAGAGTGTTTTGAATTTTTGACTTCTCTGCTCTTTCCGTTAGTTAGAATTCCGTTGTTTGATTTTCATATCTTTGTTGATCACAAATATGGCTCCCATATCTTATTGACCAGTTTTTAGTCTGAATAAACAAATCTAGCTAGAAAAGGTCAAGCCAAACTCCCTTGGGAGGAAATGATTTGTGTGTTTAGATATCTAAGAAGAAGTGGAAAAAAAAGAGACTAAATAGCTGAGTCATACAGAAGTAAACAGCTATTTCTCATAATACGGGTGATAACAACTTTGCTTACTGACATTTTGTAAAACAAGGTCAAAGGTCTCTTTAAGTATAGCAGTTTTCCTTAAACATTTAACTAGAAACTAGTTTTGGTTTGGATTTTTACAAGAGAAAGGCTTGAAAGGTATTTTAGCAAAATAAAAATAGGTTATTGTATTGACTATTAAGACAAGCAGGTAATTCAAGTTTTCACTGGAGGAAAGGCCAATAATACTTGTTTCTATATGTCTCTGCTCATTACGCTCAACATTTAGTAAATTCTCAATAAAATGTCAACTCAGCGAGATGGGGGTACCTATTAGTAACAATTTTTATTTCACCTAGGTCTGAGAAATGAAGAATTTGGAATCCAATTTATTTATTCTGATTTTTTTTTCTTTTCAGGGAGAGAAGGGTTCTGATGGATTACCTGGTCATCCTGGTGAACAAGGCGAACATGTAAGTACTAAATCTTACCTTTTTTTCTTTGAAAGAATAGGGTACGATGGGTTTATAATCAGCAATACTTAATTGCACTTGTTATGAAAGTTTTTCTGACTATGCCACTTAAAATGGGTTTAAAATATCTATATAAAAATGACTATTTATTGTAACAGATGTCAGGTGGAAAATTTTGTGAAGAAATAGTCTCTAGAAGGTGTTTAATGAGGAAATATGGTCATTTTCTTTTTTAATCGGTAAATTAGAGATAACTGAAAAAGCAGTCTGTGTCTAACGTGCATAAATATAATAGTAGTTGTTAATATAATAGTAGTTGTTAATCGTGAGCTAAATTGTAGGTAATTTGTTACTACTGATGAGGTAGCCATGTTTGTAAGTGGTTTAATAAAATAAATTGAAGAGAATCAAGGCCATTCTTATAACAAAATCACTCAGATGCCTTCCTGAGTGGCTGAAAAGGTGATGGGGTTATAATTTCCTACTGATGGTTTGCATATAACCCTGGATACATCCTGGGCAAGGGAAAGTTATGAGCATGTGATTGGCTATGGAGAAAAATGTATATTATAGAAAGAATTGTTAGCTAGGGGACTGATGCGGTAGTGATCATCTTTATTACATCATATAAATAACAAAAGGATAAAAAAAACTCCATTATTTTCACTTAATTTTAAATTATAGAAAACCACTTTGCTACAGGTGTCTATTTTAAAGTTGATTTGTATATACCACTGGTTCTCAACCATTTTGGTCTCAGGATGCCTTTATATTCGCAAAGATTATTGGAGACCTTGAGGAGCTTTCATTAATGTGGTTTCTCTTGAAACCACATGAGAAATTTATATTTACCATATGGGAAATTAAAACAGAGAATATTAAATGATTTATTTATTTTATTTCAAAATAATAAAAATATACCCTTAATATAAATAATATTCCTTTATAACAAATAATGATATTTTTCAAAACAAAATATAATTAGTAAGGAGAGCAGCATTTTAAAACATATTTTCAAATATCTTTCATGGCTAGCTTATTAGAAGACAGCTAGATTCATAGATCTGCTTCTGTATTCAGTCTGTGGGGTTATTGCTTGTTATGTGGCCCCTTAAAAACTCTATACTTGGGAGAGAATAAGAGTAAAAAAGAAAACAACACTTTAGTATAATTGGAAAAATAGTTTTAACTTTGTGGGCACTCCTCCTAAAGGGTCTTGGGTACCTGATGGGGTCCTTGGACCAAACTTTTTAAATTACTGGTATATAAGAGCATTAATGTTCTCATTGCTCCACTTGAAGCAATTTTATTATTCTGAACATTTAGGCCGCCTGAATTTGGAAAATAAGCAGAACTTAGAGAAAAATGCAGCTGCTGAGACGTATGTAAGCTGATCCATTTCTTTGATCACACTTATGGAAGAATTGCTCAAATTTTCTTTCTTTATTTTGCCTCAGTAAGCATAGTCTTAGGCATTAGAAATACAGTCATAAATACAAATTGTGAATTTTTGCTATTTTGTTTAGGAGTGGTGAAAATATTCCTTCTCATTTTTATGATGTTCTAAAATGTCCTTTAATTTTTATATTATTTTTTTGCTTGGCCTATGGATCAATGAGCCTGGCCAAAGTTAACCGAATATTTTAAGGTCTGACCAACCCATCAGTATCATTGCCACCAATTTCAGACAAACAGCATAAACAAGCCCTTGTCTGTCTAGTGTAGGAGTTGGTTTTGTCTCACTTCTCTACTGTTTTAACATGCTAAAACCACGATATTTTTATAAAGACTTTCAAGTTCAGAGCTAGAAGTACATAGTGAGCAACATATAGTAGCCCTGCCCTTATCCAGAACTTCCCTTTCTGAGATTTCAGTTACTTGTGGAGAACTGCTATCTGAAATATTAAATGGAAAATTTCAGAAAAAACAATTCATGCATTTTAAATTCTATGCCATTCTGAGTAGCGTGATGAAATCTCGAGCTGTTCCTCTTGAAAGGTGACTCATCTTTTTGTTTAGCATTTCTTTGTATAGCAACTCCATACTGTAGAGTCTCCTTCCTTAGTCACTTAGTAGCTGTCCCAATTATCAGATTGATTGTCATAGTGTCACAATGCTTGTGTTCAGTTAACCCTTATTTTACTTAATAATGGCCCTAAAGCACAAGAGTAGTGAGGCTGGCATTTCCAATATGCCAAAGAGAAGCTGTAAGGTGCTTTCTTTAAGTGAAAAAGTGAAAGCTCTTAATTTAATTAGGAAAAAAAATCATATGCTTAGGCTGTTAAGATCTATGGTAAGAATGAGTCTTCTGTGGAATTGTGAAGAAGGAAAAGAAATTGGTGCTAATTATGCTATTGCATATCAAACTGCAAACGCATCTCATCGGGTAGGCATTTTGTTATATTACATCAGGTGAGTGCAGTACAATAAGATATATTAAGAGAGACCACAGTCACATAACTTTTATTATTATAATTGTGCATTATTATAATTGTTCTATTTTATTATTAATTACATTAATCTCTTACTGTACCTAATTTATAAATTAAACTTTATCATAAGTATGTGTGTATAGGAAAGACATAGTATATATAGGGTTTAGTACTATCCACAGTTTCAGGCATCCACTGGGGGTCTTGAAATGTATTCCCCTGGGGAACAAGGAGGGGCCACTGTTTATATTTTAAAAATTTTATGGCAGCCACCTTAAAGAAAGTAAAAAGAAACATGTTAATTTTAATAATATACTTTATTTAACCTAATATATCCAAAATATAATTATTTCAACATGTAATTAATATAAAAATTGATAAGACATCTTACTTTTTAAAATATATTGTCTTTGAAATCCAGCGTGTATTTTACACTTATAGCACAACTCCATTTGGACTAGACCCATCGCAGCTCTAGCAGGTCTCGCTTGCTTTTTCCTGCGTTTCTCATAAGAAAAGGTGACTTTAAAAATATATTATCCTCTGAATGGCTTTTAATGTCATATTCCGGCAAAGCAGGTCTTATTGGTTTGCTCAACAGCGGAGACATCCCTCTACAGATGTATAAGTTTCATAATGGGACTCATAATTTGTAGATTCAAAATGAAAGTGTATTAGGACAAATGCCCTCTGCCCCGCCCCCCCCAAGAAAAACCAAACCCTTATTGGTGTAAAACAAAAATTATTTTTTATTAAGTCCTCAAAATCTGGATGGGGAAAGTGAAAAGGGAACAGTGGGGTATTGGGGTCTCAGATAAGCTGACTAGGCCATTAGAGGTGAGATGGCTTCCTCTTTCGCCCTCTGGTGCTCTGCTGGGATGGCTGGCACAACAAAGGCCAAAATGTAAGTGTATGGCATATGGCGGCTGGGTCTAAGAGGGAACACACAGCAGGGAAGTCTCCTCCTGAGTGAGCATTCCAGAAGACCAAGGCTGAAGCTGCAACACTTCTGGGGCAAGCCTCAGAAGTCAGGTGGTAACTTTCTGCCACATTTTATTGGATACAAGTGAGTCACTAAATCCAGACTAGACTCAAGAGGCAGGTGGGGAGATTAGACTCCTCCTCTTGATGGAGGCTTGGCAGGGTCACAAAGCAGAAGAGCTGCGGAGATTTCGTTGTGGCCATCTTCGAGAAATACAATCTGCCAGACTCACAAATTCTATATATTTTCAAAATTTACCTATCATGAGATGGCGATTTACATATGTGTTGGTTATACATCAAAGACTTAGTTATATTTCAAATTAGTCAGATTATCTAAGGTTACAAAAAATAGTTATATAACTTCAGCAGTAACAAAAACAACCGATATTTGTTCACAGCTTCATATGTGTCTAAATTTTTTGTATACATTTTATCTACAAAACAGGATATTATTATTGTTGTATTATATTTTTGCTATTTTCATTTTTCATAAAGTAACTTGAACCAGCCCCGCATGGTTCAAAAGCTGTTGATGTTATTTTTTCCATTAAATCATGGCTATAATTGATTGCTTTCATCAACTGCTGTGAGTGAATGGGAGACCAGTTTTTAAACATGATAGAGCTTGATATCCAAATGAGAAACACAGTATGCTCAAATTTTGTTCTAAAACAGTTTAACATATGTGCCCATTATAAGTAAAGTCCCATTTTCTCATACCTTAAAAAATACCTTAAAAAATGTTTTTGCCCAATTAGAATATATGGACTTTTAGGGATGTAATTGAATTAAACAAATGTCTACTTATAATGTTTAACTTATTTAGTTACATAGAAACATTTAAAGTCTTCTTTTACACATTAAAAATTTATATGTAAAATGATATATTAAATGAGAAATTCTGCTTTTCTCTCTCTATAATATTTTATCAACCATTTTATTAAAAATTCTTCCCATGTAGTTTCTATATCAGTTTCATCAGCATTACTGGAGTCACTTTTTGGAACATCTCACCCAGTTTTCTAGAGCATATTATTGTATTCCCTTCTGTCTGAATTATTTAAGATAAATGATTGTTGAGATTTCTGTTTATGAAATCTGTCATCACAAATTTTATTTATTTTATTTCCAGCTTCAAAACTTATTGCCTCGTTTTTCTTGTAAGAATATTTTTGTGGTCTCTAAAAAGTAATCATAAATTCTAGTCCTTATAAAAGTGATTTTTAAGAGTCATGTTTACATAACCACTAACAGTTGAAATTGTGAGGTTTCACCCTCAAATATAATAAATAAGTAATCCGTTATATTTCTTTGCCTTCTTATTTTTTCTTTTTTAACTGATCTGGTTGGTGACCTCCATAAACATTCCCAAAATATCTCAAATTAACACTGATGGGGTGTCAATATTATACTGTTCAAAGTAAAGAGAGAAGTCAATTAGAGAGAGTACACAAAATATAAAAAACTTTGTGAAGACTCAAATTTAAGAATACTCTTTTTTTCTGAGGACTAATTTTGGGAAAACACGTACCCAATTATGTATGTACAGCAACTGAAACTTTAGAAATTTGAAATAGAAGTCATAAGAGTGGTTTGTTTTCCTTTTTATTCGCATTTTTCTTTTTCTGTTTTCTTACAATTTTTAATTGTGGTAGAATACACGTAATGTAAAATTTACCATTTTAACCATTTTTAAGTGTATAGTTAGTTCAGTGGTATTAAGTACATTCACATTGTTGTACAACCATCACCACCATCCATCTCCAGAACTTTTTCCTCTTGTAAAACTGAAACTCTGTACCCATTAAATACTAACTCCCCATTTCCCTCTCTCCCCAGCCCCTGGCAACCACCATTCTACTTTCTGTTTCTGTGAATTTGACTACTCTAGTTGCTTCCTTAAGTAGAATGGGGCAGTATGTGTTTTTCAGGTTATTTTACTCAGCATAATGTCCTCAAGGTTTTTCCACGTTGTAGCATG
Source organism: Pteropus alecto (assembly GCF_000325575.1). NCBI lineage: Eukaryota > Metazoa > Chordata > Mammalia > Chiroptera > Pteropodidae > Pteropus > Pteropus alecto. The sequence goes on along the minus strand of NW_006432447.1, from coordinate 9,719,998 downwards.
TCAAGGTCTCCTTCCTTTTTAAGGCTGAATAATATTCATTGTGGGTATACACCGCTTTTGTTTATCCATTCATCTGTGAATGGACTCTTGGGTTGCTTCTACCTTTTAACTGTTACAAATAATGCTGCTATGAACATGGCTGTGCAAACGTCTCTTTGAGACCTTGCCTTCAGCTCTTTAGGATGTACATCCAGGAGCGAAATAATTGGATAATATGGTAATTCCATTTTTACTCATTTGAGAAACTACCATACTGTATTCAGCAGCACTGCACTCTTTTCTATGAAAAAGTGCATTAGGGTTCTAATTTCTTCACATCCTCATCAACATTTTTCTTTTCTTTTTTTTTTTTTTGATAATAGCCATTCTAAGAGTGGGTTTATTTTTAATGTTTTGTTAAAAATGAAATTGTAAATTTTTTTCCTTGGTGTCCCCGCTTTTATCAGGGACATTTGTTTTGTGTATAGCAACTATTTTTAAGACAACAACCAAGCGTTCATGATTGATAACACTGCATAGTGCAATATAGTGCAGTAAATATGTTAGAATTAAATTTTCCAGATGAAAATTAAACACCACACATTGAATCTAAATATGCATGTAGATTAGGAAGAAGGGGGAAGGCAGACACTTATTTGACATCTACTGTGTGTTAGGTTCTGTTTAGGCGTTTTGTATACATTATGGCATTTAATTTTCATCACAATCCTATCGATAGGTGTTAATACTTTCATTTGATAAAGGTGAAAGTAGGAACTCAGAGACAGTAAGTGATTTGCTAAGGTCAGATACAGAGGGTTGGAGATGTGCCCAAACTCATGACTGTCTGATGCCAGAAACTGTGCTTTTTTCTTTATCTCTTTGTCTGTTAAGTATAAAACACTTCCTTTTTCCAGTCCATAGGATTCGTGAAGTACTTTCAATACAGTATCTCATGCATTCAATGCAACAATCCTTGAATTGTTAGAATCTGTATTATCCAGTTCTGCATTTTATAAATGGAGAAAATCGTATTTCATAGAGTCATGTGCTTGTCTAAGCTTACAAAATAAGTTGGAAACAGAACTGGGACTTGAACCCGGGTCGTTTTATTCTAGATCCAGAGTGCTTCTCACTTTACCATGTTCCTTTTTACTGTCTGGGACAGTTTATGTAGGGAGGTTACACAACCCAGCAAATCAAAGTTAGAAGTTACATTTATAGACTCTGTTTTGATGAAAGCTCATGGGATATACAGTACTTTCTAATTTGTATTAAATCAGTTTGACAAAAGGCATAATATCTACCATTACCTTTCTTAATATCTAGGTCAAAAGATGATATTAATAAAATTCAGGGAGTCATTCTTCAAATCCTGATTGGATGTCTACTGTGTGCTAGACACTGTGCTTAGGGCTGGAAACCCAGAGATAAATAAACCAGACATTGTCCTTGTTTCCAAGAAGCTCACAATACAGCAGGAAACAATATAACACAAAAACAACAATAACATATCAGAAGGGGAGGTGGTGGCCAATGATCTATACCTTAGGAATGGGAAGGATTCCACCTAGAAGAGAAAAAGTTAAATAGTGGTTTCTTCTTTGTGGGGCCATAAGACAACCATCCAATTTTAACTGGCCGAAGGACATGTTCAGACACACCTCTGTTTTGTTTGAATGCTGAAGTTTTGCTCATGTGGCTTGACTGAATTGATAAAAAATACAGATAATTTGGTTTTGTATGATTTGGGATCATCAATATGGGCAGTTGATGGATGAACATTCTGGTTGCCTTGCAGGTGACCTGATCAGGTCTCTGAGGATGTGGAGGTAATTGTAAGAACTGTCACATTTTAGTCATTCTGATGGTCATTATTGTTGGTTTGAATCAGTTGGGCAGTGACAGAAATAGTTGCTTGACCATTTCCATGTGTATCTTTGTCTCATAGGGAGAAAGAGGCCCCCGGGGTTCTCCTGGACTCCGAGGTGAGGAAGGATGCCCAGGTGTGAGGGGACCTAAGGTAAGCGTAACTTCGAGCTGTGAAATTCTTTCCTTATCTCTGTTTCATTCTTGAGTTTGAGGAAAACCTTAATTCTTCAACATAGTTTTGGGATCTTGGCTCCTCCTCAAATGGAGGGTTTCCCAGAAGCAGGGCCTGAGAAAAGGAATCAAGTGCAAATAGTTTACTGGGAAGCCATCTCAGTAAACACTAGTAGGGAGTAGAGAAGTTAGACAAGGAGGGCAGGTGGCCTAAAAAGGGTACATCATCAATTGGATCATCACTGTGGGCAGACAGAGCTTAGTCCTGCTGAGGAACTCTAGCAGCCAGTGTCAAACATGCACCTCAATGTTAACTCCCACTTAAAGAGTGTGGGAGCTGGGGTATTCATACACCAAATATGTCAGGCAATATTTGAGTGCTGCTGCTAGCGGGTAATAATTCTCCAGCGCTTCTGGCCTATCTTGTGTGTGGACAGGCTCTGGCACCAGAAAAAACCCTCTGGAATAGTCACAGTGCTGGCAGTTGGAAGGTGAACTTGACACACTGAAAATTTAAAGGCTAAAGGGATAATAGGTGAAGCACCTTTTAAAATAGTTTCATTAAATGTCTCTTAACCTTCTATGTTTAGAGAAATCTCCTTTAATAAGGCCAGAAAAAAATTTCTATAACTTTATAATACTATAGAGAGTTTTTATCTGACCACGGTGCTCATATTCTGTGTATTTTAATAAGTTATTCTTTTAATTAATTTGTCTTCTTTTTCCTGGAGGCCCCCTCATGTTTGTTGGCCAGTGTATTCTCATTTTAGTTTGAAAATATGACTTATAATAATAAATGGCAGGTCACTGCTGTTTCTTGCTCACCGTTGCTATGTGAGGAGTTACAAAGTATCATTTTCTTCAAGTCACAAACAAGAGAGAGCAGCAGCAATCAGAGTGCTGTGAGGAATGTATGTTACAGCCACTCAAGAAGAAATCTTCATTTTGATCTAATAATTGCTCTTTCTTGAAGTCAGGGAACATATGGTTTCCTAAAGGAAACAATGGTTTAAAAGTCTCATTGAAGCTTATTTCTTCCTAACTTTAGGGAGCAAGAGGATTTTCAGGAGAGAAGGTAGGTGACTTTCTTCATTCTTTTTAAACTGGAGAGCAGTTTCTTTTGGAAACAGAATACTGAGTTCAGTCACTTTTCTTTTGCTTGAGCGAGGTGGGGCTTAAAACTTTTGTATGAGGGGTTATGTCATATGGTATTAACAGTTAAAATGCCATGCTAAAGAATTGTTATTTGTAAGACACGTATTTCAGGCTTAAGCCTTGCTAACGCTGTAATAATTGAGCCACCATATTTATCACCTAATGATCTGGAAGTGTTGGTCCTGAATTTAAGGTGTGGTCAGGAGGCTCTGGGCAGAGTAGGTGTCAAATGGGAGAGGGATGCTAGGACAGGGCTGGTAAGAAAGGAACTGGCACAATAAGGAAATAACTTTACATTTAGATTCAGAAGCAAAGTATCCCTTTTTTCACTCATTTATTCAAAGAATATTTATTAGGTACACACTCTGTTCCCTACATCATGCAAGGGGGTGGTTGCAAAGTGATGAACAAGGGAGACAAGGGCTCATAAAGCTTTTTTTGCTTGTTTCTTCTGGTACCACTGATTCACCTGCTATGGCCTGTGGCAAATATATCATGTAACTTTAGACTGAGAGTTTGATATGCTTATGTTCATGCACTAACTCAGCTATACTTGGTTTTCAAAAGTGCCTGACATTTGATTCCCTCGTGTGGGCAGCAGGAGTAAACCAACTCTTCTATACATGTAAAATGTATTGTTTCTGCTTGTAAAACTCTGAACTTTTTTCAAAAGATACTTTAAAATAAATATGTTAACTGTCGTTTTGAGATAGTTGGCAAAGTGAAGGGCCCATAATTTGAAAGTGATGGCATATTCGATGAGATGTCACTATGCAGCTGCCAGCTTTTACTCTTATCATCTATTTAGCCTTAGTTTTCATTTCTTTTCTTAAGGAGCTTTTTTATAGTAAATCCCCCCGAATGCACACATATGGATACACTCCCTTTTAGTTCCTCTTTAATCAGAGACCATCCAAGTTTCCATTTTGCAGATTAATTCAGTCATATTTTTCAGTCTTCTTTAAAAAAAAAAAAAAGTCAATGACAAAAGGACCATCTTTAACATGCAACCAGTGGGAAAAGTTTCATTCAGTCTTGTTTTTGCATAAAGAGTTACTTGTTTCCAGTGCAGAATTTTAAAAGGAAGTCTTTCTAGCCATTCAAAATTTGAGTTTCTTTTTTTTTCTTATCGTTTTCTTTGGCCTCTGAAACTGCTGGGAAAAAGAGCATATAATGCTAATGACTATTTCAGAAAGAAAATAATCATTGCTTTTTTAGTAATTGAATGCAGTATATGAATGTTGTTTTGAAAGGTCTGGATTCTCCTGACTAAGAAAAAAAATTAGCAAGGAAATTAACATCAAAGCAATAACTATGGACATCTGGTCCTCTTGTCTCTAGCATTCCCATCTTCCTTTGCTCCACAGGGCAGCGCTGGTGAGGATGGTGTTGATGGCCTGGATGGAGAACAGGTACAGAAAGGTTCTCATTCGATGTTTATCCTCTCTACTAGCTTGACATTTTACTCTCTATTTTATACTTTTCACAATTAGTCTAGATATTTTAACATGCATGCTCAATAATGTCGAACATTAATTTATATATTTGTCCTAATCCTCAACATACCAAGATCCTAGAAACTTAGCTCTGATCAGCTGCCTCCTATATTACATATTATTGTCTGGTATTTTATTTCCATCTTTTGTTGTTGTTGTTAAATTCTACCAATTAGACACTATTATTATTGTTTTATAAGCCAATGCTTATCTAGCTTTACCCTCATATTTATTACTATTACCGATGCCTTCAAAAGAATATGAAAAGGCCATATTTTAGAATTTCCTTTAATGAAGTACATAAACTCTCCTGGTTTTTATTTCCCTGAAAATCTTTTTATTTTATCCTTTTTCTTGAAAGATAGTTCTTGGGTAAACAATTATTTTTTTTGAGTACTTTGAAAATGTAATTTCATATTTTTCTGGCTTCTCCTGTCTTCCATTATCTTTCATTATTGCAGTTAAGTTATCTATCAAACTAATTGTTGTTCCTTGGTCAGCAATCTTAAAAAAAAATATCAGGCTGCTATAAAATTTCCCTTGTTTATAGTTTTGTGCAGTTTTTTTTTAACTTTAAGGTATATACATACATAATTTTTTTTTCATGTACAGTTGACATTTATTATTATTTTGTATTAGTTTCAGGTATACAGCATAGTGGTTAGACATTTATATGATTTATAAAGTGATCCCCCTGATAAGTCTAGTACCCACCTGGCACCATAGTTAGTACAATATTATTGACTATATTCCCTATGCTGTACTTTACATCCCTGTGACTATTTTCTTACTACCAATTTGTACTTCTTAATATCTTCACAGTTTCCTGCAGTTTCAATATGATGTGTCCAGGTGTGGATTTCTTTTTATTTATTCTGGTTTGGATTCATTAGGCTTTTGAATCTAAGCATTTGTGCATTCTATAATTTTTGGAAAATCCTTAGTGAGTTATCATTTTGACATTTTTATCTTTTTCATTTTCTCTATTTTCTATTTATGGGAGTCTAATTAGAAATTTGTGAGACTTCATTCTATCCTCAATGTATCTTAACTTCTCTTTCATATTTCCTTTTTCTTTGTCTTTCTGTGCTACGTTCTGAATAATTTCCTCAGTTTCTAGTTTACTAATTGTTCCGTCACTTCCGTTTAACATACCATTTCAACTGTCAGTTAGATTTTTAATGTAAATTATTCTAATTTTCACTACAAGAAGATCTATTCGATTCTTTTTCAAATCTGCTTGGTGTCTTTTTTTTTTATAGTTGCTTTTTTTCCCACTTATTTAAATGTATTAAATATACTTATTTTATATTCTGTATATGATAATTCCAATATCTATAGTCATTGCAAGTCTGATTTTGTTGTCTGTTGTTTCTGCTGACTCCCCCGTCTTGGTGTCTCCCTCATGTGTGTTGTGATCTTTGATTAAACTCATTTTTTTATTGAACTTTATCTGTGAGAAGTCATTAAAGCCCGAGTTGGAGGTTGATTGTTTTTGCCATATACTTGGTGGCATTACCTTCTAGGACCACTTTAGAACAGCTGATCATTTTCCACCACACTCACGGTGAGTGATAAGAAGTGCTTAGGACAGCCAATGGCTATTACTTCCGTGGATTCCTGCTTTCTCTTTATTCTGAACTCTAAAGATTTTTTTTTTTTATCAGCTCATTAATGGATGTAAAATATTTTTAAATTTGTTACCTGGAATTTTAAATTGTTTTTCAAAAGGAGGATTGTTCATATGCAGAAATAGAATGGTAAAGAAGCTTTCTACCGTTGGCTGGATTTTGAAAGTATGAGAAAAAAGTTTCTAATAGAGTGTGATTACAGTTTCTAATAATAAAGTGTGACTAATATAACAAAGATTCTTTGTTTATTTATTTTTTATTTTTTTTTAGGGTAATCATGGAATCCCAGGGTCATCTGGAGAAAAAGGAAATAGAGGAAATCGGGTAAAGTATGAAAATATTCTTTCATATTTCTGCTGGTTAAACTGACCTTGAGAGTTTATTTTTAAGCTTTGGGAAAAAATCATCTAGTGGCTTAAGTACTAGATTAAGAATTAAAGGGCAGTAAATATTAGATGACTATTTGGAAGCTTTAACTTAAGGCCTGACTCTATTGATACTGAAATAATTAATGTAAATAAAGTTAATTAACTTTTTGTAATTGTCGTTACCTATCTCACGAGCTTTTATATCTCCGTGTTGCCAATGATTTAGTTGAACATCTAAGGCCTTTCAACCACATTCTTCACTAATCTTAGTCAAGAATTGTCCTTCTCAGGATTAAGAAATACAAATTGGCAATTATAAAATAGTCACAGAGATATAAAGGACAGCGTAGGGAATATAGTCAATAATTTTGTAATAACTACGTATGGTGTCAGGTAGCTACTAGACTTATCAGGGTGATCACTTCATAAGTTATGTAAATGTCTAATCACTATGTTGTACACCTGAAACTGATATAATATTGTATGTCAACTATAATTAAAAAATAAAAAAAAAGAAACATCCTTTCAGATCAAATAGTATACTACTCAATGTCCCCTGAAGATTCCTATGCAAGCTTACTTCTGTGCCTTGGCTCATGCTAGGTACTCCATCCTGGAATGCCTTTTCCCTGCCTCCATCCTCAGTGGTTATTTGAGTATCACTTTTTCTTCAGTTTCCAGATCTTCTCTTTCCTCTTCATGATGCCCTCATCCACCATGTCAATCTATAGCTATCTCCCCCTTCTCTACATCCTTCCAATGTACATTATTTGTACTATATGCTTGATAGTGACTTTACACTGCCTTATGCTGGTAATTATATTTCTATGTGTAAGGAAAGACATAGGTACTCAGTTCTCCCTTCCTGTGCCTATGGCAGACATTACTAACCACTTATAGAATACAGCCTGAAGGATCCATCTCAACACAGTACTATGATTAGATAAGGGGGATTAAATTTGTTATATATATATATTTTTTATACCCCTCATGGAATTAGAGTATTGCTTTACCTCAAGGTGTGGATTGATTTCCTGATAAATGAAATAAGAAGTCACAAGAAATGGCTCTTTATTGAGGTTTAATTTCCAATCTGTAGTTTGTGGATCAAAATTTGGAGAAAGTGGAGGACACCACACTTCCTTCAAGACTGGAGAGCCTTCAGTTTCCATTGAATATAATTAAATTCAATAAACACCTGTCAAATGTTTCCTACCTGTAGGGCATTTTGCTAGACACAAAGAAGAGTTAAAAGATAAATAAGGCATAGTTACAACAAACAAAGAACTTATTAGCTGGTGAAAGAAATAAGATTTGTACAGGAAGAACTATAATATAAGATAGGATAAGATAAAGATTGTAAGAATGGTGCAAATAAAAAGTGAATGGGAGCATTGTAACTTGGGAAGGAATCTAAAATAGAATGGTGTTTCTTCATCCAATCAATCCTCAATATTTACTGAACATCTATTGTAATTCAGGCATGACTATAGAATGAGGAGCAAAATAGGCATGGGTTCTCTATCCCAGAACTAGACTCTATGGAGAGAGACAGCCGTTAATGAAATAACCATGGAAATAGACATAAGATTATTGCTGAGATAAGCACATGAAAGAGAAGTAAATGACAGGGGGATCTGATTTAACCTGTGCCATCAGAAAGGCTTCATTAAGGGAGTAAAGATGGGACGAATCTCAAAGGATAAATAACAACCATATGATGAGGGAAGAGAGAAGAGAGCAAGACACCGACTTTCCGTACTAAGGTCTGTGACATTTGAACATGGTGCTGAAGGGTGGAGAGGACTCTGGCATTCAAGGGAATACAGAAAATCAAGACATTTTTCACTTCTGTAAGAGACACACAGGGTATTCCAGGTTAAGAAAAACTAAAGGCTTAGAGTTAGAAGAGCTCAGAGTGGGTTTGGACAAACAAGGAATCCAATTCAACAGGAGTGGAAGATGAGATCAAAAGTATAAAGAGTGAGAGGAAAGTGCGGGAGGGTAACTTGGAGTCAATTTCATGCCATGTTTAGGGGTTTTGTTTTTCTTCTCCTGTGTAATCAGGTGCTATTGACAGTGTCTAGGCAAGGAAGATGCTTGTGCAAAGCTACATGTTTAGAGATTACTCTGGAAGCCGGTGTCTGAGTCAGAAAAAGGAGGGCCGAGAAGTTGGACAAATCATAATAGGAACCATAGGCCAGTCTCTGTACTCAGAATGTTAATTTATTATTCCATTTTATCCCTGTAACAACTCTGTGAGATAGGTATCTGTTTCACAAATAAGAAAATTATCTTAGAGAAGTCAAAAAAAATTTGCCTACCTAGTAAAGTAAGCATCAGGATTAGATGCTTGCTTTTACCGTCGTATCAGCCAGAAAACAGGTAAGAATGTCTCAAGTCATAATGAGGTGGCTTCTTTTGGAGCCTAGAGAACATTCCATTCCTTGTGTGTCTGAGAGCCAGATCTCAGAAAAGGGCCCCACTTCATTATTTTCTGAGTGTGGCATATACTCTATAGAACAGGGGTCCCCAGTCCCTGGACCACAGACTGGTACTTGTCCGTGGCCCGTTGGGAACCGGGCTGCACAGCAGGAGGTGAGCGGTGGGAGAGTGAGTGAAGCTTCATCTGTATTTGCGGTCACTCCCCAGCACTAACATCACCGCCTCAGCTCCACCTCGGATCATCAGCCATTAGATTCTCATGGGAGCCCAGGTCCCTGGTGCCAGAAAGGTTGGAAACCGCTGCTCTAGAACCAGGCATAGAACATCCTCTGAGGAAGGTTCTTGGGGTAGGGACTCATCCTGACTCTGTAGCTCTGTGGGGACTAGCAGTCTGATATGGTACCACTAGGACAGGTTTTAATAGAAACCACCATTTGCTTATCATGTCATAGCGTTATGGCAAGTTGCTTCACCTCTCTGGTTCCCTGTCTACAGCAGTCAGGAGCTCTGGAAGCATTTTCTTCTCTTTTTTTCATTTTTTTAAATGAGATCTTCCTCTGCTAATGCTGCCCACATTTGAGATACAGAAAGCCTTCTTATTCTTACATGTGTTTCTGTGAGTAGTGAATCAGAATTTGGAGAAAGTAGAGGGCAAGGTCAAGGGATTTGGTAGTAGGGAGACCTGGATCCAACTTCCCTGGGTCTCAGGTCCTTCATATGCAAATGGGGTAATTCCTGAATTGTGAGGGTTCAATGAGGTAGTGCACACCTAGGGCCAAGCATATGACAAATTTCCAATAATAGTGTGTTCTTTTCTGTGTCTCAGTCTCACTTCTTTGTAAGTGAATGCTTTAAAGTTCGAGTACTAAATTACCCTTTAAATTCAATTTATTTTTTTCCTTTAGGCAATAGGTGATTTTAGAAAGTGACACTTTTTTTGTGTGTGTGTGTGATTTAAGGGCTTGACAGGATCACCTGGACAACCTGGAGAGCATGGAGAGCCTGGGTTAAGGGGAGATCCTGTGAGTAGTGGAGGAGGGGTTTATGCTGCTTTCATCCAGGGACTTGTAAACTGTTTGCTTGAGCACGAAGGCAAAGGGCAATTAATTATTCATTCATGAGGCATCATTCAGCCTGTTTTAGTATTGTAACAAATAAAAGATTTGAGAGGAAACCTATCTTATAAAACTTTTGTTTTCTTAAAAGAGTTTGGAATTTTAATTGCATTACGTATTTGGGATTACTGAGTAAGCCTAGACAATTAAAAGTGTCCACTTTGGTGCCTTTGTTTTTTAAAAAAGCATGCTTCCTATAATTTCTTTTTTGTCTTTCCTGACCATGTGAGGTAAGCAACCTTTTACTTTTTAGGGAGATCCTGGAATTGATAGTTACCTCCAAGGTCCTGATGGAGAAAAAGGAAGGCGTGGACATCAGGTGAGATGGTCTCTTTTTACTTGGGGATACTGGTTCATATGGGGAAAGATGATAGCTGTTGCAAAACACTGGCATTCTGGTTGGATCAGCATAGAAAACCAGAGAGCAAGCCTGTCCATGGAGATAGGATGTTAATCCCCACTTATCTCCTTGTCCTTGCATCTTCATCTCATAGATTTCTCTTTTGTTTTCTGTACAAATCTTATCTCCCACAGCACTAGTAATACATGTCACTTTACCTCTTTGTCCCTGGTTTCTTCATATCCCACATGAAAGTATCAGACTCAATGATTCCTAAGATCTTTTCAGTTTTAAAATTCTCCAATTTTATAATGATGTCTTAATTTTAAAAGATGCTCATGGTCATTCCTCTGCTGGCTTGCTTTCCATCACTGCTGATGCTGATTGATGTGGGTCAGGTACTAGCCATTTTCAGAGATAGGATCCTCATCTAGTTCTGAAGCCTAGAAGTATCGTGACAGAAGACATCACAGAAGGAAAAAGACTTGTTGACTCGACAGATGCTTACTTGTTAGAAGCTGTTTTTAGATTTTTATGTCCTAGACATTAACATACATGACTCTGAAAAATGACTAAAATAACCTAAGTGTCTTCGTCCTCATATCTCATCATTCCCAATTTCTAGGAATGAGGTCTGCATACCAACATATTTACAGCTGTCAAGGAACCTCTGTTTATTTTGATTTCTCATTTACATCCTTTGACAAAACCTTAGGCTATCAGTTCTCCCTGAATGTAGCTAGTTCATATCCATTTTATATATGTCCAGGTCGTGAATAAAATCTAGTTTGTAATAAGATCATTATTATGTAGCTATGTGAAAAAACCGTCACGATTTGTTATAAGAATTTCTCATCTTGTTGTTAATTACAATTATTTTGGAAAGTCCACTGAGAGGGTTCTTTTTGCTGAGTTGAGATTAGAGAGCCCTGTGAATATCCACTCAATAATAACAACAACCCACTCAACTATGGGACTGAGCTAAGAGAACAGCAGGGCAGCAACTAATTCATCTGGGCCCAGTTTCCTCATCTGCAAGGTGGGCAGTTTAAAGAAACCACTTCAAAGTTTCCATGAGTTAGTGGCTGTCATGGGAAAAAAGGTCATGATCTATGTATAAATTGAGCTATGGTTCCATGGATTGCTTGTCGTTTAACAGCTGGGAAGGAACTCAGGCCTCCGGACAAACTGTCCAGTGTTGTTTCCATCACAGCACAATAGCCATGGGAGAGCCTCATACTCACAGCTTTCAGAGATCTCCATCATTGACTTTAGCTAAGATTAATCTTGAACATCGGATCCCTGAATTGTGCATGCAACAAAAAATTGTAACCCTTTGAGGCAGTGCCGTATTTTTGCATTTGTGTTGCTCATGGTTTCTACTCCCATGAGCTTTAAGAAATGTACTCTAGGAATTTAGGAGACATCCCCCTAGGGGGCACTCTTTCATTGGTTTTAGTTCTGAGTGGATCCAAAGAGCAGATTTGAAGTTGCAGTTTGGATGGAGAAGATGCTCTGATGAAGCAGTCTTTCAAACCAAACTGAGAAACTTTGTTACATACTTAGGACTGGTGAAAGAATAGAAATCCAGTCATGCTTTCGCAGGTCAGGGGAGAATGAAAACCAACCAATACAACCTTTTTAAAAGGCAGTCTTAGGCAACATACATCAGTTAGACTGCTGTTTTTTTGTTTCTGTTTTTTTTTTAACATACAAGTGACAGAAGGCCTGACTGGCAGTGTTTAGCTAATAAACGTGTTTGATAATCCAGGAATAGGTAATTCCAGGTTTGGTATAGTAGCTCAATGATGCCATCAAAACCCAGTGATGTCATTAGGGATGCAGCATCTTTCTCTCCACGGGGCCATCCTCGTCATGGTCCGTGGGCTTGGCAGCCTAAGAATTTTGCCTTTACCTTTACATAAAATGCCATAAGGAAGGGGACTTTCCTTTCATTAGGGCACTCCCAGCAACATTCTCTTTATAGCTCATGTAGCTCATTGACTGGGCCCTATACTCCTTACCTGCCCTCACCCCATTTTAAGAGAGCCAGAGAAAGCAAGTCTGTGACAAAGGAAATGAGATTGCCATGATTGACCTAGACAGGTCATAACTCATCCCTTGGAGCCGGGCATGTTGTTGCCTCATACAAAACTAAGATTTTCTTAGCAAGGAAGAAAGGGGAGACAGTATTTTATAGCCACCAACTGTATCTGTCACAGCTTAAGATGTGTACATCCTTTGATCCAGCCTTTCCAGTTCTAGAAGTTTATCCAGAAGCTAATCATGGACCAACACAAAGATTCAGCTCCATGGATGATCACTGTGGTGATTTTTCATCATTACAATGCTTAAATGTTCAGTGATAGGAGATATTTTATATAAATAATGGCAAACCCACATGATAGAATATTATTAAGCCATGAAAAATAATTTGGAAGGCTATTTCATAACAAGGAAAACATTCATGATGTAATATTAAGTGAAAAAAAACAGATTATAAAACTATTCAACTTTTGATAAAGGTAATTTTTAATTGTTGTATAATATTTAAATAAACATTTCCACCATAACTTACAGAATATATCTATATCTATTTATCCTGGAAGGAGAAACACGCAGAAATTATGCATTTCTTTTCCTTACCCTTACTCTCTGAATTGTTGAAAGATTCTGTATTGAACCTGTATAACTTTTACCCCAACTTTTTGTTTTGAAAAAATTTAAATATACAGAAAAGTTGTAGTTGTAAGAATAGCACAGTGAACACCGATTGCTATCATTTAGCCCTATTTGATTTATGTCATTCTATACAAATACATAGGTAATTATGTATATATTTTGCTGAGCCATTTGAGGATTAATTGATGGTATCAAGACATTTTGCTTTTAAACATTCAATACATATCTTTTAAAAACAAGGACATTTTCCTATATAAGCACAATGCAATCATCACGCTCAAGAAAATATTGATGCAAAATTATTTCCATTATACAGTCCATATTCAGATTTCCACACTTGCCCCAACAGGGCCCTTTATGGCTATTTTTATTGTCATTCTGGATTCCAGTCAAGGACTAAGGAGTGTGTATGGTTGTCTTGCCTCCATAGCATCCTTTAATCACAACCGTTGTCCAGTTATTCATTTGTTTACATGACATTGAGATTTCAGACAAGGTATTTTGCGAAACATCTCTCAATTAGGATTTGTTTCCTTGTGACTAGATTCAGGTTAAACATTTTTGACAAGAAATTAAGAAACACTATACCCTTCTCAGTCACCAGGAGAGACACTATGTCAGTTTGTTTCATTATTGGTACATTTATTTGGTCACCTGATTAAGATGGTGTTCACCAGGTTTATCCATTGTGAACATACCTTTTCCCTCTTCCTGATGGTTAACTAATCTGAACAATGATACTCTGAGACTGTACCTTTTTGTTTCCCAACAATCTTTTACCCAGTGGTTCCAGCATTGGCTCAAATAATTCCTTTATTATGCTGGCTACAAAAAACTATTTATTGTTGAAATGAGAAAATGATAAACATTTTAAGAAAGAATTTTCATTATATCAAGACCAATTGTGGGAGTGCTGTATCTAAAGCCTTCTCCCTTCACGCAACCTACTTTATTTTAAAAAATCCCATTATAAAAGTCACATTTCGGGAATATAGAAAAGTAAACTGTAGAGAAAAATACCAATAATTTCAGTAACCAAGAAAACCATCACTCTACTGAACTTTCCTAACTCATTGATGGCAAAGTTACACTCCCTGAGAAAGTTAGATCAGGATCCCATGGGCTTTAAAAAATGTCCTACTACAATATAAGAAAATGAGGAATTATCATTTTGTCTTTCTCTATATTTGGGATAAATTATTCTTTCTCAAATTTAGCACACTTGAAAAGAATGATGTTACGGCACATTTTTCTACTTTATAAACTTTTGATAAAGCTAATTTTTAATTGTATAATATTTAAATAAGCATTTCCACCATAACTTAATTAACACTTTCCTCATATTATGGAACATAGAAATTGTTTCAGAATTTCATCTAATACAACAGTTGGAAGAATACTTTGCACAACATGTTTTTGTTTCTGCATTTCACGTTCTTTCCCAGTTTATATATTTTTATTGAGTTAGCATGTGACTTCACTGGATAATAGTCTAAGATATCCCTACTTTGGATCAGGTGATATCCATTTCTCCTGAAAGATGGAATCATACTTTCTCTACCAATTTTTCCATTTCTGATCTTAAAAAAAAAAATTGAGAGCATTAGAGTTTCCTTATTGTAACCAGTCCCTTTGTCATCATCTGTATATCTTGATCACTCCACACATGCAGAGACACATTCTTCTACCTGTTGTTTCTGTCTACCCTCTCAGATGCAGGTAGAAATAGAAGTACCAATATTTTTCAAATATTAAACATGACTTGTTGGAGAATATGACTATTGTCTCAGCATGGTGAGCCCTGAGGAGTTATAAAATGAACAATCTTTGGGGAAAGATGCCTACAATATGGATATTTTAAAACACCAGAATTAAATCCGTTTGCTCTAGCGGAGTCTCCGACCAACAGAACTTTCATGATTATGGAAATATTCTACATCTGTGCTCTCCAATATGGTGGCCACCAGCCACATGGAGTTATAGAACACCTGAAATATGCCTTATATAACTGTGAAAATAAATTTTTAATTTAAGTTAATTTAAACTGATCTCTCTCATGTGGCTAATGGCTTCTATATTGAACAGCCTATCTCTAGAGAAAAATCCAAAAGTATGTAGACATCTAAACTGATCTTTCCTTTACCTCTTAATTTTCAGGGAAGTTCTGGTTTTGATGGACCTCAGGGGGAGACTGGAAATGTTGGCCCTCAGGTAGGTATAACTGCTCACGAGATGTATTTCACCTGCTTTTGTAGAACAGAGAGGTAGGCTGGAGTGAAAATTGGCTGTTTCCTTTTTTAAGGTCTTCGCTTCCTTTCTATTCTTAGGGATCAAGAGGAAGACAAGGTCTGCCAGGATGGAAGGTCAGTGCTTTCTAGAATGAGTTGCTTCTTGTTTCACATGTATAGCTACTTTAAATAGTTCCTCTGAGAGGTCAAGGGGAGTGCTCTTTGGGTTGTCTGAGGTTGTATGAGGATCCTTGGGAAGTTTCCATGGAGACCTTTTCCATGAAGAAAGGAAAGTTTACATGGTCCTTCTCTGCTTCCTCTCCAATCTGCTACAATACTTCATGTATTCTGACTAGAAACTAATACCTAATAAAATGGCTTTTACCCCTGAAATAATATTTTTTCCACTTAAAGAAGTAGGACTTCTTATGGGTATATAAGGGAATCTCATAGTCACTAAATTAAGGAAAAAGATTGAGCTTTTACTATTTCCTAGGGAGGAATGATATGATTTGAGGGTGGAATGGGGGGATATCTCTGTGAAGGAAATTGTATTTTACTAAGTGTTTATCTAGCACAAGTCACTGTGCTAGACCTTTATTTACATTATCTCGTGTAAACTTTTCTACAACCCTGGGAGTTATGAGCATCATTGCTTACTTTTTATGGATAAGAGAGGAAATATAGGTTTAGCAATGTGAAGTTATTTGTCAGAGGCTACATAGCTAATAATTGATGGAGACAGAATTCGAATTCAAAGATCAGGATGCTCTTGGAAATTTTTGTACAAAATAAAAGTTAAGTTTATTGTGTAGACTTACCTCTACCATAGTCTGGTCATGTTCTCTTGCTCTGCTTATATTATTTTATTTTCTAGTATTCTCATGATTTAAGGATAGAGAAGTCAGAGATGACTTATGTCATCTCTGAGCCTGGAGGAGAGAGGGAGGGAGAGGAAAAGGGAGTGGGAGTAGGAGAGGAAGAGGGAGAGAGAGGGAGAGGAGGAGGGAGGGAAGAGGGAGGGAGGGAGGGAGGGAGGGAGAGAGTTAGGCAAGGACCTAAGTACAGAAAATGATGGGACTCATATATCTTCAAACCAAACATGTTAGAAAAGCAAGGATATTGAGAAATCCCAATTCAAAAATCCAAACAAGTTTGTCGATGCCAAGGAAAAAATTATTTCTCATGCAATGTTAAGATTTGAAATTAATTCTTAGATAACGTTTTGTGCTATTAATGAACTCTTAGCACTTGTGAAATAAATAATATCCTGAAATAACATTTTATCCCATTGTTTTTATCCCCCCCAAAGCAGAAAGAAATTAACTATAATTGATTATGGCAGGTTTAGGAGAAATTAAGTGGCTCTAGGCAGTTGGGTGAATTTTCTACTCAAATTATTTAATTTTTTTATGATGCTATGAGTGGTTTATCTAAATATCCATTAACAGTAGGCCCTCTGCTTTGTTGGGTTTTGGTTATTTTTGATTCTCTATGGCACTCCATCTCCTATGTCTTTCTTTTTTATTTAATTTAAATCAGAGCCAAGCCTGTGCGTAAATTTAAAATGAAATTGCACTGTCAAGCTTATAATGAAAACTATTTCCCTGCCCACTCTTCTCCCTGTTTGTGACTCCTAGCGCTTCAGAAGCACTCACTTTCATCTCTTTGAGCTGTTCCTTCTGGTATTATTGTCATTTTCTAAACAACATGTTTTACTTTGCTATTTCTTGCTTTTTAGTTTTGAATGTTTTTCTATTGATTTCTTTCTGTTTTCTTTTTCCTCTGTTGATTGGAATATAGACCTCGATTCACCTGGCATGTTCCTGAATCAGAATGTTCCCTCTGGGCTCTTACTGTATGTTTATTTATGGTATATTCTATCACATTTTCATAGCTAGACCCTGAACAAGAATTCTTTAAGCCCTTAACGTTTTTTATATTCAAGAGTAAAGAAAATTTTGTTTCTCTAAACTCTTTTCTCCAGTTCTCTGTATTTTAACTTTAATACGTTTACTATTATGACAAATTTATTGTAAAATAAATATATTTGGTTTGCAGTATAGGGCCAAGAGTCAGTGTCTAATTCAGATTCCTGTTCAGGCTGCACTTAGGGTTATAATATATATTGTGAACCTGTAATTCCTTGTTGATGGAGCCTTCTAAAGGGATTTTCCTCCATTATTATTTGGTAAACCTTGCTTGATACAAGATTAATTCTAAAAGGCAATTTTCTTGAGTTTCAAAGCAGTGGAGTAGAAAGAACTATTCTAATTTCCCTGATAGTTAAGTATTGATTTTTCTTTTCCTTTCTTCTTTCTTTTCCTTCCCTCCCTTCCTTCCTTCCTTCCTTCCTTCCTTCCTTCCTTCCTTCCTTCCTTCCTTCCTTCCTTCC
>NW_006432447.1:9697233-9702098 GCF_000325575.1 Pteropus alecto | reverse complement strand
TTTCCTTCCCTCCCTCCCTTCCTTCCTTCCTTCCTTCCTTCCTTCCTTCCTTCCTTCCTTCCTTCCTTCCTTCCTTCCTTCCTTCCTTCTATTTCTTCCACTTCACTTTTTCCATACATTTCCCCACCTGTCTACCTTCTGGCAACAATCAGTTTGCCCTCTATATTTATGAATCTCTTTCTGTTTTTTTTTATTTTTTTATTTCTTACTATGGGGGACAAAAATTTTTCTTTACCTGTTCATCTCCTTCTTCATACACTTTCCTTCAATTCATCCTTGCAATACACTTATTTTCTCCACTTTTGGTTCAGTCAGCTCACATGATAACTAGGTAAATATTATTTATACCTATATAACTTTTGTTTTCCTGAGTCACTCTTTCTCCCCATTTGCTTTGTATTCTATGTGCCTATTACTAGTTAATCATAAAGTTCTTTGACAAAACTGATAACCTCTCAGTATATTCAAACATGGGAGGTTTATATTTCTTGGATTCCTCTTAACTGGGCCCTCTGTCCTCCTGCTCTAATCCAGACTGATTGCTCTCTGGGTCTCTGTACTATTATCTTATTGGAACAGAAACCTCTCATTTTGGAAGCAGAGAAAAATGCGTGCAAACTGCCATCTTCAATAAGAAATCTCTCCCTTTAATACATTCTAATCTTAATGAATCCCTGTAGTGATTGGCTCCTTTT
The DNA here is from genome assembly GCF_000325575.1 of Pteropus alecto. NCBI lineage: Eukaryota > Metazoa > Chordata > Mammalia > Chiroptera > Pteropodidae > Pteropus > Pteropus alecto. The sequence continues at coordinate 9,701,403 of NW_006432447.1, read as the reverse complement.
CCTTTTCAAGCTTTGATTTTTTAAAAATAAGAGGCAAAATCATAACTATTTGCAGACTCCGGGGTGAACTGGCTTTATCCAACATGTCAATGGTTTGCTAGTTAACCCAGTATTGGAGCATTGGTCATATAGATTCATTTATGTTTTTAAGACTATAACTTGCTAAAGATCAGCCAGTAACTATTGGAAGAAAATAGGTTACAGAGGTGCTGAGTTCCAAATTACAACATCCCGTGGGTTTTGGGGAAATATGTCTCATTGCTATCTATAAAATTAGATATGCTGGCTTATGCAAGATATCTAATAAAATAGAATTGTAAATAAAATTTTATTTATGGAAAAGATTGTGTTATGGCAAACAAATCAATGCATAGATCATTCTGACAATAGCTAAAATCTTAATTTGTTAATTATGATAAAATTAAGGATATATTTTAAATGTCTATAAACCCATCATCTTCCTGCAATTATTTTCATGTTTGTGTGTTTCCTTTACTTGCATAGATAATAAAGGGCTATCATAATGTATATACTATTTTGTATTCTGCTTTTCTGTTTCCAAACCTTCCTATTATCATTTTAATACATTATACCTTACTTTCTTAAAGAACAATGATTTTCTAAACTATTCTTATGTTTTACATTTAAGTAATTTCTATTTTATTATATATCATATTGATGCTGTAAAGAAAAACTGTATTATAGGTTTTGTTTTGTTCTTGCATTTGCTTTGTTGAAATGCTGATATAAATATATAGACGTGGAGCTGTAATAGAAGAGTCTGAGTTTTGCTATATAGCACCATGTTGTTTTTAGAAGTGTTATGTTATAAATGTCACTAATGTAATGTGCAAATTAGGTAACATTTCACAACCTGTTTCAAAATTTCTAGCTACATGCCTTTTAAAACTTGGTTCATATTTATAAGTCTAAAAAATCAACTGTTGAAGAGTAGATTGATATAACAGTAATAATTAATAAAAATGCTTCCTATTTATTTGAATAGTTTTACAAACTTAAGAAGCACAAGTAATTGTTCTATATATTGATTGATTTAGTTTAAGATTTTTTTCTTTGTAAATCTATGAATAATCGGCAGCCTCGTCAACATGTGAGTAACATGAGAAAGAAGGCAGAATAACTCACAGAATGGGTATTATCTTCAATCTTAACAAATATATATTCTCTGTAAAAATGAAAATATTAATTAGAGGGAGAAATTAAATCAGTTATCAGATGAATAATTTTAACAGCTCACTTTGCCTAGATAATTAGGTTACTGCTGTAAGAACCTACAAGGTTTTAAAGCCAGTTTTCTGCTGTTTCTCTAAGTGCTTTATGGTCCTTTTCCTTCGAACGTCATGCTTGTTGCTGTGTTCAACATTCTGAGTTTCCTCATACAAAACAAAGGTCCTTAACACCGGTCAGCATTTAGCCCATATCCCTTAAGAAGAATAGAGGGCTTTCAGTAACCAGTTATTATGTAAAATGGAAGTTTGAGTAACTTAAACAAAGTATTTTTGCTTCCATCACTAGCTGAGGCTTTGGAAGGAAATGTGCAAAGACTGGGAGAGACATAAGAATCTGGTCTTTCATTTTCTCAACATAAGTGGAACTATCACCCCATTCTTTTCCAATTCCATATCCTAAGAGGACTGAGCCCAGACACTTAAATCCTTTTTATCTTTCTCTTGTGGCTTTCAAATAAAATCTTGCAGGGAAGGCTGCCTTCAATTGGGAACACTAAAGATGCCTGGTAAACTCACTGAATTTTATTTATTTTGACAGGGTGTACGTGGAGAATCCGGTGAACAGGGTTATCAAGGAGAGCTTGGGTATCCAGGCCCACAGGTTGTATCAGTGAACTTGTTTTCAGTATGAAAGGGTATTTGTTTAAAATTTTAACTTAGATTCTTTGGTAGAGATTTAACATATATTGGAATGGCCTTGGATACCTAACTTCCAGGGCCTCCCAAAGCAGGTTGTATAGTCTTTCTTCTAGGCAGGTTAAAGCTTAATAACTCATATTTATTGAGCTCTTACTATGTCCTAGGTATGGCTTTAAGCACTTGTATTAATTTATCTCATCCTTCGGTGGGGAATTTATTATCCCCACTTTACAGGGGAGAAATGGAGGGGGGATGGAGAAGTTAGGTAAATTGGCCAAGTTCACACTGTTAGTAAGTGATAAAGGTAGAATTCAAATTCAGGCAGTATAGTTATAAATCTAAGCTCTTCATTACTTCCTCTGAAGCTGTGTATTCGAAATACTCAAATAGTATTTAATTCATTAAATTTGTATTCAGTTTGGCAGGAAAAATAAGCAGTATGTTTATTGAGTACCTATTATTCACAGGGCATTTTGCTAATAGGCCTGGGATAGTCAGACCATCAGGGCAAGTAGCCCTGAAGGAGTTCAGTCCAGTGGAGTGTGTAAACTAGTTCATGGTAACTGGGGGTTTAAACTTCCAACCAGTTCTTTTGGAGTCTTCTAAGCATAACCCAAATCTGTCACTCTGTAAACACTTCTGGAGTACTTTCTGCATCTCACTTTTAAATGTTAAATTATTTCCAAGTTCCCTCAGATGGAAGAACTTTAAAACAACAAATTTTACTAACACATTGAATCATTCCCCTTAACTTTAAAGATCCTATGAGTATCAGATGATAATTTGAAAAGGTTTCTGCTGTTTTTCCACTTGATAAAGATACTAAAGAAAGAAATAGGTAATCAATGTATAGTTAGAGATCGTATTTACTTTATGATAGGAAATAGTATCTGAACATAGAGGGAAACAACTGAGAGGTGTGTTTTTGTCTTTTCCTTTGATCACTGGCTTAATTCAAATTTGGACCCCCCACTAGTGTTGTGTCCTGGCTTTCTCCTTTATATTCACTTTATTATACTGCTGAGAGAAAGGGGAGCAGGTCTTGTGGTGAGCCATGAGCAAGATAATCGATCAAACCTCTTTTTAATTCTCATTCCCCACTGGGATGTGGGTATGATGGTCTATTTAAACTGATGACTCAATACCTCACCCGGGAGTATAGAAACCATGATCAATGCTTCTCATAAGAAACCATTTCTCAGAAAAGCTAGAGAAAAATTAAAGTGTCAGAAATCGGTAAAGTAAAATAGATTGGGGAGAAAATGAGCAACTCCCCAGTAATGTGCCCAGTGAGATTAGGCCACTTAAATGTACTTTTGGTATTTGATAAAAATCAGAACATAATCTTCTTGTTCAGCCTTTGTAGGTAAAAGGAAAAGGTTGATTTTTCAAAGGAGATCACATCCTTGCAGCTCCTCTCTTTTAGGATTTAAAATTAGTTGAGTGAATTAAAATATAAAGCAATGTTGTCAAACTTTATTGTTCATCATATTTAACTGGAGATATGGTTAAAGAAATAGATGTTAAGGATTCACATCCTGTGCCTCAGACAGAGTGAGTTTGAAGTGAGTGTGCTGGGGTGCTTTAGAGTGCAGACGATGCTTGACGAAGGTGTGATAAACGAGATAGTGATGGGCCAGGGCACCTTAATTTGTGCTTCCAAAGGCATCCAAGATGATTTTGTGGCTACATGGAAAATACTTATGTAGCTCTGTAAAAACTGGCTGAATTTTAATTTCACCTTTGGACCAGGGACCGAGAGGAAAGCAAGGACCACCAGGAACTTTTGGACAAAAAGGCTTACCGGGTGCTCAGGTAGGTATAAAAAACTAAAAGCTGCAACACAGCTCCTCATTAACAATGGCCAGTTCATACACCTGAGTGTTTCTGGATGAATAGCATAAAGCTACCCTGTTTGTTCTGGGATCTGTGGGTATCAGGAATTTCTAGAAATAGCTAATTTTATGCAGTAGACATTGACCACTAGCTACGTACCCCCTTCTACTCTGGATATATTGTGGGAATATAGTAATTACTGAAATCGGGTTTGAGCCTCAAAGATGTATAACACAAGCTCATATATATAGTTCAAGAAAAAATAACATAAAAGAAATAAATGACTGGTTTACTCCTTATAGACATTTAAAGAAGCAGTTACTACTCCAGTTTTATAGATGAGGAAATGGAGCCTCACAGGGATTAAATGACTTGTCATCTAGATAGGTAATTGGCTGAACTGGCCTCTAACTTGGGTCTCTCTGTGCCTGTTCTACTCCCTATA
>NW_006432447.1:9681133-9697217 GCF_000325575.1 Pteropus alecto | reverse complement strand
AAATAAGTATATATATAAAAGTATATATATTATATCATATATATATGAATATATATATACTTATTTATTTATTATTATTATTTTTTGACACCTACAGCATCCGATCTTCCTAAGTGGTCTCCCATCCAAGTACTAACTATGCCCAACTCTGCTTAGCTTCTGAGATCAGATGAGATCAGGCGTGTTCAGGGCAGCATGGCCATAGACCCCATCCAATATTATGGTGGTTCATAGAAGGGTAGCATCATATTGAGGCAGCTGATGGGAGTGACTTCCTAAGGAAGGGATCATTTGAAATACCTTAAGCCTGAGCAGCCTGATTTAAATCAGGAGTAAGAGTATCTGGAGATTCAAAATAGCAGCTCCAGGATGGCCTAAGCCATAGTTCTATCCTCATTCTCTCTCTTGGTCAGGAGAAATTGAGCTCCATAACTGATTGTATTATTTTCTTCCTCATTTGATAATATTTTCTATCTGGGAAGGGTAAAAGTCCAGGCATTTGTCTTCCCAATCTCTTAATCAAATGGTGTTTTTCTCTCTAGTAGTCAGATAATTCCTCTATTTCTTGAGACATGGTCGACATGGCCTTTTGCACGAAACATCTTACTCCCTGAACCCAATCTCCCCGCCCATCGGCTAAATGTGTACATTATGCATTTTGTATGTTGGAGGATCAAATTAATTGTGTAAAACATTAAAGGTGATTCACGAGCATATTACCATTTCAATAATAACGAGAAAGTCGGATAGTTAACTCTGTGGCCCTTGAGGTGATTTTGATTGTGGTCTTGCTGCAGGGGAATCCTGGGCCTCCAGGGCCAAATGGTTCAAAAGGAAAAACTGGACCAAGAGGAATGAAGGTAAGTGTCAGAGAACATACTCTTCCTTGATTACAACTTCGATTCATTACATGAATCTCTTCTTGTGTGATCATTTCCAGCAGGAGTTTCTGATGTGGTTGGCGATGATATTGACTGTCCATTACCTCATAGCTGGATAGATAGGTACAGAGAATGAAAGACATATAGACAGACATATGGAAAGATGGACAGATGGTCACATATATCACTAGACAGACATATGAGGGGTTAGATAAACATATGCGTTCACCGCAAATGTAGATTCACATACACCTAGAAAAAGCTATAGCAATATAAAATTCTGTAACTGGTGCTGCATACCTGGTTTTGCTCATTTTCAGTAGCTAAATTTTAAATATATTTTTAGTTTCTTATATTTAACAGATGTCTAGAGGAAGATATTTACCTTAGACTGTAGGAAGATGCCAATGGGATTTGAAAAGAATAATTGTAAAATTTCTAAGAAAAATGATTTAAAATTGCATGAACTCGTAGGAAAAATTAATTTTATCTTTGTCCTTTGTTATAAAAGGGAGAGCATGGTGATGCAGGAGAAAGAGGCTCACGGGGACAAAACGGGCCGAGAGGGCAACCTGTAAGTCTAGTTTCTGTGTTTTGGACTCTTGATTGAATTTTTATTATTTGTTCTTGTTTTACATAAAATTATAATATTCTTGATGAATATTTTGGGTAACAAAGGTAATATGATCACTAGAGCTGTTGTGAATCTAAAGAGTCAAAGAGCCTCAAACTCCTTATATAAATAAAGAATCCAGGGTTTATTTTGCAAGAAGGAAGTGCCAGTGAGCTTCTTCCGCTTGACAAAAATGTTTTGCAAGCATTTGAGTCTTTTAGGAATACAGAGATGTTCAATGAAACGCTTTTTCCAGGACAACAAATAGAACAGTCAATCAGAGTTGCAAACTTTTAAGGATGTAGGTTTGATTAAAGCAGGGGTCCCCAACCCCTGAGCTGTGGACTGACTGGTACTGGTCTGTGGGCTACTAGGTACTGGGCCACACAGTAGGAGGTGAGTGCCAGGTGAGCAAGCGAAGCTCCATCTGTCTTTGCAGCCGCTCCCCAGCGCTAGCATCACCACCTCAGCTCCACCTCAGATCATCAGGCATTAGATTCTCCTAGCAGCACTGGTCCTCGGTGCTTAAAACAGTTAGGGACCGCTGAACTCTAGAGCATAGAAATAATCTTTGAATACCAAGGATCATAAAAGGTTTACTTCAACAGATAATACTTCCAAAGACAGGGCTATGCATTTTTACCTTAGTCATTGCTCTGAACACGAGGGCAAATTAGTTATTTTATGACTGTTTTCAATTCACCACCTTATCCGAATGAGCTTTATGTTAGAGTAATGTTGTCTTTTCTGCAACTCATATTTCTGAGACTTCCTTTATCAGCAGTAGGAAGGACCTGCAGTTGTTTTACACTCAGCCCTGAAATTGCATTTGTTAGCAAGAAGAGAAAACAAACGCAGGTCTAAGAAACTTAAATGTGGCAAGGGAAGGAACAGAACAAGATTACTGTCAAATGAAATGTAGGGCAAATAATGTTTTACATCTATACGCAATTCAGATGTTGAAGTAAAACTCTTTTACTTTATTAAAAATCCTCATTTATAAAACATAAAGCTTGTGCCTACTGACCTCTTTCTGTGAAAGACAAAGCTGGGGAGTGATGCCTTTCTTGAAGGTGTCACTTCAGGAATTTTAGAGGGTATTGGACATTTCCAAAATATATATAGTTTGGATCTCTGGGTTTGCAGATGCTGGGGGTTCTGCATGTCCTTCAGCAGGGAAAAGCTGGAGAAACAGCAAATGAATTTCATTTGCATCCGTCCCCCCACCCCCAATAATTCATTTTTGGCAATCTTCTTTGTCTTATTTTCTAATATTTCGAATTCTCCTCCTTAGCCATGGGAATGATCTCTGTGGCTTAAAATTTAAAATTTTTCTTCTCAGTTGATCTACTTGTCTGCTCAGCACAAAGCACCTAAAACGTTCTGAATTCACTCCTTATCACAGGAAGCTCACTGTCTACATGTACAGATGCTAAGATCCCAGTAGTATCATCAACATTTTTATAATTATTATCATCAGCACCACCTCCGCTTCCACTACTACTACCTCTACCACCTCCAACACCATTACCATGACCAATAACACCACCACGACCACTGTGACTGCTGCTGCTCCCCTGTCAACATCATCTCCACTACTGCCACCATCAGCAGCAGCTTCATGATCACTTACTGAGTATCGTCGCTGTGCTCGGCATCGTGCTAAGTGCTTTCCATGCACACTGACTTAATCTTCCAACAACCATACTATGTAGATGATATTATTATCCCCATTTAATAGTTAAAAAAAACTGATGCTTAAGGAGGTTGAGTAACTTGCCCAAGGTCATTCTTGCAACCAGCATTGGAAGTAGACTAAAAGTTCAGGTCTTTCTGGGTTTCCAGTCTATGTACTTACTCACTAAACCATATTACCTTTATCCCAATCTTTGCGCGCCCCCCTCCCCCCAGCTGTCTTTATCTCTAGAGATTTACCAGTACTGGAACTTGTTCCATTGTTCCTTTATCCTGCAAAGAAAGCAGGTTTGACCAAGAAGGACTCTGTACAGTGATTTGGTTTCCTACATCCATGGTATCATCTTGTTGAGGTACATAATTTTGCTGAAGAGGGGATTAAAAATGAAAAAGAATACAAAAATCTTAATTAATATCATGGTCTTTAAAAACTTTAAACCCTATTTGCTCCTTATCTTTTCAAGGCAGTCTAGTGTTTATCCTATGATGGTAGGATACATCTCCATTAAGCCCATTATGCCTTCCCCACCTCCTTGCACTGCTGATTTTTTCAAAGGTTCAGATGATATTATCAACCAAGTGTTGATCTGGATGACTCTACAATTCATCTTGTGTCATTTTCTAGGGTCTTTTTGGTCCTGATGGATATGGACATCCAGGAAAGAAAGGAACAAAGGTGAGGGTTACCTTGTAGAGTACTCTGAACTAAGGACCGTAGCTTTTGCTTTATTTTGCTAGAATAAGAGTTATTACCCAAGTGGCATGCCAGGAATGGTTTCTACCTGCTGTTTATAAAATGTTGTAGCTGCCAGAGTTCTCTCCTTAAAAAATAAAAGCTGATTTTGTCATTCTACACCAGATATTCCCACCCCAGCACTGGGCATGCTGGTACCTTTCCCAATTCCTTTCCTTTGCAAGCACTCTTGCCTCTATTATATATCTCTCCCCTTTGGACAATTTTTACTCATTTTCTAAAACCCACTCAAATATCAACTTTTTCTTGTGGAAGCCTTTTTGGACTTCCACAAAGAGAATTTGTTGTCCTATACTCTGTGTTCCTAAAGCACATTATTCATATTCCTATCGTAGCCCCTTTTAACTGATGTTATATTATAATTTATTCCTTTATATTTGTCTTCCTACAAGTTTGTGAACTTGATAGCAGGATTGCATCTTACCCATTTTTTGTATTGCCGGAACAGAACCTAGCACAGAGTAGGTGCTCAATAAGTATACTTGAATATTTCCACTCCCATTAGAAGCTAGTATTTTAACATGTAGTTAATGGGTCACTGACAGAGACTTTGAAGCATAGAAGTCACGTGAAGCTTGTTGAACAAATCAGATGTCAATAGCCACAGTTATTCTTGGTGCTTTAGTTTAAGTTACATTTATTGCTTCCCAAAATAAGAAATCACTGGGAAGTTTAGTGATGACCAGCTACTGAATGATGTCAAGACTCTGGGCTGGCTTCTCTGCATTTCTCTTGTTTCCTTTGTGGCTGCAAGATGACACCACTGCCATTTTATTTAACAGGAAAATGCTCCACACATAGTAAGCTCTTAGTAAATATCTGTGGAATGATGAACAGTGGAGTACGTCAGTAATCATCTGGTTCAACCTCGTCAACTTACAGATAGGAAAATCGAGACTCAGAAAAGTAAAGGAACTTGCCTGTGGTCACACATATAGTTAGAGCTGAGTATGGAAATTAGTTCATTGGGGCCTCATCCTGGCAAATTAAGTCTTTCTTCTCTACGAGAGAGTTTGCATAACAGGGAATCCTAGGCAGAATTCACATGTGCATATTTCGAGCCACATACCATCCCTGATCTAAGCACAAAGGCAGTCTATACATATTATGCTACACTTAACATTGTGGAACATGCAGATTCATACAGCTCCTCTCCCCTCAAATCTCCAAGACCTGCTTTCTCTTCCATATTTTCAGCAGACAATCATGCTTCCTATTTCATTAATTAAATAGTAGCAATAAGAAGAGAGTGTCCACACACATCCACCATTATACAGGCTAAATTATTTGCCTCTGTAGCTTGCTTTCCCTTCTACTGCTCTGGATGAGAGTCCATGCCCTTATCTAAGACCAGCCTCTCCTCTCATGGAGTGGATTCCATTCCCTTTATGCTTTCTTAAGGCCCTGGCCCCTGCAGGTGTCACCTCTTTCTTTTGTATCATCAAATTTTCGTCACTCTACATAGAACATTCACATCAGTATACAAAGAGGTGGGAATATCTCCCATCTGAAAAAAAGCCCCTCAAACAAAAACAAAACCCTCACATAACTACATACTCTCATTGCCCCATTTCTATCTGGCAACTCTTTGAAGGAGTAGGTCTATACTGTGGTTCTCACAGAGGGCGAGTTTACCCTCCAGGGGACATTTGGCAATGTCTGGAGGTGTTTTGGTTGTCACGACTGGGGGAGGGGATGCTACTGGCATCTAATTAGTACAGACCAGAGATACTATTTTCTAACCTATAATTCACACGACAGCCTATCACCACAAAGAACCATCGGGTCCCAAATGACAGTAGTGCTGGGGCAAAGGACTCCACTTCCTTTCCTCTGGTTCTCTCTAACTCATGATAACTTAACCTTCATGCTTCAGCTCTCCCCACTCAACTATGTCTGCTTTAGTCTAGGTAAAACCCATGGTGCTAAATCCAATGGTCAGTTCTATGCTCTCGTCATACTCGGTGTCTCAGCAGCACTTGACAAAGATGATCGTGGGCATGTTCTTGAAACCTTTTCTCTCTCATCTTCCAGAACACCCCATTTTCCTGGTTTGTGCCAACTGGCCTCCTTTCTCAGTCTCCTTTGCTGGATCTTTTGAATGTTCTTGACCTCTAAATATTCAAAGACTCGGGGCTCTATCCTCATATTTCTCTCTGTCTTTACTCGGGTGACCTTATGCAGTTCCATGGCATCAAGTACCATCTATCCTGTGATCTAGCTTGGACCAATGTCTTAACTCCGAATGTTTTCACTTGGTTATCTAATAGACACCTTAACATTGCCATGTCCCCAAACAACATTTTTCTTTTTCTTTTGTTAACGTTTTATTATGGAAAAATTCAAACATATACACAAATGGAGAGACTTATCTAATGACACCTCTCCCCATGTATCCATCATCTTGCTCAAACAATGCAAAACCCTTGACCAATTTTGTTTTATTTTATTTATACTCCCACCCACTGATCCTCCCACCACTTATTTTGAAGCAAATTCCAGATATTATATATTTCATGCATAAATATGTCAAGTTGCTTCTCTAAAATATTCTTTAAAAATATTATCACACCTAAGAATTAACAATCATCCTTTAATAACATCAAACATCCAGGCAGTCAAAACTGATTCCCCTGACAACATGTCCCTCCTCCCACTTCCCACTTAATCTCAGGAGTGGAGACTCCATCCTGCCTATTGCTCAAGGTAGACACTGAATTATCTTTAATAATTTTCTTTCTCTAACACCCTGTATTTAGTCTATCAATAAATAATGGTGAGTCTACCTTCAAAATATACTCAACATTTGATCATTTCTCACCACTTAAACTGATAGATAAAAGTGCTTAAGAGGAAATTTCATTACACAATATATCAGGGGTGGAGAATTTGTAAAAATCACTTTCAAGTTGTTTCACAGTGAATTATAGAAATAAAATGTGGCCACTGGGGAGTAGCTCAAGATAACAACCATTGCTATAGTTGTTTTTTCTGGCACCTGTTTTGAGTCTTTTTCTTCAAAATTATAGTTTCTTATTTTTCCCTAAGGAATGCCAAAGAAGGATTTGGTAACATGGTATTAAACAAGACCTTATCTCATTTCTGACACTAGGGTGAACGTGGATTTCCTGGCTATCCCGGCACAAAAGTAAGAAGATACCTTTCTGGGCCTAGCTACTGGTATGTAGCATGAATCATTTGTTTGTACTTATTTTTCTTGACACTCAAGGTTTTGCTTTTGATTCTATTAAGGGAGAAGATGGTGACCCAGGCCACCAAGGAGAGAAGGGAGCAAAAGGAATCAGAGGGAACAGGGTAAGAACCAAAGAAATGTCCCAAGATCTATAGAGGCCCACATAATGACATTCTACTCACAGGAGCTTATTTCCATTGGATTAATGGATTTCTTAGCAGAAAGCCTGTGTCTTCCTCAAGCACTGTACATTCCACACCTTCCTTGGGCTAACCCACTTCTCACTTAATCCCACATTCATTTATCTTCTGAATACAAATGCAGCTCCCCAAACCATAACAACAGAAAATTCAAGTTGGAGTTTCAGTTATTCAATATCAACCTTTTAACAAACAAGTTTGGGGGTACCTCTGTCTTTGGTAAATAAGGATATCATTTGGAAAGTACTATTTTAGCTGTAGTAGAGAAAACATTGCTGTTTCTTTAAGATTCTTCTAAACCTTAACTTTCTCTTAGCTATTGCAGGACTAGACTCTCAAGAATGTGGCTACCATGTTGGTGGACTTTGAGTCATATTTCACTGTGCTTTGTAGAGTCTACCATTAAAAATCTATTTCTTCAGGTTCTGAAGATTCAATCTTGAAGAGCCACAACCACTGGCAGCTCTTTTGGAAAGAGTAACCCTGTGGGTATCTAAAACCTTGGTCATGTTTAGCTGGTAGACATTAGATAGCAAGGCCTTGTGGGAAAAGGACATGGACCAATGTTCAGTGAAGAAAAGAGGAAAGGAAAGATAATGTATATTTTCTAGGCAGTCAATAATTAGTATTTTCATACATTGGCAAGGACATAAAGAAAAATTTGATCTATGCCTAACTTCACTTGCTGCTGGCTAATATTGCCCTGTTCAGCTAAACTCAGCTCTTTGGTTTCAAATTAAAAAAAGAAAAAAAATCTATTACATGCAGATAATGCTGTGTCTGTTCAAATATGTGTAAAATGAACAGTGAGCCCATGATTAGCATATATCTTTACTCATACACTGAAGATCAGAAGATGGTGGAGGAAATTCTTGTTTCTCCTGATGCCAGGCCTTCAAAGCCTATTTCTTGCATCTCTGCTGATCACAGTTCATAAACTGATCCATCTCAAACTTATTGGACCTTAGATATAATGACAACTTGGTATCTCAAAGTGGGCCTGATGGCTTTAACCAAGTTGTATTCAAAGCGGGGAAGCTTATTCCTTTGCTTTGGTCATTTTTAGGGTAATGCTGGCTTTCCTGGATTTGTTGGAACTCCAGGTGACCAAGGACCTCCAGGACCAAGGGTAACATGGACTCTTCTCCTTTCTCTTATTTTCAGCCTTTGTATAAAAATGAATAAATATTTGATAACAGATATCTTTAAGAAGTGAACATTTGGGACACACAAGAGGACCTTTATAGGGAATGGGCCAAATTTACTTCAAGTCCTTACCCAGTATATTTATTCGATATAAATGTTTTACTTGAATATGAAGAGATTAGAGTGGCTGGAGATTTATAAATTTGTCTAAATACATAAAATAATATATAATACTCACTGGAGAATGAGTTTATCAGTGTAAACAAAATGAGCAGCAACATTTATGCAAAAACTAGAAGGGAATCCTAACAAAATATGACATTTACATAATCTTAACCGAACTGGCAGTGTTGCAAGCCTACAGATATTTTTAAAATTCCCTGGAATGGTATGAAAGGAAAGATTTGGCCCTATTGACATTTCGTCCCATGTCTCATCCTAGGAGGCTAGGCTGTCATTCCATGAGGGGTGGCCATTGAGTCAGCCATGTGTTGAACCTGGTGATTTCATTGCAGTGTAGGTAGGGTTTACTGGAGAGGTGCAACAAGATCATAGAATCAAAAATCTTAGAAGTAGAAGGACCACTCAGGCCCATTTTACAGATGAGGAAACAAAGGCTGAGAAGATTATAGTGACTTGCCCAAGGTCACAAATTACTACCTTATAGAGTCTAAATAAAAGCAAAGATCTGTAGACTCCTGGAGACCCTGGGGTCAGCTCTATTCTGAAGGATCCAGGGAAGACTTGTTTAGTACTAGGGCAGAGATAGGATGCTGGTGGGTGGCCTGAGGAGAAGGGGTAGAGGAGGACTGATGTCTATTTTAGAACTGCCTACGAATGGTCCTGAGTTCTTGATTGACCTTTTCCTGAATTTTATCCTAAACTATGGCTTGATCTTAAAATGACTTGATCTTCTAAAAGTCTTTATGTGCTCTCTACCTGGGTATCCTGGACTACAAGTTCTGGGACACAGCTCCTAGACACTCTAACCTCCTTCTTTAAGGGGTAAGACAGAACTCCAGGACCAGGAGTGAAGGACAGGTGGTCTCTGTACTGTGGTGAACTTTCTCAGAACCATTTGCCAACTCTGGAGAGTAATGTATGGTACCTCAGAATTTTGCATTTTAAACTTGTTTATGTTCTTTCCAGGGTATTAAGGGCCCCAAAGGCTTGGTAGATATGACGGTAGGTAAAGATTTTAATTCTAAACTTTATTCTTTTCAGAAAGCTTCCTGTTTTCACAAAATAGAAATCTACAAAGATTCTTTAGTTTCTTTTCATACTTTATGTTTATGGACTTTACTCTGAAATGTTATAACCAAATCAAATAAAAAGAGTAGAATTATATTTTAAATCCTGGAGGGAATCTGAATGTTTTTGAGTGATACTAGTTAACATGAAAGGAGGCCACTACCCCTATGTAATATGCCTTTTTGTAAAGTTCAAAAAATTGCTTTTAAAGTATTTATAAAGCAACACAGTGTAGTACAGGCCATTGTGTATCATGGCACACCTGAACAGAATCTCAAAAGTTATGATGTTCTTCATCTTCCATGTACAAAAATACTATTGTGGGTGAGTGGAGGAGGAATTGGAGGCAGCCGAAGAGCAAGAAGTGATGGGGTCATGAGAAGAACAGAACAGAAAGGAAGCAATCAAAGGAATGAGACAGAATTCTAGGAGACACGTTAGGAGTACCTATCTTGGCAGTCATTCTAAAAAAGTGCACCAGGAATTACTAATATAGAGACCAAAGAATTAAAGACATTTCTATACCGTCTGTGCTGAGATGGCTGGATTTAAACTTCTTTAAAATCAGATTTGATTCCATTGCTTTGCGAGGCAGATAAGAAAAATGAATTCCCCTTATCTACCTATTTCTAACAATATGAGCATTATATTGTATATAAAATATATTTTAAATGTTTTAAAATAACTACTGGATCCAGAAATATAACTGCTGGATAGTTTCATCTGCTATAACAATTTTTGGGTTTTCTGTTGTGGCTTAAAAAGCTTTGGATAGGTACTAATCATATTCATATGACATTTCTAAGTCACCAGGGTAAGGAGGAATATACTTCAAATTAAATACTTTTTCTTTTTTCCTCTCTTTCTCCGTCTTTCTAATAGCCTTGTGAAATTGTTGATTTCATGAGAAAAAACTGCCGTAAGTTGAAAAAGGGTCAAAGGGAGCCAGTGGTGTGAAATGGGAATGAGTCATGGATTGGGGACGTAAGTTACTGTAGATTTGACTGAGGTTTGGGAGGTGTCATTGTCCATCAAGAAAGGATCCTGCAAATGAACATATTTAGCTCAATCTCGCCCTCGGGTAAGTAATCTTCCTCAATGTAGTCTCATAGATGGAGTGGCATATTATCTCAATGGTGAAGAAAAATTCCATTGTACAATATGGCATCCATAAAATGCATTGAAAATTGCACACCTGCATGTATGCATCTTGGTGCTTCTTATCATGAAACAGGCAAAGAAAAGATTTGTTCTTTTTAACTTATCCATTTAAATAAGAGGGATCAACAGTGAGCCTTCAATGAGAAGTATGTCTTATTTTATTTAAATTTATGTTTTAGAAATAGAATTATGAATCATAAAATATTAAGTAATGTTTTATCACATTTGCAGATTAGAATTTATTTACTGTCTTCAATGTATTTCTGGATATTTGCATCCTATAATACACACAGTTCTTCATTTACTGACAATAGGGAGAGAACATTGACTTAGCAAATTGCTTAGTTTGGGCTTGGGTTTTCTCCACAATCATCCCACCCCTCTTGTTCTGTCTCACTCTTCCATATTCTGTTCATTCTCATCCAGTTGCTGCTCAGGGAGATTATGGAATCCTATTTCCTATAAATCATAATGAATAATATCATTGTCTAGACCACAAAAGAAAAGAGTGTCAGAGTTGGCCATATAAAAAGTGAAAATCCCTTTACATTGAAGAGAGCTGTAAAATCAAAAGCAAACAGAAAAATGGGAAAAAAAAAATGCAATATAAGCAACAGACCCAAGCAAAAGACCTAAGTCCCTTACTCTATCATGTCAAAATATATAAAATTGCTACTACTCTATCATTTTCATCTACATATACAGATATTTTATATTTGCTAAACCTAAATATAAAAAACTTTTAGTCTGAAAATGGGCAAAAGACATGGAAGATTCAGAGAAGAAAAAAATGCAAATCACAACAAATCTGTGAAATGTTTGACCTTACAAGAAGTTAAAGAATACAAATTACAAGGAAATGCTCATTTCGTTTCTCAAATTGGAAATATTTTTTAAATGACAAGAACATCCTGATCCAAATTTGGGAAATGTATAAAAGCTCTCATTGCTGGTAAGAATGTCAGTTGGTACAATCTTTCTGAAGTGCAATTGGACAATGCATATCAAAGCCATAATGATAGAGATTTAATAGGGCTACAATTGAAGAAATATGCATAGAGACATGTATAAGTATGCTCATCACAAAGGGATGTTGGAGGAACAAATCATGATATAGGAGAAAAAAGATGATATTGCTCTAAATTCAATTTATGACATTACTCTAAAAAATAGATGTCCATTACATACTAAGTGAAAATGATTCAGAATAGAATATATCTTAAATTCCAAGTTTTATAAAACAAAATGAAACAAATTATATATATATACACACACATATATAATGTACACATATACACACATATATAATGTACACATATACACACATATATAATGTAAACATAATGAATTCAGGATAATTTCAGTTTTTTGTTTTCTAATATTTTCCATAAAAATATATTACTTGCATAAACACTTATAAAAATAATATATGTATAGTTTATTCTGTCTGTCTATCTATCTATCTATCTATCTATCTATCTATCTATCTATCTATCTATCTATCTATCTACCTATCTATCTATCTATCTATCCATCCATCCATGGCTTTGGAATAGCTCAGTGTGCTAGTTATATCTATCTATCTATCTATCTATCTATCTATCCATGGCTTTGGAATAGCTCAGTGTGCTAGTTGGATTTAAGTTCAGTACAGTGTGACCTTAATGCTCAGTAGCAGTGACAAAAATATATTTCTCAAATCAAAGCCCAGAAGTAGCCAGTCCAGGGTTGCTATGGAGCTCCATGGGGTTCAGGGACGCAGGCTCCTTATATTTTCTTGCTCTGCCATTGGGGTGAGGGTGTTCTGTTTCTCAAATCACCTCATGGTCTGAGATGTCTATGAAGCTTCCACTGGCAAGAAAAGGAAAGAAAAGGAGAAGGATACTGTTTCAAAGTGTACCCATTGTTTTTCTTATTTCGTCATCCAGAACTTAGTAAGATGGCTGCCCCATTGGGAAATGTAGTCTTTGTTCCAGGAAGCCATATGTGCAGCCATAGACTGAGGTTCTATTACTATAGAAAAGGAGAGAACGAATATTGGGGAGCAAGTACAGGTCTCTGCCACACTCAGGAGTCCGAGAAGGCCACCGCTTGAATTTCTCAGAAGAGATGGTTTTTCATCTCGAAGCACTCACATGGAAAACATGCCACTGCTTACGCAAACTAATAATGTCTTCTTTTCTCTCCAAAATAATTCCCTTCCAGCTTGTTCAACAGGTAAATAATATTTCTTCCTATCCACTGAATTCTTCACCTGTTTAGAGGCATTGCAGAAAATCTTAAATCTGTGTTATCCATTGTGTCAAGGTGTTTCCAAATGCCCAGCGTTTCCAGCTGAAGTGGTCTTTGCCCTGGACATGTCAAGTGACGTCTCTCAGTTGGATTTTGAGAGGATGAGAGACATTTTATTATCTCTGTTGATGAAGATGGAAATAAGTGAGAGTAACTGCCCAACAGGTGCTCGAGTGGCCATCATATCGTACAACAACAAAATAGATTACCTGATTCGCTTCTCAGACTACAAGGGGAAGCCCGCACTCCTGCAGGCAGTCAGGAGAATCTCTCTGGAAAGGTCATCTGGCAGTAGGAACCTTGGGGACACCATGAAGTTTGTGGCAAGACATGTATTTAAACGTGCTCGCTCAGGCCTTCTCATGAGGAAAGTGGCTGTGTTCTTCGAGGTGGGCTGGGCCCATGATGCAGATTCCATCAGCACTGCCACCCTGGAGCTCAGTGGGCTGGACATCGTCCCTGTGGTCATCACCTTCACAGAGGAGCACAACCTCCCGGATGCCCTATTGGTATGCGGAGGAACTGCTTGTGGGCAGGGGAACTGGGGCGGTTAGTACATGGTCCTTATCCTTCCATCAAGGACCACATGAGATATGAGAGCTGTTCAGGGGAAGAATTCCCCAGGAATTGATGTGTACGCATGGGGGCGTGTGTCCCATTGTGGACTCTATTACTAGTGCTTCTACTGGTGCCAACTGACCATTCTTGAGCACTTATTTTGTGCTACGTGCATAATAAACGTTATCTTATTTAATAATTCCCCAAACTCCATAAGGTAGGTTTATTTTAGAAATAAGAAAACTGAGGCTTAGAGATGTTAAGTCCACCATCAAAAGTCAAGTATCTAGTTTGTGGCAGACTGATATTATCTACCTTCAGAGACTATGCTTAAACACTATTCTGAATCATATCACGGCGAGCCATAGAATGTAATTTTCTTTATTTTCCCATTTGGGGTATAAAATATATACCCATTTAGCAAAATGAGTAGTGCACTGATTTTAAGCGTACAGTTAGTCGGATTTATATATACATTTAAACCCTCAAGACATGGTTTAAGATACTGAACACTTTCAGTATCCTATAAGTTTATCCTATGTCCCTTCCCAAACCATACACTCCTCAGAGGCACTGCTCTTCTGGCTCCTATGACCATCCACTGACCTGTTCTGGACCCTCATATAAATTGAATCTTATAGTATTACTCTTTTGTATCTGGCTTCTTTCAGTCAATGTCATCTCTGTTCTTTTTGTTCATCCATGTTGTCTGTATGGGTAACCTGTTTTTTGTTTTTGTTTTTGTTTTTCGTTTTTTTTTTACTATCGTTCTTAAGAATTCTAGTGTGTGTATGTACCACAGCTTATTTACTTATTCTCCAGACTTGACTCTTATAACTGAAACCCATGTAATACATTCTCATAGGATATCTGAGATGATTTGTTAAAATGAAGGGCGATTCTCTAAGAGATTTTAGGGTACTTATGAGTATCAGGTTGAACCATGTTACATTGCCAATATTCAACTATTTTTGACCAGCAAAAATGGAAATGTCATATGGTTCAAAGAACTAATGAGTTTAGTTGTGCTAGACCATTTAATTTTCTCTGAAGTTTCCTGTGCTGCAGAAGTGGTAGATGAGAGATTTTGTTTTAAAAAGCTGTGAATATGCTTTTAAGAATCAATAAGTAAAATTGTGAGAGCAGCTCTAAATAACCTCCTGAATGGATTAATAAAGGCAGGGTATAAACAAATAGTTTAAATTGGATATGTAGCTTTTGTCTTTGGCTTTTTCATCAATAATGAGGTGCCTTTGGAAAAGTCTCTTTATCTTTCTGAGTCTCATTTTGCTTAGCTCTCAAATGGCGAGGGTCACAATTAGACATTATGTAGGCTCCTTGCCAGGTGTAATCATCTACTTTCAGGAATAAATTTCCCTAACCCTTGGAGAGAAATACTCAAGGTATAGTTACAACCCCCCGCCAAACACTCATCAGTGCTGCTCTCTGAGAGGGGATCCTGGGCAGACAGTGTTTAAATCCCACATAGAGATGATTCTTTGCCAAAATGTTCTTGCCCTCTTAGTTGCTCGAGTTTCCGAGTGAAAGGATGTAATGGTATGCAAAAAGAACTTGCCAGCTTAAATATACCCGAACCTCAGTTCTATCATTTCTGTATGTTCTCCTTTCTATTTATTGGCTGCATTCTTGCCCCAGGATGCTGTTCCTTAAATGTAACAGTTTAGAAAGGATGTTAAATGGTGCTTGCCAGCACAAATGTGATAAATGATTCCATTTCTGGTGTCATTAACAAGGAGAGAAACCATAAAAACTACAACTCCCTTTCAGGGCCTTTCAGAAAAATCTTCATTTTTCACAACTGGCCATATTGCAGCCCTTAACTTCCCCTACCCTGTGCTCTGTCTTTAGGAGAATCCAGTTAGGGGAGGGGGCATATCCTGTGATTTTTCTTCTGAATTATCTGCCTGAGGGCTCTCTTTGATTATCTGTGGAACTTTTGTCTTTCACTTTTACGTTATTTTATTTTTCAGAACAATACTCAGATGCTTCTGGCAAAATGACGGTCATTCAATCTGAACGATTATATGAACAAATGCCCTAACTTCTCAGCCCATTTAAGTATGCTTGGAGGCTGCACTCATACTGAAAAGATTTTTTTTTTTAAGCTATCCATCGACTACTCTCAGTCTTAAATAAAACAGTATTATAGCATTTGGACTATTTGTGCCTCATCTCATTTTCAAGAACTGTCCAGTTGCCTTTTGTCTCAAAACGTAACTTTATTTGCCCCATTTTTAAAGGTTAAAAACCAGAGGATTACAGGGAAAACGCAATTTGTGTGCCAGGTTTCAAATTTCATTTTTCTTTATAAAAACTAAC
>NW_006432447.1:9663690-9681074 GCF_000325575.1 Pteropus alecto | reverse complement strand
ATCTTCCTACTTACTGATTCATTTAATTCTTACAACAACCCAATGAGGTAACTGTTATCGTTGGTTCACTTTTCAAATGATGAAACTGAGACACAGAGAAGTTAAATAATTTGCTCAAGGTTTGGAATTCTCATTAGCAGTGGGATTTTAAATCCAAAGTCAAAAACAGGAAAAGAAGAGAGTTTAGAAGTTCAAAGTTCTTTTTCATGCATTATTTCGTTTTATCTTTACAACAATACTATGAGCTAGGTCTATGAACTGCCTCTATATCTATTTCTGTGTATTGCTCTTTTTAAAAAAATCTAAAGAATCTATTTGGATTTCTATCACAGAGACATAAAAACAAAAAAATCAGATTTAGAAGATGAAAACGTTCAGAGGAAGGCCAAAGGGATTTGAGGAATATTTTTAAAATTTTGATATAATTTTAGAATTCAAAAAAGTTGCAGGAGAACATTCTTTTTTTTTTTTTTTGAAGAAAATGTTGGGTTGCCAGACAGGCCTTTTTAGAAGCCATGGATGTACCCCTGCTGAGGCCTTGTGGGCTGCTATTTTCTGTTAGATCATTACTTTCCTAAAACCAGAATCAACAACCAAGGAAGAAATTAGGCAATGAGGCTTCAAACTCTGGTTTTGTCCCTTGTGCTGTCTGGACCTGTCTATTGGCACTAGGACCTCAATTTATTCACCAATAAACAAGGAATAAACTCACAGGTTTGCTGTGAGAATTATTATGAGATAGTGCCTACAGGGACTTTCTGTGTGCATACTCAATATAGGCCATTATTACCATCTTCTCGAGGCCCCTAAGAGTGCACCTTTGCCCCATAACTGTTAAATGGATAGCTTCCATTTAATGAAACTCTATGGAGTTCCAATTGCCATGCTACATGCTTTCCATGCTTTTTCATTTTAACCCCTCATTACTCAAAACGTGGTCCTGGGACCAGCCACATCAGCGTCACCCAGGTTTGTAAGAAATGCCAAATCTCAAGCTCCACCCCCAGGCTAATCAATCAAGCTCCTCATTTCCAACAAGACTCCCAGGTGGTTTGCATGAGTGTTAAAGTTTGAAGTGTTGGTATGATCCTCGTGACTATCCTACAAGTTAATAATGACAATCTACATTTCCCAGAGGAGATAAAGGGAGGGTCAGGGGTTAGTGACTTCTTTTAAACTACATAGTCCTGGAATTGGCATCCACATATGTTTGGTTCTCGAGTCTCACTCTGCCACCCAACACCCTCAATCCAATGTTGGCCCCTATTTGCTGGGGAGTCCAGAAAGTCAACTGCTTCACAGCAGCCTTGGTGGCACCGTGCCTGCTGGCAGGAGCTGAAATTGAACTCCAGCTCCTGGGATCAGTCACTGGTTATGTGACTACTCTCCTATCTCCTTCCCCTAGTTTTTTCAATTTTCTCTTCTTGTTCTCCAAGCCATTACCTCAACTGGATGCAAGATTGTTTCTAACTCTCCCTTGTTAGGGTCCAGTTAGCTCTTCCTGTGTCCCAAGGCAAATCATCCTCCCCAGCATTTGCTTCTTTCCCCTCTTCATCTATCTGTCTAAGCCAAGAGCCTCCCCCAGCTCAATCCCGGGAATGAATATCATCCCATGGCCTCTGGCAGTTTAATACAGCAGCTGAAGCATCGAATTTAACCATGTGGGTCTCTTCAGCTCAGGGCTCATGGGGAGTTCTTTAATAGTGAGGGCTGAGGTTTAAGGGTTGTCTGTATTCTTTCATAAAATGTCTTTCTATTAAATAAAAGAGGGTGTTAATGCAAATCCCTGTGCTGCATCCTTCCTGCCTCCATATAGTCCTGTCTTTAGTATATACCTAGTCCCCACAGACCACAACTGGACCCTCAGAAATGAAGTTGGTTGAAAGAATTACCAAAGGTGCTGATTCAAACTATAATAAAGCTTTGAGCCTCACGCAGATCACTTGGGTGGTGTTTAAGGGCCTCTATTTTTGAGATTTCCTTTTCTGATACTTTTGCAGTAGGAATCACAGATCCTATTTCCTCTTCTCACACTAGGATTTCATCCCGTACTATCTCTCTGCTTGAGCTTTCTCCGGAATTATAGATCTGATCAGTGACTAGGCCCACGCTGGCCATTCCAAAGTCAAAGTAATTAAATGTCACTTAAGAACGACTAGGTACAGATGAATCTATTCTGAATCATAGTTCCCTATGGACTTCCAATTTGTTTTTGTGTACTTGTTCCCACAATTTTGTTTTTACAGGAAAAGGAAAATTTTTTACAGGAACATAAAATTATTCTTCCTAAGAAACCATTTTTAAAAGATTCAAGTTCTGTAGCTACTTTAATTCCTTTGAAGTTGGTCATTTCCCAACAAGCAGAACAATAATCTTAGCTGCTCAGAGTAGAAAAGGTAACACAACGCCCTGAACACGAGGCAAATACAGAAGACAGTAATGGAGGACCAGGCTGTGTTGAAACAGAAAGAAAACTCAGCAGCATTGACTCCTACCCTAAAACTTTGTTGCTGAGGAAAGTGAGGCCAGAGACTTGTCCAAGACCACATAGCCAACTAGGGCACACCAAGGACTAGGACCCAGGTTCATGACACTTAATCTATTCTTGCTGCATAGAACTTTCCCTATGAACCATTCCTTTGTATAGACTTGGGAAAATATTTGAATTTGTTTGAAGTCTTTCATAGTATCTTAAACATTCACACAAATTCTGACCTTTATAACATACTTCCCCCATTTCCCTGTTATTTAAAAATAATGTATACAAGCTTAGCATTTCCCCACAACTCTTGGAGGTAAAATTAATGCTCCCAGGGTTATCCCAGTTTCCTCATAACTTCTGGAACACAGATGGGGATCCTGATTTCAGAGGCCTTCCAAATTGCCTCATGTGTTTTCCAGTAAGCTATCAATGTATCATATGCGTGCCTACCCTGTTTTCTCTAACCCTTGGTGATTAATTAGGTCCATTTGGTTTGGTCAATGCTCAGATCTTATAACCATGGGGAGGAGATCTGTATGAATGTTGAATGTTGGCAACTCTGTGCACATTCTTCATGTCATCCTCCTCCATCTGGTAAGGAGTTTCAGGGTTTCAGATGTGCTGTGTAGTTTCTGTGTGCACATTGGAGGTGGGTATTCTCTAATCTTTGGGGAGTGAGAGCAATGAGAATTCTGTAGATAACCACTGCCTACCTCTGGGCCTTTGTACATGCTGTTCTTCTACGCTGTAATGCTTTTTTTCTACTTCTTTTCTACATAAGCATCCTGCTCATTCTTTTGAAAGTACTAGATACCATCATCTTCATCAGATTCTCTCTATCCCTTCCCCTTGAAATTAATCTCCTCTTCTTGTGTTCCTAAAACATATTATTGGACCTCCTTCTTTCTTGAGAATAGTTTGTCTCTCCTTCCACTGAGGTTTTCAGTGATTTGAGGGTGTGGCTGTGTCATTTTGTATGTCCACATGGCTTGCTAACATTGTTATGTAGTAGTTGCATAATCAGTCTTGGTTAATTTGAATTTCTAAGTTAGGTAAAAGCACAATTTAGATTGCTTTTGCTGTGTGAGGAACAAAATAGGATGCATTTCACCTTTCTTCTCAGGAGACTTAGGAATGTTCCTGTTTGGTTTATCTATTTGTTTGTTTGTTTTGGTGTTACATTAGCATAAACAAAAGTTGGAGTCTTTATATTTCTTTTCCCCAAAGGCTTTTTCTTTTAAGCAAAGCTCACTCTGAGAGACAATGATGGGATATGCTGCAGTCCTAAACAGAAAGAGTGAAGAGCTCTGTAAGGAGTGTATGTCATGGAACGTTCTTTTTTAAAGCTACCCTTGCATCTACAGCTATGCCATCCTGAATGTGCCTGATCTCGTCTGATCTCAGAAGCTAAGCAGGGTTGGGCCTGGTTAGTACTTGGATGGGAGACCACCTAGGAAGACCAGATGCTGTAGGCATTTTAAAAAAAATTAAATTAAAAAATAAAGTTACCTTTACCTGTCAATCTCCCTGAGGCCTAGCATAACAACTTCAAATGCTAAGCACTTTGCTGCCACAGGAGGGTCTGGAGCCTGCTTGGTCCTAGGCACAGGAATGAAGGAGGAGCGGCTGACCTTCAGTGGGACTTTGTCCTAAAAGGCTATCAATAACTGTCAAATAATGCCAAATAATAGATACATATATTTCTATAATTATATATTCTCCTCAAAATATCATACTAATGTTTTGCTTATCTGAAATGGAAAAAGAAACATAGTCTGAAATTTAATTCAGCTAATGACAAACTTGCATATATGTTTGGATTAGATGGATGGAACCAACAGAGTTCATTTATTCGTCTGGGAGACTGAGAGCCAACAGGATGTGGAGCACATGGCCCGCTGCACTCTCTGCTATGGTAAGCCTGGACAGCATTTCTTACCAGACCGATGTCTTTAGAACAGGATGGACTAGCCAAGAGCCACGGGCCAGATCTGCTCTGCAGATGTGTATTTGTTTGGTATGTGCAGTATTTTAGAATCTGGGAATTTCCTATTAATTCTGGATTATCAGTTTTTCTTAGGAAGTTGCAATAGTCTGGAGAATCACAGATGTTGGATTCCCATGTGGTCATAGTCAGCCAGAGCTAAGTTGTGCCTATCCCCTTTTGAGGGGGCAAGTGTCTGCTAGCACCCTACAGTCCCTTCCCCTCCCTATTGTCTTACTGCTGATCTACTCTGCTCATTCACCTGTCCTGCCAGGTTCCTGTAGATGGCTGGGCTTGTGTTCCTTTCTTAGGCATTTTAGTGTGAAGGGCAGACCACTGAACCAAGTCAAGAGTCCTGGGTTCTAGGCCTGGAACTGCCATTGACCACCAGCAGGGTACTGACAAGTTATTATGTGTCTTCAGCCTCCTTCACTCTACCTCGCACCTCACACTAGCCTGTGCCAGAGAGAACTTTGTGCTGAAGCCCATGCATACCCCTGTATGGAGAGCTCTCATCCATTCCCACATCACTTAAGGCTAGAGTGAGCCCTACAGGTGAAATCAAAAGGGGATTTAATTGCTCCACACTAAGACCTATCACTGCCATGAGAGATTTGGTTCTGAGAACTTGGCCAAGTCAAATGTAGTAACTGCCATTCATAGAGCATGTTGCAGTTGATGAACTGCTTTCTCATCCATCATCTCATTTGACGCGTTGTTTCTCTGGGCCTCAGTTCTCTCTCCTATAGAAGCATAAATCTGGTTGGTATTTACCGAGTTTGAGCTTTTACTATGCACCAGGGATTGTTCTGAGCACTTTACATAGATGAACTCATTTTTAGATTTAAACCTCACAAAATAGGTTCTATTATTATCATCATTGCCCCCATCTGAAAGATGAAGAAACGGAGGTAATGGGAAGGCTGAGTAATTTGCCCAAGGTCACACGCCCCATAAAAGGCAGGGCACAGACTGAACCAGGCAGGTGTCAGTGAAGCTAAAGATTAGGAAGCCATATGGCCTAGTGGTTAGAAACATTAAATGTGAAATCAGATCATCTCGATTCTTTCTTCTGATAAAGGGGCACATTTTCTTACAGTGTCCATCTGCTGGCCGTGTTAACACAATGCAAATAGCGCTCAGCAACAGCTATCCTTATTGAGAATCTAGAAATCTGTTTGCATGGAAAGGAAAGAGATGCATAGTAACCCTGGCCTCTCCCCGCCTTCCTCCCCAGACAAGTGCCGACCAGCTCCGGAGTGCAGGTTGGGCACGCCCGGACCCCTGGCAGTAGACGTGGACGTGGCATTCGTGGTGGACAGCTCCCACAGCGTCAGCAAGGATGTGTACCGGGCTGCCTTGAGTCTAGTGGATGCCACGCTCGACAACATAGAGGTGGCTGCACAGCCGAACACGTCCCTCTACGGGGCACGCGCGGCCCTGGTGATGCACACAACTCCTGGCTTCTGGCCAGGCTCTGGACACCCCCCTGTGCTTGAGGGTTTCCTCCTGACCACCTTTGGTCACCGGATGCAGATGCAGAGGCACATCCATGAGGCTGTAGGCCACCCCCTGCAAGGAGCTCCTGCCCTGGGCCACGCCCTGGAGTGGACACTAGAGAAGGTGCTCCTGGCAGCCCCACTGCCCAGGAGGGCACGGATTCTCTTCGCCATCGTGGCCAGTGAGACCAGCAGATGGGACCAGGAGAAGCTAAGGACTGTGTCCCTGGAGGCCAAGTGCAAGGGCATCACTCTGTTTGTGTTGGCCTTGGGCTCAGGCGTGGGAACCCATGAGCTGGCTGAGCTGGCCCAAGTGGCCAGTGCCCCCTCTGAGCAGCACCTGTTGCGCCTGGAGGGGATCTCAGACCCAGAGGTAGCCTACACCCGGGGCTTCATGCGGGCCTTCCTGAATCTCCTAAAAAGTGAGTGGTCCTGGAACCCTGGGGATACCCTGGATGGGGTAGGGAGAGGAAATTCCAGAGCCTGGCATTTGGGCAAGCAGTTGTTTGCTGTACCCTTTACCATTGCCGAAGTGTGTGCAGCTCCACAGCCTCTGTGGAGCTTCCAGAGAGCACCCCATTTCCTAAAAACCCTGAGCTATTTCATTGCCCTGACACTGTGCCACGCCTAGTGCAGCTTTCTTGTTTGGAACCTCTCAGCTGGTGGCTGGTAGACCTCAGGTTTCTATTTAACTTCTCAATTTTCTCTTTTACCAAAATGAGAATTATAGTCTCTTCCTTATTTGAAAAGCCTACTTTCAAATATATGCATGGAGGGGCTCGGAAAAGCACGAGTGCTGTACAAATATAAGGTGTAGTTACTGTAATTACTATATCCTGTAACCCAGACTCCAGAATCCAGTGGCGTATAACAGTGCTTCTCAAATTTTAACATGCACACACTGGGGATCTTGTTAAAATGTGGATTTTGATTCAGTGGGGCTGAGCTGAGGCCTGAGATTGCGCATTTTTAACAAGCTCCCAAGTGATACTGATGCTGCTAGTCCGTGGACCACATTTTGAGTAACAAGTGTTTATGACATATATTTTCAGAGGTCTTCAGGGACTTGGCAGGAAGTGAGGGAGGGTCTCCCACCTCAGGTTATGGTGGATGAAGCCAACAGTGAAGGTTAAAGGGCACACTGACTGTATCCTGGCTGGAATTCTTCCCTACTTCCTGTCCTAGTGTCCTCACTTCCAACTGGAACTAGTTCAACCAAATTCATGGGCAGCCAGTACCAAAACTGTATCCCTAACATGATAATGGAGATTATTAGGATTGAGGGAATGGGTATTATTCTGGTCACATTTCCAGGAGTTTGTTTTGGGCTTTGTCCACCAGTACATAATCCAAACAACTCACATGCAGGGTGCCTTGTTGTAACATGTGAGGACTTCTTGCCTTCTTTGCCGGGGGACATGAGATTTTCAGTTTGTGTGTGTGACACCCTATTGGGAGCCTTGAGGTGTAACATGTGAGGACTTCTTGCCTTCTTTGCCGGGAGACATGAGATTTTCAGTTTATAAGTGTGTGTGACACCCTATTGGGAGCCTTGAGAGACATCTGCTCCTTTATCACTGAAGGAATAAAGGGAGTCTGATGGATATGTTAGAAGTACTGACACAGCATTTGTGCCTCTCCAGTTTGAGAGGTACAAAGATCCATGAATCAGTTCTAGTCTTAGCTGTGCCACTAGTGAGCTGTGTGATCCTAGAAAGGTCAGTGAACCACTCTGAAATTTACATCTCTTATTGTTACAGGAGGTGAAGGAGAGATTTCTAATAGAGGGCTGATGGCTTAGGAACCATTTGAGAGAAAAGCAGGCTAAAGGGACCACTTTTCTATTCTGTTTTAATTTCATTTTACTTTATTTTTTATGTTTTATTTTGTCAGGTTGCATTTTATGTCTTGTTATATTCTTTTATGTTGTAATTTTATTTATGTGATAGGATGCATTTTTGTTTTTATTTTTATTTTTTATTTTATTGGCTTTTATTTTTGTATTTATTTTATGCTTTACTTGAATTAATTTTATGTCTTTTTGATTTTATGTCAATGGATTTTTTTTGTTTTTATGTTTCATTTTATTTCATTTTTTGTTATGTTTATTTTGCTTTATTGTACGTTTTACTTTCTTATGCTTTATTTGATTTTATTTTATATCTTTTAAATTTTGTGTTAATGGATAATATTTTGGTTTTTTTTATGCTTTATTTTACTTCATTTATTTCATTTAAAAATTTTATATCATTTTATGCTTTATTTGATTTGGTTTGATATTTTATTTTTAGGTGGAACAAACCAGTACCCACCCCCAGAGCTGACTGAAGTGTGTGGGGGCCCCAACCGAGGGGACACTCTGCTGCAAGCACTTAGGCTTATCAAGAGGTAGGCCGAGGGCAGAGCTGAAGTTGTCCCATAGCTCTGTTCCCTGTAGGAAACTGTCTCCCTAAAGCATGGTCACAGGCAATGCCAGTCCTTGACCTGACCCAAAGTATTGAACAAGAAATGCCTGCAAAACACAAGATGTTCCTGTATTTGCCAACTCTGACATGGTTTGGTTTTTCTTTTCTTCTTCTTATTTCTTTTAATGTTAAGAGTAACACGGGACCAATAGAAAACATTCAAAGAGCACATAAGTGTATAAAAGCAAAAAATGAAAAATTTCCATTCCACCACATCCCCCCATCTTCTAATCCCATGTCCCAGAGGTAAAATTAATAATGCTAAACATATTATCGTGATGTTCGTTCAAACACTTTTGTAGATCTAAGGGAGTAGCTAATGTGATAACAAAGTCATCAGAAATGCCCTAAACCTAAAGTTTATCGAGCCAGCAATATCAATGGGTAATTGAACCTTTCCGTTCTCGTAGTTTGGTTATGCAGTTCGACGTGGGTTGTTTCTGTACAGGTTGCCCAAGCGCCGTCGTGGCATAGCTGGCTTTGCTGATGACTTGGAAGCATTTGAAGCAACAGACTTTCTTCTAGAGAATAGAACAGCCACGATGACATCTGTAACTCAGAAAGAAGCACCTGAAAATTATGAAAAGAATGGATATGCAGCTGAAGAAAATGAACAAGAAATGCTTGCAAAACAAAAAGAAAGTGGAAAAGAAATAAGTTTGGGCACTGCCTATGGTAAAAACCAAATGACTTCTTGTTCCTTAGGTTGAATTCACTTTTTAAAATCTTTATCTTAAAAAAAAAATTCCTGTACACTATGTTAGCATGAAAAATTTGCCTTTTTATACGGTTTCCTTTATACAGTTTCCAAATGAACGAATTCATGTATACTGTTAAAGAAATCAGTTTAAGAAAACATAGAATGGCTAACTTTCACCTGACTGTAAAACAGGAGCTGAACAGAAGCTATTTCAGGGAGCATGATGGAGGCACACATCATGAAGTGTCGGTACTTCACTGTGGAGCAGCAATGACCGATTGCAGAAGTGGTGAACATACTCCTGACCTTGAGGGAAAATGCACTGGCTTGTAGAAGGCTCTTTTCTGTATGAGCGGCCGCCTGTGCTCTGACCAAGTTTCAGGAACGATTGCATCTATCTAAAACAATGGTAGCATCGATTTTTGGATCACAGAATGTAGTAATGCAAAGGCTACATTACCCTTACATGGGCGGAACAAAGTAAGCAAAACAATGAATACATTAGAAAGAGATTTGTGGGGATTTGACTCTGAAATTTTTTTAAATGCAGGGGAAAGACGGCTGAAAGAGTTTCTAGTGAGTGGTGTGGTCAGTCCTGCTTAGATTAAATGAGCAATAATTTCCCAGAGGTTTTTGAATGTTCCTAGATTGTTCTCCATCTGGGGCTGCTAGATAAGTAGACATGGAAAGTTATTTAATCTCTCTGTGGCTTATTTTCCTGATCTTAAAGTGAGGATTATGTGAATACCTACTTCATTGGGTTGTTTTGAAAATAAAACTTGATAATTCATATGTTTACCACAACATAGTAAACTGCAATCTGAGTTAGCTGTTAAGATGCTGCTGCTATGTCCCACCCTTAGGTTCCAAAACAAATGCATGTGCAAAGGAAATAACAAAACCAAATAGAGGAATAAAAGTGAGATATTTAAGAACACTAATCAAACTTAGGAAGACATTATTAAAAATCCCAGCAATGTTACAAAGTATAGATCTCAGCTCATACTCCATTTATATGACCATAGTAAGCTATCTGTAGAAGGATAGGATTTGCCTTCATATACAACAACTCACATTATGGATTATGCATTTCAATTCAGTAATAGTTTTTTTGAAAGCTGCAGAATGTCTGCTTTCAATGGGGCATTGACTGACTTAAGGAATTGCTTAAAAGAGTTAAAGTATTAGGAGAATGGCATTGCAGAGCCAGACCCCCAGCAGGGACAGTAACATTTCACCTCCTTAGGCTAAAAATTAAGCATAGAAGAACTTATTCTGTTGATTATTCTATTTTCAGTATATAATATTCTCAGGTAATCTTATTAAGGCAGTGATTTTTAGTCTTGGCTGTAAATTGAAATCACCTGGGACTCTTTCAAAATTCTCAATACCTAGACCTCACCCCAGATCACTTGAATCGGAATCTCTGGGTAGGGGGCTTACCTAGTAATTCCACTGAGCAAACAAGAGGGAGAACCACTGCTCTAAGGCATCCTTTCTCACAATTTAAGGTGAAAGAGATAGAGGAGAGCTTCCTGGTAATCTAACCTAATTGTATTCACAAAAACTGAGGCTTGAAGGTTCCCCAGATTTCCCACCCGCTTTGTAACTTGGCTCTGGCCAGTCCCCTCCCAGTGCATTTTGAGGCCACTCCAAATCTTTACCAACTCCTCTCCTTCCTCCATGTCTCTTTCTTTAGCAGATGCCCTTATTTGTTTGCTTCCAAAAGAAATAAAGGTGGCCAGATGCAGCCTCCTGCAGCTTCCTGTATTTCTGCACACCCTCTCTTCCTGTCCTCCAGCCAGAGAAAGGAGCTGTCTCTTTTCTTCATGAGTGTTCCATCCTTTTTGGTCAAAAAGGACCAAAAGGCCCTTTCAGACCTCACTGACTTGAGTTCTTGAGATGGGGCCACTGTTGGCCACTACCTTCCTCTTCAAACTCTTTCCTGTCTTAGCTTTGGAGATAAGATCCTTGTTTTACTTCTGACCCCTCCATCGTTGTGAGTTCATCTTCCTAGGTTCGTCCTCACAGGGGGATCCAGGTTTTATGGAACCTGAAGTTTATACAATTTAGGGGGGCTCTGTTTACTAGAGAACACAAAATTTTAAAATTAAGCACAAAAGTGAATATTTACTTGGAAGAGGCTTATGCAAATGGAGGACCCTGAAGTTTCGGCTTCATTAATTTCATGGTGAACCTGCAATGCCTTCCCCAACGTCCTTTCTTCAGTCTTCTAAGCATTCCCCACACATGACTGGAGCCAGCTTTCCTACCACAACTTCAACTCTTCCCCTCTGTAGTGAGGACTTCAAATCGGTACCTTCCATCTTTAACTGTCTCCTGAGATGCAGACCAGTGTTTTTAACTAACCTCCAGATGGCACCATTGCACATGCCCTCAGTCATCTCAAACAAACCGTCTTTTCCATCCAAACTTTCTCCTTTATTCCTTGACTGGAACGAACCCCCATTGGACCAGGAATGGAAAATCAAAACCCAAATATCACGCTACTTGTTTCCTCTCCTACTCTCCTGCCTCCAACAGGTATCTACTCTTGGCGTAACTTCCTCCTCAGCATCTCTCAGATCCATCTGCTTTTCCCACATCCTCCCTCTTAACACCTTGGCTTTCACCTCCAGTGGAACTGCAGTGCTGTCTAACTGGTCTCATTTCTTCCAGATTGTCCTCCTCCTAATTCCATTCTAGACACCAAATTTAATTTTTCTAAAATGCCAAATCTGGTTGTGACATTACACTTTTTCTGTATTTCTCATGGTTTATAAGATAATGTCCAGGTGCCTTCGTAAGGCACATAGGCCACTGTGATTAGATCTCTACATTGATGCTCGGGGACCTACTTGCCACCACTTCCCTACATGTACCTCTTGCACTATTTTCGGTTGCCCCTTATGCCCTGTTCTTCATTCCAAGTCTCCATGCCATCGCTTACCATCTGCCCATCTGCATCCTCTCCACCATGTCCACCTGGATTACATCTACTCATCTTTTCATACTCAGTGTCACCTCTACTTAGAGTCCTTTCCGGCCCCCAGGTAGTATTAAATTTTCATGGCCTCCTTTGTGCCCCTGTATCTTAAGCCATATTCTGCCGTAGCACCTGTAACCTTCTATTGCACCTACTTGTGAAGAATTAAATAATGTCATTTCTCTTGATAGAAGCCAGGCTAATCTTGGTATAATTTACCATTTCAGTGTTATTTCTAAAGCACATAAATCTTTTTTTTTTTTTTTTAATTTTCTCCACCAAGTAGGGCTACATTATAAGACATGTGTACGAAGAGACAGAAACAGCTTAGGCAAAATCACAATTTCATTGTAGCTATTGTTGTGGCGTGAATGAATCTGAGACCCACGGAGCCAATTGAGATGAATTATGAGCCTTTATTAGCCGGCCGGCGACTGACTCTCTACCACGCAGGGTTAGAGGAGATCAGCCCCAAGCTTCTAGAGGAGGCAGCTTATAAAGCCTCCTATTACATCCTTGAATAAGCAGATTACAAGAAGCAGAAGTTAGTCGTTAATGTTTTGTACAAAGATAAATGTATCCGGGGAACTCTCAGATCAAACAAGGCCTAGTAGACAGTTTTATTATTTTCTCCTTGGAATGTTGCACTTCTGGGGCTGGCACCTGGAGATATCTCCTCCCTGTGACTGAGTTACTGCTTGCACCTGGAGATACTGCCTCCCTGAAACTGGAGAATTTCCACTTTTACACTATTCTTCATACCTATCCAACTCTCTTCTTTCTCTTCCCTTTTTCTTTCTTTGTTCCTGGATTCCATGGACTTGCTTGAGTAAAACTGATCGCTGCTGTAGGATTCTTCCAAGAAGGCAAAAATTAACACACATGGTAAAAATAATGCAAATGTGAAATTGGGGGCTAGCAATAGTTGCTTTGGTGAAAACTTGTTTGCCCCACCCTCAATGCTATATGATACTGATAAAAGTAAATAAGACTCTGAGGCTTCCTGAGTGTTAGGTTGCAAAGAATACCTTTGAGATTATTAGTTTAAAGAATTGAAGATTTATTCACCTATAGCTGTGTCGCTCAAGTATTAGCCATAAATTCGAATAATTTGAAACTACATGAAAAACTGAAAATTCAGATCCTTAGTTACAATAGCTATATTTCAAATACCCAATAGCCAATGTGGACAGTGGCTACTGTATTGGATAATGCAGATATAGAACACTTCCCTCATTGCAGAAACTTCTTCTGGACAGTGCTGCCCTAGAAAAATAATTGAGGAGAAGCAGCGCCTGTTTGATTGTCGACTAAAGGCAATGATGGGGCTTCTAAAAGCAAAAGCCACAAAGCGTCACTAGTAAAAACAACGATTTGTTTAAGCAAGTCCTTGGCTTGTCAGTTGGAATCAGTTTGTAACAGTAGAGACTGGTGTTAGTGAATTGCTGAGCCTGAAAACTATTTGTAGATACAGAGTACAGTCAAAAGTTCATCACTATAGTGTTTTTCTGTTGACTCTAATAAGTTTTTGGAGAAGCATTTCTCTGGCTCCTTCTCCTGGGCCCTCACTGCTTGCTCTCTTCCACCCTTCCCTCTCCTCCCCCCGCCCCCGTATCGTACTCAAGCCGCAGGCCAATTCACATGTGCCTGGTCAAGGCATAAGACAGTTTTCACGATCAGTTCTTTACTCCACTAAGAGTGTATCTCACCCTCTTGTGCTCAGCACGTCTGGTCACTCCTTCAGGAAAACTAGCCTGTTTTTGATTAAATTAATGAGAGGTGAGTAGGCGGCTTCTCAAGAACAGACCACAAATTTTGACTCATGCATTTTGAAGACAATGTCGTCTTTATTTGGGAGTGCTTGGAAGGCCCGGGGGGAAACTATTTGGAAGATACCACTATTCTATGCTGCAAGGTTGACCTGAAACAAGAATATTTTTCTATGATATAAAATGTGCCCAAGGAAATCTGTTCTTCCTAGAAGGCAGAGGTTACACACCTGGGAAAATAAATGTCTGATTTAAAATTTAAGGCATCTAAGATTTTGCTCTGTTGTAACTTGCTGATTTTCAATGCTACTTTTTATTTTCCAGCAACATAACGTTTTTCTTTTAATAGATATCTTAACTTCTTGGGCAAGTGTCAGGGTGCAGTAAATCATAAATAAGCTGGATTTGCTTAGGCCTTTGAAAGCTGGCCAGGTTTGGGATTAGGCAAGGGATTGAGATAGTTTGAAAAAAGAGAGAAATAAGTATAATAAGCAAAGAAGGAGTTCTCAGTGTTAGAAAGATATATTCATTTATTTATTCATTTATTCACTCATTCACTCACTTATATATTGTCTGGTATCTGCCATATGTTAAGTACTGTGCAAAGTAATAGCTATAACAGTATTGTACCTTTCACATGTGTTATGTGACACCTTACAACAAACTTGTGATGTAGATTTCTTTAAAAAAAAAAATATTGCTTTTATGGTTGAGGAAACCGAGTCTCAGAGAGGTTAAGTTACTTGCTCAAGGTCACACAGCCAGCTGGTGGTGAGGCTATGATTCATTTTTAGGTCTATGACACCTAATCATCATTCCTTTCCTGTCATGCTTATGCAGGAAATTCAGCTATCTCTGCATTTGTTTTGTGGCAGGTCCTTGTCTTATGGATCCACTGGAAGGCGACTGCCAGGATTACATCCTGAAATGGTACTATAACAAGGAGGAGCGGGTTTGCCAGCAGTTCTGGTATGGCACCTGTGGGGACGACACCAACTGGTTTGAAACCAAGGAAGAATGTGAGGTTCGGTGTGTCCCAGCACCCCTGTAGAGTCAGGCAGAGCCTTATTACTGCTGCTTCTGCTTTAATAGCTGATGAAAATGAGGTTACCTTTCCTGAGACACTGCCACACAGCTCATAAGTGATGAAGCCCACTCTACAATCTCAGAGGTTAGATACCTAACCCCTGAATATTTTCCTGCCAGTGAGGGCTTGGGGCCAAATGATTTGTGATTTGAGAAAGACTGCATTCTAATAGTTAAAAAAGTAACCAAAACTTTCCTGAAAGTTACTTAAAGGATTTAGAACTGAATGAAAAAGAAACTTGAACTTGACCTATAACATTACTTTAATTTTTTTTTTTTTTTTTTGGCTATGTAGCAAAAGAAAAAGCCAGTGAATAAAACCTAATTTGGAAGTGAGTTGAAACTTGATTTCTTTCTTTACCACAAGAACCTGGAAGTAGTAGTCAAAGCAGGGGTCTGGAAAAAGGGACATTTAAAGTGAAATTTCATTCTTACCACCTGTTGTGAAAATAAAGTCATTTTCAGTGAAATCATTTGATGTGAGACTGCGTGCGATACCTGCTCACTGCAATTTATGCTATAGTTTGTGACATAGCAGTTGATGGGGGGAAAACAGCAGTGACTTTGCCATGGGATGATCCTTTGTCATCAATTACAGTGACTCTTGCCCTTTAAAACGTAGTGACTCAATAATTAAGGCTGAAGCAGTCAATGCAAATATCCAGGTTTACCCTGGATGAGAAATTTTGCAATACAATATGAGTATTGAGGATGATTGTGATTTTGTGAGACATTCTGGCTCACAGCTTGATTCTCTAGGCCTCTGAACGTGGGCCCAGGTTCAGGGAAGAAATGGGCACTGAATGGACTTCTGGAGCTGCTGGGTACTGAGGGTACCTGGCACAGGGGCTGTGGAGGATCACGTGTTAGTCTTCTCAGGCTGCCATAAAAAATGCCACAGTCTGGGGGTCTTAAACAACAGAAATTTATTTCTCACAGTTCTGGAGGCTGGAAGTCCAAGATCAAGGAGCTGGTTTCTTTTGTTTCTGGTGAGAGCTTTTTTCTGGCTTGCAGGCAGCTGTCTTCTTGTTGTCTTCAAATAGTTTTTCTTTTGGGGAGAGAGAGAAAAAGAGAGGGAGGGAGAGGGAGAGAGGGAACAGGAGAGAGTGAGCGACAGCAAGAGCGAAAGAAGAGGGG
This sequence comes from Pteropus alecto, assembly GCF_000325575.1. Taxonomy (NCBI): domain Eukaryota; kingdom Metazoa; phylum Chordata; class Mammalia; order Chiroptera; family Pteropodidae; genus Pteropus; species Pteropus alecto. The sequence goes on along the minus strand of NW_006432447.1, from coordinate 9,664,966 downwards.
AGAGGGGAGGGGGAAAGAAGAAAGAGAGGATTATCTGGTGTCTCTTTTTATCAGGACACTAATCCTAAGGTTTAGGGCCCCATCCTCATGGTCTTATTTAACCTCAATAACCTCCTGAAGGCCATATCTCCAAATTCAGTCATATTCGGGGTTAGGACTTCCACATATGAACTTGGGAGACACAAACATTCAGTCTATAACAGATCACAAGCATCTGATGATTGCCCCCAGGGGCCCAGAGCGGAGCTTGCTCTCTGGCAAGTTCCTGTTTGATAATGAAAGTTGTGATTTCTAGAATCTCTTTTATTCCTCCTTTCAAGCCCAGCAACACTGCAGCTTTATATAAAATCATAGAAACATTAAAATTTTATTCTATTTTATGACAATTATTTTTGTCTGACCACAAAAAGATAACTATGTGTTCATGGTAGCAAATTGCACATGGAAGAAATAAAGGTCAGCTACAATCGTTTCTCCCCAAAGTAACCATTTTGCTATAATCCAGGTTTTTTTCTAATGCCTGGAATACTATTTTTTTCCCCTTCATTAACACACTATATTGTAACTAATTTTGGCTAAAGCATTTTCATGATGAGAATGAAATGGCAGATATGCCATCTTGCTTGGCAGAGCTGCTCATCATGCAGGTGTATGTATGCATATCTTCCTTTAGGCATAACCTCAGCTTCCTGGGCATATAGGAGGCAAGCTTCTCTACCCTAAGGATGGTATGTAATTTGAACTGTGATCTATTTTCTATTTCTTATTCCCACCCTGTCCTTTCCAGGAATTGGGAACACATAGGCAAAGACAAGTTGGCAGTATAACCCTTCCGTGGAGCAATTCTGACTCCTGCAGAGTGTTTACCTGAAAAACCCTGAAGTACAAAGACAATCTTACCAAGGGGCAGAAACAATTATCTATTGTTTTAGATAGCCGTTCATCGCATTCCTGTATACACAGTTTATAAAGCACTTTCTCATCTCATGTATTTGTCCACTCCCACCACCAAATCTCTGATGACGGCATTGCTTTTCCCAATTTTTTCCATTGTTTTCCTCATTCTCAAAGGAGTGAAGTGGCTTGACCCAGACACATAACATAACCTGGCCTCAAACTCCTTTTGATCCCAACACTAGGGTTCCTTTTACTCTACTCTATTGGTTCCAAAACATGAGCTCCCACCAAAGGATTCTGAAGGTCTGTGCCACAGGGGGAGGAGGATGCGCTGAGATGGAACAAAGGTATTTCCTGCCTGACAGAAGGAAGCTTGACC
>NW_006432447.1:9644371-9663665 GCF_000325575.1 Pteropus alecto | reverse complement strand
ATGGCCTGAAAGAGAAGTTGAACTGCAATGCAAGATGATTCTAATGACGGCCTTGGCCAACCCCACAGGAGCTCTGAATCCACTAGGGTTTATCAGAGTTGCCCCAGGGTGGGGTCAAAATGGCTGGGCCTTTATCCCCACCTCCACTGGCCATTGGATGTGGGCTGCCCCTAGAAGGGTTTGCTCATGGAGTAGGCAGTTTTCCTGACGTGCCAGGCCCAAGAGGGGGTCCAGCTGAAGGCTGTCTGTCAACAGTGCTCCTAACATCTGGGGTAGTAATTCCTTCATTGAAGGGAGATCTGGGGAGAGAAACTCCCTGTTCATCTCAGTGCCTCCACCTGGAGTGTCCTTTATTATTCTGTTTCCAAATTTTTATAGCTTTCCAAATTTAACAGGACACACTCAAAAGCATTAGTATGACATACAAGGCCTCAGAGATCTGTTCTTTGCAGTCAGCTCTTAGTCTCATCAGTGATGGCAGTTGTTCTGTCCTTCCAAATTTTCACGGGAGCAATATTACATACATCACTTGTAGTTTTCTGGAAATTCCATAGTCCATCCATCCATGCTTTTGCCCTTGGTGAGACTTCTATGGGTAATGCTTTTTAAATTCATTTATTTGAAAAATATTTAATAGGCATTTATTATCTACCAGATCCATTATCTGTGTCAAAATCTAGCTTAGCTCTCATTGCCTCTGTGAAAACTTCTCTGATTATCCCTTTTCAAGAAAAAAATTGGTTATTATTTCCTATGGGCTGTCTTGTACACACTTCTCTTTTTGCCCTTTTCCCATCATATTTACATCATTTGCCATTTAGAATGCTTATATTCTGAGCCTTTTCACCTTGGAATTGACTGGTCTCCACAGGACCCAACATGTTTCCTTCTGGTTCTGAGTTTTTAGCTCTCTGCCTGTTTTCAAAGACTGTTAGAAATGTCCCTCAACAATTGTTGACATTTTCTTTCCTTCTCTATCTCTTGCTCAATAAAAAACTTTGCTTTGTAGATGTTCTGCATTTGTTTCAGGCACCAGGGCATCAGTGTTCCATCCCAAGAGGAAAAAGATCCATGTGTTTTCACTTTCTCCCTTGGATCCGTTATCTCATTAATTATCGCTATGCTCTGCTCCAGGGATATTAATTTTTCTGATGATGTAATTAAGATGCAGAAAGGTCAAGTGACATCAAATCTCATGCAATGAATCAGTTGGTAGCCTAAAATTAGAATTAAAATGTGTTTGTAACTGATTTGGCATCTGCTTGATTCACTCTGCAAAGCTTAAGTCTTTTAACTATTACATGAATTGACTGTTTTGTACTTTTAAGCATATAGTGGATTTCATGGATTCTAGAAAATTGGAGGGTTTAGGATTGCTAGGCTCAGAACGGGCTTTTAGCCATCTAACAAAGTATATAAATGAATCCAAGGATTTGTCCTGAGCTCTCCTGAGTGCTCATGCTACCTGGGCACTTTCCCGGGGTTTATCCTTTGTTTAATACAGCTGGGGATTCATTGTTGGGATTATGGTGTTATGGGAAATACTAAACCTAGGGCACCTGAATTCGGCATCTGGTACCTTCCTGGACTTCCCAGGTGATCTTATGCAAGTTTCTTCATTTCTGGGCCTCAGTTTTTTTTCTGGCTGAGGAGACTGGAAATGAGAGAAATATCTCTTGCCCCTTTATATTCGTTCTAAATTCTGCATGCAAACTCAATCTTTCTTTAGCTCATCTCTTACCTTAGCTAAAAGAAGCCAGCCCAGATGAGGACAATAGAACCACCCAGATCAGTCCAAAACAAATTGCTGACCAAAAGAATAATGAACTAAACAAATGGCTGTTTAAATACACTAAGTTTGGGGGTGATGTTGGCACTGGGCTGGCTCATGTGTCCTCAGTCAGCTGTCAGTCTGTTGGTCAGTTGGCTGGCCTAGGGTCACCTCCTAATGATAAAAAATTATATATTTGCATGCATGTAATAATATAGCTTCAAAATATATAAAAAGTAATGTGGTTAGGTTAGAGAAAGCATTTAGAAGCAGAAGAATTAGAAAGGAAGAAGTATTATAGTTTCAATTTGTAGGTGACATGAATATATATCTGGAAAAACAAAAAGTTCTAAGAGAACAGCAATGTTTCTGGTAGAGCCTGCTCCATCAGCCTGGATCCTGCAGTGATCAGGAAGAAATAGCTTACTGTGGTGGACATGAAATATGATTGAGAAATAACCCTGTCTTGTAAGCCACTGAGGTTTGGGGGTCATTACTGCAGCATTATCAAGTCTATCCCCAGTGACACCGATAGAGAACAATGGGGACTCTCAAATGTGGGCGTTGGAAGTGAAAATGAGCATTTTGGCATTTTCTATTAAAATTAAAAATACAAATGTCCTGAGCCAGCAATTTTACTTCTAAGTATATGTCCTGGAAACTCATGTGCGTGATCACCAGGACACATAACACATTCATGAGCAATGAATGTTCAAGCAGTATTTTTTAAAACCCCCCAAGGCTTGAGTGACCTACATGTCCATTAATAGTGAAATGAATGAATAGGCTGTGATATGTTAAAACAAGGTGTACGACAATGGAAATAAATGAATTAAGCTGATGTTATCTTCCTAATTTCTTTATCCACTCATCTGTCAGTGGACTTAGATTGTTATCACATCTTGGCTATTGTGAATAATGCTGCAGTAAACATGGGAGCACAGATATCTCTTAAAATGCTGATTTCAATCCCTTTGGCTCTAGACCCAGAAGTGGGATTGCTGGATCATCTAGTAGTTCTGTTTTTAATTTTTCGAGGAATCTTCATACCCTTTTCCATAATGACTGTACTAATTTACAATTTCCGCCAACAGTGAACAAGGGTTCCCTTTTCTCCACATCCTCACCAACATTTGTTATCTCTTGCCTTTTTGACAATAGCCATCTTAACAGATGTGAAGTGGTATCTCAGTGTGGTTTTGATTAGCATCTCCCTGATGATTAGTGATATTCAGCATACCTTTTCATGTACTTGTTGGCCTTTGTATGTCTTCTTTGGAAAAATGCTTATTCGGTCCTTTGCTTGTTTTTCAGTCTGGTTGTTTGGTTTTTTGGGGCATTGAGTTGTATATTTTAGACATTAATCCCTCATTGGAGGTGCCTTCTTATTTTGCTGATTGTTTTCTTTGTTGTGTGCAAGTTTATTAGTTTTATGTAGTTTTCCTTGTTTATTTTTGCTTTGCTTCTGTCGCATGAATTTTTAGTGTCATATTCAAAAAACCAGTGCCAATCAGCAAGATGGCAGAGTAGGAGATACCAGTCTTCATCTCCCCACAAAAAAATAAATACTAGACAGCTGTCCATGAATGAAAATAACCCCGGGAGGGCTCAAGAATGTTGGAGGAGGTAATTCAGAGGATGTGCCCACCAGTTGACCCTTCAAGAACTGGACTTGAGCAATTAGAGGCCCCTTACCCGCTACTCTGTGCTTGGAATGTATGATCTCTCCATAGTTTCCACAGTGGGAGCCATTTTCAATGACACGGCATTGAGAGAGCAATGTGTTGCTGAGACCATCTGGACACTACACATGACTGAACCCAGTTAAAGCCTCTATATATAAAGTTTTAAGATTTGGCAGGCAATGCAGAGATTTAGTCATCTTGTGGCTGCCCAAGACGAGCCTTGTAAATCAGTCCTCTTGTTTATTAAAACCACCATCTACCAACCTGGAGTAGTCTGCCTCTTTCTTCAGTCTCTCCATGCCCTTCATGTACAGGGGCCAGTTTGTGAACCAACAGAGTCCAATTAAAAACCTATAGTAACACAGTGGAAAGAAAAATGGAGAAACAGCTATATAGAAAGATCAGGGGGAGACTGCTTTAGCTGAGACTTCTGGAAACTAGGAACAAATAAGGGCAGGAGCTATCAGGGTCAGCCATGCAGCAGGTGCCATCTGCCATCTTCTTAGTGGCTTGCTCTGCAAAGGACCCTGGAAGCCTTTGCCACTGAAGACCTCCCAGCCCCAGTGACAGCTACAGATTCCTCACAGCTTTCATAGCAAAGTATCTCATAATGTTCATAGGCACAGACCCCAGCAGCCTGCTCCACAGAAGTTATCAACAACTTTGCCACTGAGGTATCAACTGCCATTGCTGCCCTGGTCTAGAACTGCCAGCTTCCCTAATCCCATATACACCTCAGATCCCAGAGCTCAAGCTTCTCCACATGCGCCCACACTTCAGATCCTGGCTCCATTTGCACCTGCATTCCAGACCCAGCCCCATGGTTGCTCTGAATCATGAAGAAATAGAAACTATTAACAGACCAATAACAAGTAAAGAGGTTGAACTAGTAATAAAAAATCTCTCAAAACAAAGAAAAGCCCACATTTAGTGTCAGTCTTAGCCTATCGATAGTGATACTATCTGTCCAGAAACATCTTGGGGCATCCACCTGGACTGGTACTACTTGTGGTGAGCGCCTACAGACATTTCTCTGACTGGAACCAATGTTGTAACTGGACTGACCCTGTGGTCCCTATTGTGACTGCAAGACACACCTCAGCAACAACTATCAAGGAACTTTGAAAAAAAAAGCAAGGTTTTACTCACAAGTCCTGGAGGTATACAGTATGCCTGGGGCTACACAGTGAGGTTACCTGGATGGGATGAAAACCTGGGGTTCTGCCTTTATTGGTGTTGAAAATAGGGTGCCTAGGGTTTCACAGTTTCCTCTTATTGGCGGATTTAAAACATGAGAGTAGGATTTAAAGCACAAGATGGGAAACACAGGGTCACTCAAAGGGTCAGTTATCTAGATTACCCAGGGTTTTCTAAAAAGGAAACTTTATGGGCACAGCAGCTTGGCTCTTTGTCCAGCGGTGTAGCTGAAGATTTATTTATTTGAGATGAGTGACATTGATATGGATGCTTCAGAAATCAAAAGCTTACAATCAGGCTTTATTACAATCAACAAAGCTAGTTGTCAGCATCTACACTACAGCCCAGAACCAGATGGCTTCAGTGATGAATTCTACTGAAGATTTAATGAATTAACACAATCCTTCTCAAATTGTTCCAAAAAATTGAGGAGGGAACACTTCCAAATACAACCACATCATTTTATGAGGTCAGCATTACCCTGTTACCAAAGCCAGATAAGAACACTAAAGAAAAGGAAACTACAGGCCAATATCCTTGATAAATATTGAGGCAAAAATTCCAGCAAAACGCTAGCAAACCAAATTCAATAGCACATTAAAAGGATCATATACCATGATCAATGGGATTTATCCTGGGATGCAAGAATGATTCAACATATACAAATCAATCGGTATGATATACTACATTAACAGAATGAAGGATAAAAATCTTATGATCATCTCAATAGATGGAGAAAAAGCCTCTGACAAAATCCAGCATCCTTTCATGATAAAAACTCTTAACAAATAGGGTAGGGAAGGAATGTACCTCAATGTTATAAGGCCATATTTGATAGATAACATGATACTCAATGGTAAAAGATTAAGAGCTTTTCTGCCAAGATCAGGAACAAGACCAGGGTGTCCACTCTTCCCACCTCTATTCAACATAATACTGGAAATCTTAGCCAGAGAAATTAAGCAAAAATAAAAAAATAAAAAAGGTATCCAATTCAGAAAGGAAGAAGTAAAATTGCCTCTGTTTATAGATAACATGATCTTATATATAGAAAACTCTGACGACTCCACCAAAAAAACTAGAACTAATAAACAAATTCAGTAAAGAAGTTGCAGGATGCAAAGTCAACATACAAAAATCAATTGCGTTTTATACACTAAGAATAAACTTTGAAAGAGAAATTTAGAAAGCAATCACATTTACAATATCATCAAAAAGAACCAAATACTTAGGAATAAATTTAACCAAGGATGTGAAAGACCAGTGTAGTGAAAATCATGACACTGATGAAAAAAATTGAAGATAACACAAATAAATAGAAAGATATCACATATCCTTGGATTGTAAGACCTTAATCTATTTAACTAGTCTCCTGTGGACAGATTAATGGGTAATTTCCTGTTTTTAGTCAGTATATAAAAGATTAAGACTAATATTAAAGATGCTATTACATGGGCACTTATCAAGCAGGTGGACACCAGCAGAGGGCCATATCAGTGTACAGTGGTTAAATATCAGCTTTGATTACATTATGTTTTGGCAAATGTTGGTAAATAAATTCACTAGCAATGGTATTGCTATAGCAAAAGAGGCATGCATTTTGAATTTTGATAGATCTTGCTAATTAGCCCTCCAAATGGTTAATTTAAATTTCCACCTGTATTACGAGAATGTCCACTTCCTCATGCATTCATCAGAACTGATTTTATCAAATTTCAAAATTTTGACAGATTTGATATATTAAGAATGATAACCTTTTTGTAATTTTTAATTATAAATATGACAATCACCTTTTCTGGAGGGCTATTTTGGTTTCTTTTTTTCTGGAAACTGCCTATTTATACACTTTAAATCAAATTGTTTATTGAGTTGACTATCTTTTTCTTACTGATTCTGGGATCTCTTTGCAAAGAAAGAAAATTATCTGTTATGTACATAATTTTTCAGTTTGTTAGTAATTTTTAAATATATATATTTCTTTTAAATATATATTTAAATGTATACTTTAAATATATATATTAAAGCACCCACTGGTACTGCCTTTTCAGCCTCCTCTTTCTTTTCACCTAGAATGTAGAAATGAGGCTGGAGATGCAGAAGCCTTAGCTAAAAATGGTAGAAAATTGGAAAAGTCTGATGGTGTAGACCTTAGACCTACCTGCCCTGAACTGCATATCTTGGACTACTTGTCATGTAAGGCAAATTCCTTGTTTGTCTGAGTTATTGTTTATCAAGCTTTCTGGAACCAGCAACGAAACAAGACCCTAACTGATATGTAGGCATTCAAAGTTCCTCCGTTAAATCTCTAGTTCAAGTGTAGGTAAGTCCCTCATATCTTGTGCTTTAGTCAAGACACTTGGATATAAGTGACAGAAGTAAAACTCAAAACAATTAGTTAAGGCAATAAGAAGAATTCATTGGCTCATCTATCCCTTTGAAGGAGTGGATACAGTCGGGTTCCTGAAACCAGAGACTCAAACACTGACTGACCTCTATATTTCTATCTTTAAGTTTATTTCTTTCTGCGGATCAGTTCCAGTTTTTCACACCAGTTCTTTCTGGGAGTCTTGAACCATTATCTCAACAGTTTCTTGATCACATCTTACCAGCTAAACCACCAGAATAAGGAACTTCCTCTTGTTTTAGGTGATTGGCACATATCACAGAGTGCTGGGGACTTCCTCACTCCTAGATCTCCTTCACCTGGTGGGTGTCATCCATAATCTATCACTAGGAAACCTCTTCATTGACACTCTGACTCTAAATAATCAAAATTATAGCCTTTCTACATGCTACGTTGGTAGTCCCTTCTCAGTCTGAATTTTCAATCAGAAGGACTTTCACTCTCTGGCTGACATGTATAAGAGGATAGCTTTTATTTTGAAATATTATGAGCATATTTTAATAAAATTAAGCATCCCTGTAACTATAACTACATATCTAGGTAGAAGAAAAGGAGAAATCATGTTGTTTTCTTGTAGGTTTCCCCACTCCCACTCCAAATCATGTGAGTACTTTTCCTAGGAAAGTCATAAAAGAAAACTCAAACCATTTGCCATAAACTAACTAAGTCTCAAGGGGATTGACAAGAGTTATGTGAGTCACAATGTGGCAAATACCAAATAGATTGTGGTTGGATACAGGATAACAAAAGAATGGTTAGATTTCAAGAATTTCTCCACCATTGATATATACAGAATGAGGCAAAAGTAGAAAGAAAGGAATGCTTCGTCACTGAAAAGAATGCATCATAATTTATGAAATAAGTAGATTTATGCAAAAGAAAATGGTAAAAGACTTCCAGTGAAGATTAGCAGAATCTAGATAAACCAATCTTATTTTCCTCTATGAAATAACAAAAACAGCAAGCCATGATCTATAAAGAATATGCAGTAAGATCCACAAGATTTCACTAAGAAATCGAGATAATTCTATTTTAAATTGCAACCTGCTTATCCACTACCACTCCTGATTCCCCTTTCTGCCTCTCAAGCATTTATTACCTCTTATGCTATATAAATTATACCAATTATTATGTTTATATTTTATTGTCTGCTGCCCTTTCCCCCTTCCCCTTAAAAACATAAATTCTACAAGGGCAGGGATTTTTGCTTCTTGTATTCATTGATATATTTCAAAGGGCTTAGAATAGTGTCTGGAAATGGTGACCACTAAATAATATTTGTTGAATGAATGAAGATGCTTCTGCAGACTCTAGAAGTACATAGAATTCACCACAAATAGGTGGTATTATGAGATTATCAATTGGCAATCCCTGATCTTGGAGTAGATGATTTGCCAGAATCCCTTTGAGCCCCCTTTGATGCTAAAAAGTAGTAAGAAAGTTCAGTCTTAAAGAAGAATAGCAGACATGCCATCTCATGAGATGGAAACTATTGAGTGTCAGTATAGAGGAGAAATATTGGAGGCAAGGTCACTTAAAGAGAAGGAAGCACAAAATCACCACATGAAGAATATGTGATATTGGCTTCATTGAGAGTTATGTTTGACTTCTTATAGCTGAGACAAAAAAACAAAAAACAAAAAAACAAAAATAAACAACAACAACAACAAAACCCAAAGCAGAGAGTTGGTGGGAGAATGTTTTAGGACAATAGATTTAAACCTTAGTTGCTAGCTGGACCAGCTTACCCAGTCTGGCGCCTGTTATCATACACTGTCCTTTAGCAAGTAGTTGACCAAGAAAGACTGGCTTTCATGAAAAGATGAACAGTAATCATAAAGAAACTAACTGGGAACAATGAGAAAAATATTGAAAAATAAAAATGAAGAAAGTCACTATAACAAGAATAACAGAATAATGATTTTACGAAGCAGAAAAAAACTAAAACAAATACTTTCTTTGAAATCAAATTGGAAAAAGGAAATATGGCCTTTTTACACCAAGAGCTCAGAGAAGAAACAATACAGAGAAGATAAAAGAAAATGCTAAAAAGAGAGAAAAATGAGCTGGAAGAACTCAGGAAAAAAAGTCAATGGGGCGACTGAAGCCATTATATAATGATAGGCGTATTAGAAGAAGTAAAAAATGGCGCGGTACTAAAAATACAATCAAGGATATAAAAGACAGTTTTTCAGAAGATAGAAAAGTAAAACAGAAAGGAAAAAAATTTAAAAAGAATAGAGAGAAAATAATAGAAAGATAAAAAGGATTTTACTTATACATAATTGGTGTTCTCGAATAAGAGAACAAAGTTTGAAGCTATAAATCAAAAATACTTTTTCTAAAACACAAACAATTAAGCAATATTCAGAACTGTTCCAGTTACTCTGACTAAATAACAAATGATCTCCAAACCCAGTGATGTAGGGTCACAGATTCTCTGGATCATCACTATGGACTAGGCACAGTGGGGAGGACTCGGCTCTGTTCTACGATGTCTAGGACTCGGTTGGGAGATGTTTTCCTCTATCTTTGGAAGCCATCCAACATCACTTCCATTGAATTCTCCTTATCAAGGCAATAATGAAATCTTGCCCAGATTTAAAGAGAAGGGAAATATACTTAACCACTTGAGGGGAATGAGGAATGGCAAAAGTTTGGAAAAGCATTTGAGACTGAAAATAATGCCATGGCCAGTTTTGGAAAACAATTTGTAATGAAAATAAAATATGAGGCACAACTATAGATAAAGCAGAGATGTAGGAAACCTAAAAAAATGCTAAAATGCAATGTCATTTAGATGAAAATTATTTTTTAGAATATAATTTAGTGAAATTGACTTAAAAAGAAATAAGAAAAATAGAGTAAATCAATAACCATTAAATAAATTGAATGTGAAATTAAAAGTCTTTCCCTTCAAAAGACACTGAGCAAGAATTTTATAGATAAGTTTTCTCAAACTTTTAGGAATAGATAATCTCTATCTTACCCAAACTAACTCTAAGGATAGGGGGGGAAAAGCATTATCAACTATTTCATAAGGCTAGTATAAAATTTATATAGAAGATGAAAAACTATACAACAAAAAAAAATTATTGTAAAAATGCTAAATTATTAACATTGACTTTTGTTGTATAAAAAAAGATATAGCATCTTCAAATAGGATTTATCTGTGGAATTCAAGGATGGCATCAAAATCCATCATGGTAAAATATGAACAGATTAAAAAAATTTGGTATATGTTGTTTCTGAAGACTCTTGTTCATGGTGGCTTGATTTTTGTGTTTTTTTTGCTGCTTTTTAATTAATTTCTAATTTTGTGTTTGGCTTTATGGTAAGTAGAGTTAATCTGTCAGAATCTCGTGAGCCCTGGTTCAAGTATGCGTCTCTCCAAAGAGGATTTTTTTAAAAATTTTATTTTTATTTTTCAATTACAGTTGGCATATGATATTACCTTAGTTTCAGGTGTACGACATAGTGATTAGACATTTATTTAACCTACAAAGTGATCATACCAATAAATCTAGTACATATCTGATACCATACATAGTTATTACAATATTAATGACTATATTTATTATGCAGTACTTTACATCTCCATAACTATTCTGTAACTACTAATTTGCAGAGGGTGTACTGTAAAATTTACTGTGAAATTGTTTCAACTTTGCTGTATTTTGGAACATTTTAATAATGAAATGTTGGAGGGAAAAAAATGGAGATAGGAAAATGAGTTAATCAGTCTGTGTAAGTGCTCTAAACATGAGCTCAATAAATTTATCAACTAAAGCAGTGTTGGTGAGGAGCTAAGGAAGAATAAATGAAAAATAGTGTGTTAAAAGGTAGACTTAGCTCCCTAACCTTAGAGTGTAATTTTTCAGTGTTCTTTCTCAAATAAGATCCAAATCCAAAGTGACAAGTCTGCCTCTCTTTCCAGGAAGAGGCAATAGAGCTATAAGGGAAGAGGAGACATAGAAATTCTAGAGATGGGAGCTCTTTATGAGCACCGTGGTGCCCACAGAAAACACTTTGGGTGTCAGCTTCCCCAGGAAAACAGAGCTTTTATCCAGCTTTGAGGTGGAAGATTCTTTGAGTTAGGAATATTGTCACACGGATAGCTTTATTTTTACCAATGACATAGATAGTCATCAACATAATCATACCAAATAAGCAGTGTGTTCAGAAGACAATCATAGAGGGCTTTGGGTTGTTATGGTGACATACTGGCCAACCAGCTCCTATATTTCTCCTTCCAACTTCTTATTCAAAAGAAACAGAACAACAACAACCAAAAAAAAAAAAAAAAAAAAAAAAAAAAAAAAAAAAAGAAAAGAAAAGAAAAAAACAGAACAGCTAAGCTAAAAACTGACAAGAAAATGGAAAATGAAGATATGAGATGTCAGAGTTAGAGTGGAATTTCTTCTGAATATAATATTTTAGAATGATCAAGGAGCATCATCTTAGATCATTCACCTCCTGTCCGCCTTTTGCAAAGAGACAATTCAGAGCCCCTCAAAGGATTTGAGTGATGCATTCCTAAATACGGGATACAGGGGTTAGAACACTGACTGAAAAACAGTGAACCTCACTCCCAAAGCAGACTTCTGTCCTCCCCTTGCCCCACTAGTATCTTTCTTTTTATATTCATTCAGAGATTAATACTCCTAGCAACAAACATGGCAGGAGTAGCAGATGGGAAGAGGTTCAGTGGGTCCTACCATTCTTTAACATTAAAAAAAACCCACTGAACAGTTGCAGAGACAGGAAGAGTTCTGGAGCAGTGCCCATGTAGGGTTTAATATTCCATGTAACATAGTTCATTAAAACAAAAGCTGTAAACATCTGACTTCGAATTAGAGATCTCCAGCTGTTAGATCAAGAGGACACCTAGTCCCAGGCCAGCAGACTCATGCTAAATGAATGCTGTTAGGCTTTACTAATTAAATCAGTGGCTGTTGTAATATACTTTATTGAACAGACAGTCATAGGTAGAACTGAGATGAGGAGGCTGTCAGCACTCAAGAGGACAGTGAAAGAAGCTAAGGACATTTCACATTGTTGCCAAATACTGGGTTATCTCTTTCTCTTTCTCTCTATTCAAAGTTAAGTAAATGAAAAACTTCATGGGGACTCTGATAAGATAACAAGACACGGAGGCATTTCCTGAAGACTGAGAAGAGTAACTATCTGAAAATAACTTTTTTTTTTTTTCACAAAAAAGAACATTTTAGAAGGCAGTAGTTTTGGGGTTTTTTTTCCCCCCTAAAAGATGAAAAAGATAAAACCTCTATAACACAAAGGTGGGTATATGAGGAAAGAAGTTAAGGTGAAAGTAGAAATGCAAGGTGTGCTGGCTCATATAAGGAAATAATGCAAGAAAACCCAAAATACGATAGAGTACAGCGGTAACGGTCTACGGCAGAAAACTGTTGCAATATAGAGGACAAATGCGGAACACTTCCACAATACAGAGAGGAAATATAAAGAGAAGAAAATGATCAGGAAGATTATAAGTATGGGAAAAAGGTAGTAGAGATTTTGTTTCAATAAATTAAATGAGAAAAATAAGGGCATAACACTGGTCATGAGGAAAAAACACCCAGAATTAAAATAAAACTTTGAATTTAAAATTTGAAGAATCTCTATTTTGTTCTTGGCAAAATTAACAAAATAGACTCAACACATAAGAATATTCTTATGGTAAAATTTTTGTTTTATTAAAGTATAGTTGACGTACAATATTATATTAATTTTTGGTGTATAACATTGTGATTTGACATTTATATATCTTATGATATGATCACCATGATAACTCTAGCAACCATCTGTCACTGTACAGTTATTACGTTATTACTGACTCTATTCCCTGTGTTGTACACTAAATCCCCATGACTTATTTATTTTTATAACTAGAAGTTTGTACCTCTTAGTCAAAAGAGGGAGAAAAATATTTCGTAAGTATTCAGTATGAGAAAGAAGTTATTTGTAAAAATTGAAACATTGGGCAGTCCTCAGATTATTCCCCTCACAATATTTAATACCAGAAGAAAATGGAATAATACTAACAGCGTTTTAAAGGGGAAAGAAAATGACTCAACAATTCTATATTTTATTAAATGTTATGGGTACTCAAAGGTTAGAGACATCCTGAAATATGCAAGAACTCAGAAAAGTAATAATTACTCTTTCTTCCTTAAGAAAATTTCTTAATGTATATTTCAGTTAATTCAATAAATCAAAAACTAAAGAAAGAATTCTGATCCTGCTCTGATGGTATAAACCTTTCATAACTCATTTCTCTAGTGTTTACAATGAACACAATCTGGACAAACTACAAAATACAAAAAAACAACTTGAAATCTGAAAGTTAAACAAAAGGAGGCCGGTTTTAGAGCAGTGGTTAAAACTTGAAGTGACCACACGGCGTTGAATTTATCTGTTTTTTTCAAGAATGTGTACTTTTACCACTTTTTGCAATACAAAGAGCATGGTGGTCAGATCTCTACAGAACTGCATTTGTAATCTCACATTGCAACTTCAACTACATAAGCTTGAGCAGTTTACAGACTTAAAGAGTTATGAGACTCTTTGAGTCTCAGTTTCTATATCTATGAAATGATTGTAATAATGCTTACTTTGGGACTTGGATAAATGCCTGGCACAATGCTTTACATAGAGAAGAGGCTTAATTAACGACATCAGTATTATATTTGTACCTACCCAATAGACTAAGCTCTCTGAATGCAGAAATTATTTCTCTTTTGTGTACTTCTATATCTTTGGTGCTTAGTTTGGTTCTTAGCACATAGCGGGTAGTGTGGAAAAAATTTGCTGACTAATTATTGGGATTAAAACATTGATAAAAGGGATCTTAAAGATTTAGTTTTTTTAAATGAAATCCCGAAACTGAGCCATTCTTACTGAAAAGTAGCTTAAAAAAAAATTTTTTTTTTAGATGAAGTTTGTATTGAATCATTTATCTTCACTTGACACTTGGCTGCTTTTGGAGAGTCCTGTTAAGCATGTGTGCTTTGATTACAAGCTCAAAGACAAGACAAATGCATTGGCATTGAACTCAGGATTCCCTCTCCTAAGTCTTTTGCTAGTCAATTGAGCAGTCCTCCACTCTAGCTAAGTTGATTTCCCCTGCTTTTCCCTGAATATACCATGTTAGTTTTCGCTTGAGTCATCTTTTATTCCTGAAATGCCTCCTTCTCTCTTTTCAAGCAACATCCCACCTCATTTGCAAGGCCTTCCCTTTAGGAGACCTCTCATCTGACATTTATCTTGTCAGAAATGTTATTTCCCTACCCTGAA
Source organism: Pteropus alecto (assembly GCF_000325575.1). Taxonomy (NCBI): domain Eukaryota; kingdom Metazoa; phylum Chordata; class Mammalia; order Chiroptera; family Pteropodidae; genus Pteropus; species Pteropus alecto. The sequence continues at coordinate 9,649,291 of NW_006432447.1, read as the reverse complement.
ATATAGGGGAAATATAATTAAGAGTAAAATCTCCTGCCAATACAGAAATTGCTCTCCACACAGTATAGAAAAGAAAGAAAACAGTTTTATTGTCGTATAAACATCAAACCAGACTGCGATGGTGCATCACAGACAATCTGATATAGACATTGCAGAGACAGAAAGAAATCTTACCCTTTTGTGCAGCCAAGCGGATATCACCCATAACATACGTGTTCTGAAGATAAATGATAACTAGTCTTCAAATAAGAAGATGCGACAGCATCATTTGTCACACACAGGTCCTCCTAAATTTACTGGTAATTGAGGTGGCCATCTGTTTGCTAGTTGCTTTTATCCAAAGGAAATTTTTTTCGTGTCTTTACCGTGAAAGATTTGCAGCTTGGAGCCAAATGCCCTGCCAAAGTTAGGATCCTTCCCTTCCATGAATACTGGGAGGTAGGGGTGCTGTCCTTGCTTGATGATAACATTTCAAAATGATGGCTTCCAGATTCTTGAGAAAAACTTTCCTGGGTTGTAAAACTGGCAAAAGTCTTCCTTAGCTTTTAAAAAATTTTATATACATCTTGAAGAAGTAGAAAAAAACTTTACAAATACAAATGTTCTAAAATAAATGCTTCAAGAAAAGAGAGGTGGGGAGTCTCTTTTCCTTCCTTCGTTCGTTCGTTTGTTCGTTCCTCCCTCCTTCCCTCGCTCCCTCCTTCCTTCTTCCTTCTTTCCTTCCTTCCTTCCTTCCTTTTCTCTCTCTCTCTCTCTCTCTCTTTCCCCATGAGATTAGTATTTGAATCTGTAAAGTAATTGAAGAACATTGCTCCCCCCAGTGTGGGCGGACATCATCCAGTCCATTGAGGGCCTGAATAAAACAAAAGAGTGGAGGAAGGGAAAATTCTAACAACTATCCTGCTTCCCGCTACTGTCGATTAGTTCGCATTTTCTAGAGTTTCTAGAGTTTTCTATAAGTGAATTATAGAAGGCAGACTTCTTTGTCTGATTCCTTCACTCCCTCCCTCCCTCCCTCCTTTCCTCTCTTCCTCCATCTTTCCTTCCCCTTCCTTCCTTCTTCCTCCCTCCCTCCTTCCTTCCTTCCTTTCTTTTTTTCTTGTACTAGGGAAAGTTTTAAATTTGTTTTTGCTTATTTTTTTAATTTGCATTTTCCCTTATAAACTGACATAGCCTTTTTGGTTAGTTCCATTAAAATGCTGAGGATGAGGAAAAAAGGCCAGGATGCAGGCCTTGTCCAGGACTAAGAGGCCATAATTCCAATCCCCTTGTCAAATGAAAATGGGTCTTGAAAAGGAGACTTAATCTAGAGAAAGAAATGAGAATTTTTCCAACCCTGTTTGATTCTTGAATATCTTTCTAGAAATAATAACAATGTTCAACAGTACCATTGTTGGGAAATTCTTAACTCAATTAATCTCTGAATTACTTTCTAATTAAACAATTGTCTCTATTTTGGCCTTAAGAAAGCTGGAAGACAGCCTGTAGTCATCATCTCTGTGGAAATAATTTTAGATAAAGAGTTTTTAAGATTTGTGAAGCCCAGAGATCAGATGTTTCCAGATGAAGTCTCTGTTTTTGCCCTTTAATATGCTTGACCACCCAAAGCTTAACAGGAATTGCATTTATTCCTCAAAGAGAACTTACTCATATGAAAAACATTAATGAGCAATGCAGATTTTGTTGAAGATTTTTGCATGGGCAGTAGAATTGGACTTATATCACACACCACAAAGCAAACTAATAAAAATTCTCATTAGACATATTTTCCTAAGTCCCTTCATCCCTTGCCATCCCCTCTGAAGTTCTTAGCCTTTCTCCTGCAGGGTGCTCCATTTCTCTGAGTTCCCCCTAAAACCTGAGTACTTTCCCTAGCCAGAGGGGCTATAAAGTGGTCTTCAGCTACTGCTTACACAAAGACGAAGGGTCTCTCAATTTCCCCAAGTGCAGAGCTTGTTTTTTCTCCATTTCTCATAATTTTAAATAGAGCCATTTAGCTTGGACTCGGCTATCTTGATCTAGTATGTTCATATCTGCACTTAATACTCTTTTCCAAGTACGTGAGAACTTTTATATTGAAGATGATGATTTTGTTTGGTTTAAGAAAACAGAAACATCTTCCAATTATGAGCATCCACTTTCTTAGGTTATTAAGATTGTGATCAATAAACAACTTTTTTCTCATCCCATCCATCTCACTAAAAGTTTGTCATCCACCCAGGCACTCAAGCCAGAAATCTAGGGGCCAGCTCTAACACTGCTCTTTCTTTCACATCCCACATCAGATCTATTGCCAAAGCAAAGTAATTTTATTTTCAAACTATGGCTTGTTTCTGGCCACTTCCCTCCCTTTCATTTCACCACTCTAGTCCAAGTCACCATCATCTCTTACCTGGACCACTGCAATAAGCTCCAGACTGGTTTCTCTGTTTCCATTCTCTCTATTCATTTTCACAAGACAGGAACAGTGTTCTACTTAAAATATAAATAGAATCATCACTTTCCTGCCCAATGATTTCTCAATGTCTTTGATAAAATCCAAACTCTAGAACATGCTTACAAAACAACCCTGCTTATCTCTCTAAGCACATTTTATGCTATTTTCCCCCAATGATTTTGTTTACTAAATCGCTTACCTCATTCAGTTGTATTGGAATAAATAGCATTTGCAGACTTACCAAAGCTTAGCCTATAGCCTTAGCTTGTAGAATTTTCTAATAGTTTATACTTAACTATACTGTATCGGCATTTTGAAGTTTCCTCACTAAAGCATTTTACCTTATGTAAACATGAAACGTTAGTTTAACTGCTGAAGAGATGTCTTTCCCAATTCAACTTGAAACTATTCCCTACCTCTTCCAAAGTGTCAACTACGTTTAGTTTTTTGAAGATTCACGCACATATTTTTTCTGCATTTTTGTGCTGCATCTATAAGACTATAAAATGTATCACACAGGCAGAGCATATATCATATGTAAACATATCATACAAAATGTCTTATTTCTGCCTTAATCACCATGGAAGTGTGTCAGATATATAAATAAATATTGATCTTCTTCAATCTTAATCTTAAAATTTTCTGAATTATTGTTTAATGTTATGGTTTGAAGGGAAAAACAACTGGGAAAAGCTGTCAGTCGTAACTATGCCAAAAAACCTGATGTGTGTCCTTTTAACCACCAGAGACCCCAGAGGATGCGGTAATCAGTTTGGAATGTGTGTGAAAGAAATGGTTAAAAAGGACATCTGATTGGGCACATCGATCACCCCTCAAGTCAATAGTTTTTGCTTTTCTTAGTCTTAAATGGCAGACTCAAACTAGGTAAGCTGAAGAGAGTTTAATAAAAAGACTGTATAGGTAGGGCCGAAAAAAAGCAGGAAGGAATGGTATGGTACTTTAAGGGCCTTTGAACAATATAGACATTTCTGTTAAATTTGGGTCTATTTGTTATAACAGCCTATTCTAAGACATAAGTGATCTTTTAAATTTTATAATTTATTTAAAATGTATTTTAACAAACAAACTGGACAAACAGAGACTCATGGACATGGACAACAGACTAGTGGTTACCAGAGAGTAGCGGGGAGGGGAGTGGGGGAGGTAAATGGGGTAAAAGGGGTCAAATATGTGGTGACAGAAAGAAATCTAACTATGGGCAGTGAATACGCAATACATACATATGTATGCCTTACTGTTGAATTGTACACCTGAAACTTACTGGATTTCATTAACCAATGTCACCATAATAAAAATAAAATAAAATAATAAATAAAAATAAAATATTTTTAAATGTAAAAATAAAACTATGAAATGGTTTTTAACTTTATTATATCACATTGTATGTAAGTCATAGAGAAATGAATTATAAGTATATAATAAAATTAATTTAGCATTCTTAAAAAATAAATTTTTAAAATGTGTATAATTTTTATATATTTCCACATTAACTAGATAATAAATGTACATGGATCAAAAATTGAAAGGAACAGAAGGTGTACACCATATTAATGTGTCTCTCCCCCTATTCCTTGCATGCAACCACTTTCATTAGCAAATTGTGAATCTTTCAGAAATATATTATGTGTAAACAAGCAAATAAAAATTGTTAATTTTTTAAATATAATTCTTAGTAACATTTTAAGTACTTACTCTATATAGGTTTCTGTTCTAAGAATTTTACATTTATTAATTCATTGAATCCTCTGGGAGATGTATACTGTGTTCTTTATGCTAACACCTTAGCTTTCGATTGCATATACAAACTCTCCCCCTTTGCTTCTACCCACCACATTTTGTTTTTGATATCACGATTTACATCTTTTTATATTGTATATCCATCAAAAATTATTGCAGCTACAGTTAATTTTAATACTTCTGTCCTATAATCTTTATACTAGAGTTAAGTGACTAACACCCTGCCATATTACAGCATTGGAGTATGCCCTTAGCATATTAATTGTGGTTATTTTAAATTCCTAGTCTGATAATTCCAACATCCCTGACGTGTCTGGTTCTGATGCTCACTCTGTCTCTTAAAATTGTGTTTTTTTGCCTTTTAATATGCCTTGTAATTTTTTCTCAGTAGCCAGACATGATATAGCATGTAAAAGGCTTTTGGTAATGTGGTGATGAGGTGTGGGTGGAGGAAAAGCAATCTACAGTGCTGTGATTAGGTCTCTGTTTTTCAGTGAACCTGTGCCTCTGGACTTTGAACTTCACAAGTGCTTTTCAGTTTTTTTTTTTTCTCCTCTCTTAGGTGGGACAGGTTGGCTCTGGAGGACTGGAATTCAGTGTTTCCCTTCCCCCAGGTCAGTTAGGCTCTGATAATACCCCAGCAGGTTAGGCTGTTTACATTTGCCTAAGGGCAGATCTTGTTAAGCACCGAGTGGTTTAGCATTAAAAAAAATAACAATTCCTTT
>NW_006432447.1:9635395-9644352 GCF_000325575.1 Pteropus alecto | reverse complement strand
AAGGGAATTTTTCTCTGATATTTCCTGAGAGAAGATATTCAAGCTCCTGTAGGTAAATCTCACACTATTGACGAGTCCCCCTGGAGTTTTTAACTTTCAGAGTTGCCCACACTGAGACTCCAGCAGTTCCTCAATACAGTTCAGGTTTTCCTACCCTGGCACCTGTTCCTTTCTGTGGTTTCCACTTGTGAGTCTTGCTCTGGTGAGCTGTGACTCTCTGTATTCATCTATCTGTCTCTCCAATCTCGGCCACAGCAGTTTGCCTTGTGTCCTCACCTTTCATACAGAATATTAGAGGAGTTATTCTTCAGCTTAAAAGCTTTGTACTTGTTGTTAAGATAGAGTGGAGACTTTGAATCTTCTTACATGTAGATCTTGAAAGGGAAGTCTCACAGTACTCAATTTTTACCTTTTTTATTACTAGTTAATAATTTTTACACTAACTTCTCTCTGATAAAATAATTGGTGGAGACCTAGCATCTGTTATGGCGCGAACGATTCTAAGACCCACGTTGCCAATTGAGATTAATTATGAGCCTTTATTAGCCAGCCGGCGACTGACTCTCTACTACGCAGGGAGAGGAGATCAGCCCCCAGCTTCCAGAGGAGGCAGCTTATAAAGCCTCCAACTACATTCTTGAATAAGCAAGCAGGCAGATTACAAGAAGCAGGAGTTAGCCGTTAATGTCTTATACAAAGATAAATGCATCCAGGGGACTCTCAGATCAAACAGGGCCTAGTAGACAGTTTTATTACCTGCACCTTGGAATGTTGTGCTTCTCCTGCAGACTGGCGCCTGGAGATATCACCTCTCTGTGACTGAGTTACTGCTCTTTCTGGGGGCTGGCGCCTGGAGATACCACCTCCTTGTAACTGGAGAATTTCCACTTTTACACATCCACTTTTAGGTGTTTACCCAAGAGAAACAGAAGCATATGTCCACACGAAGACTTGCGCACAAATGTTCATTACAGCTTTATTCAGAATAACCTCAAACTGGAAACAACTTGAAAGTTCATAAACAAGGAAATGAATAATTGTGATCTATCTATCCATTCATGGACTACTATTAAGGTGTAATGAAATAAAATACATGATTATTAAATTATACCTGATATACCAACAATATTAATGAATTCCAAAAGCCAATTAAATAGACCAGACATAGAAGACTCATGCTATCTGATTCCACTTACATGATACTCTTAAGAAAGACAAAACTATAATGATAGAAAACAAATCAGTGGTTGCCAGAAACCTGAGGTAAGGGTAGGGGATTACAAAAGGACACGAAGGAAGGAACTGGTGGATGTAATGGTAACATTTTACACTGTTGATAATTATACTATTGATTTTAAAACTAATTGAATTGTATATGTAAATTTTGTGAATTTTATGTAAACTATACCTCAAAAAACAAATTATAACTTGACTAACAAGTAGAAATTAAATTAAAAATATAATTTACAGTAGTTTCAAAAATAGGAACTAGTTTTGGGTAAATCTCACAGAGCTATGCAAGACTTGGGCACCAAAAGCTACAAAACATTGCTAAGAGAATTTAAAGCTCTAAATAAGTTAAAAGGTGAGATAACTGTGTTTATAGATTGAAAGATTCCATATTTTTTTATTATTAGTTTCAAGTATACAGTAAATGGTTAGACATTTATATAGTTTATGAAACAATCCCCCTGATTACTCTAACTTCCCTCTGGCTCTACACATAACCATTACCTTACTGCTGACTGCATTCCCTATGCCACGCTCCTCATTCCCAGGACCATTTCTAAATTACTAAGATAGCAAGTCTCCCCAGATTAATCTATAGATTTAACAGAATTCCAGTAAAAACACCAGTAATTTTTAAATGGAAATTGACAAGCTGATTCTAAAATTTACATGGAAATGCAAAGAATCTAGAATAGCCAAAACAACTTTGAAAAGAAGATAGTTAAAAGACTTACACTAACTGACTTTAAGACTTATCATAAAGCTCCAAAAATCAAGACGTGGTTTTGGCATAAAGATAGACAAATAAATCAATGGGATAGAATAAAAAGTTCATAAATAAACCAACATATATATGGTCAATTGATTTTACCAAAGGAGAAAAGGCAACTCACTCATTCGAGAAAGAATAGTCTTTTTAACAAATTGTGCTGGACTATTTGTATATCTGTATGCAAAAGGTGAATATTGATCCATATTTCAGATCATATTCAATAATTAATGCAAAATAGATCATAGGCATAAGTGGAAAATCTAAAACTGTATAACTTCTAGAATAAAATAGAAGAAAATCTTAGTGACCTTGGGTTAGGCAAAGATTTAAACTGAACACTATAAACACAATACAAAAAAATATTCGATAAATTGGGCTTTATCAAAATCAAGAACTTTGGAAGGTACTGTTAGAGAACGAGAAGACAAGAAACAGCCTGAGAGAAAATATTCACAAATCACTTACGTGTTCAAATTGCAGAAGACATCCTTGTGTTCTTTCTTACTACAAGAAAATTTTTTTCCATTTTTTATCATTTGTTGAGAGGGTTGTTTCTTGTTCTTGATAAACACTCTATTCTGGTTAACAAATTTACTTATATTTCAATTTTAATTAGAGGTTTTATCAAAAACAACTAATGGATTTTATCAAATCCTTTTGTTTTTTTAAAGCATATGTTAATGAAGCTTTTTATTTATCCATTCCTATGCAGCCACACTGGTTATTTACCCTACCAATTGTGTCACTACTGTAGGGATTCGAGAAAGAGGAGGGTGGGGGAAGAGAGAGAGGAAGCAAAGAGGTGGAGGTAGAGTGAGGCTCATCAATTGCAATCTGTCTCTTTTACTTCATAAGTAATTTAATTCTGCAACAAAATAAACTGTTTAAATCTGCAGTTCTTCTGTTGATGGAAGGCAGAGGCCATGAGAATAAGCTCTTTTGTGTGCTTCAGATCTTGAAGAAAATGGTTTTTGGTACTTCTTCAAAAGTAAAGCTTTTTATATTGAGAATCTTCTTAAGTGAGAGAGATCACTCTTTGATGTTCACCCAAGTTAATACTCCATGGCTTGTGCTATTAGTATTTTGAACAAAGACACCTTCTTCTAGAAAGAAGTAGATAATGGATGATCATGGGTTGAGGTAAAAGCTAAAAATATTTCACCCACCTCCATCCTGCCTAGGTCAAGCAATGCTAGAGTCTCCTTGTGGAGAATTGTTGTGCTCTATGGGATCTATCATCAGCAAGGTAGCTGTCAATAACATGGTGGCCCTAAACAATTCCCAAGAATGATGGGGGGTCATGGGCAGCACATGTCCCTCTCTGATGATGTAATTCGATGATCCTTCAGTTAGAGAAAATCCTTTTCCAGCCTTTGGAGGGAAATAATGTTCATGAATTTTTTGCTCAAAAATAAGTGAACTTAACTTCTTTCTCATACAAAATGTATGCTTTCTGAAATGGAAATAAACATGGTCTCACTCTCTGTTGGAAGATAAGAAGGATAATGGAAAATTGGAAATACTAAAGTCACATTCTCTATGGCTGGCATGTCACTCAATGTGACTCCTGAGGATCCTCGTACTCATCAGGGAGCAGAATTCTGCCTTTTTCTTCCCATGATCGAAGACACGAATATTGGGCAATATTGATGGACCAGGCTCTTTGCTAGTTCCTATTGGGCATACATTGTGGGTAGAAATGCAGGCTTAAAATACAAGGGTGAATAGACTTCACTTTCACTTTCAAAGAGCTGAGTTGAATGAGCCAGAGTTTAACTGGCTTAAAGTCTCCCCATGACAGAGGCTATAGAAGGAGTAGTGGACTTACTAACAGAGAAATTCTGCCCCTAGGAGGTCCAGTTTTCTCATTTATAAATTGAAAAACAAAACAAAACAAAACAAAACTCACTTATTTAACAAGGTTGCAAGTTCAGTATGCTTTTGGTGGTCTCTCTTGGTTGCATGAATTTGAGAAGCTATGATTTTACCCTTTTTGACAAATCGATAAAAGCTCCCAAGTTGAAAAGACACATAGAACATGGATTTTGGATCTAGACAGTTCTGCATTTGAACCCTTCTTCTGTCATTAATCCTCTGTGTGGTTTGGCGGAAATTACCCAATCTTTAAACCACAGCAAATTAGGGGGATATCCATGCCCGCTTCCTAGGTTTTTGGGGAGAATTAAATGATGTAAAATATTTAAATTATCTAGTATAGTCTCTCATACAAAAGAATATGCTTGATAGATATTATTATTATGGACACTAAAAGATTCCCTAAAAAAATGAGACAACATTTTCTAAGTAAAAAACCAGTAACAAAGACAATTAATATTCTAAAGTTCAAAGAAGGAATTGGCCTAAATATTTGTTAGATTATTTTCTCTGGTGCTGTGTAACAAGGAGCCCCCATAATCTCAGTGACTCAAAACAACAAATATTTAGTTCTAGTTCATGAATTTTAACTCAAACTGTGGACCAGAGGATTTTGGCTAGACTCAGCTGGATTGGGCTGGAATTCAGGCTTCAATTTGGATTTTCATTTGGCTGCCAGATTTATGTTCTTCTCATGGCAAAGATCTGAAACTTTGGTGTAAATGCCATCCTCTTAAAAGTTTAAGAACAAACACTGTCATGTTTGCTCATATTCCATTGGCCAACCTATGTCACAAGGCTAAGCCCAAAATAAATGGAATAGGGAAATATACTTATTTTACAGTGAACTTAACAAAGTTGTGGAAGGACAGAAGGAAAAAATCATGAACAACATTGTGCTCTACCATTCCAAAGAAGGTCTCCCAAAAGAAGTATGTTTTAAATTTTACATTAAAGAAAAGATGCTCGTAGAATAGCTGAATGGAGGGACAAGACAAAAGCCTTTCTGGTAGAGAAAGCAATGTAAGTAAATGTACAATTATCAAATTCTTTATAGCATGTTCAGGAAAAAGTTAGAAGATGAAATTAGCTGAACCAGAAGATTCACATTTATAAAAAATGGAAGTTTAAAAGTAGTATGGGCTACATTGTCTAAGACCTTGCATAGCTAGTTATGCAAAGCACTAGTAACACCAAATTGTATTGAATTACATAGGCAACAGGGACCCATGGAAGATTTTTGAGAAAGAAGATAGCATATGCTAAGTAACATTCCAGAAGGTTGATCTTGAATTGGACCAGAAGACATATTGAGTAGGAAAGATATTGGAGGCAGTGAACCTTGTAAGAACCAGCTGTTGTAGAAGTTTAGGAGATGAGTGCCTGGAGCAGATGTTTAGAGAATGGAAATAAAAGAACCAATTATTTCCAAGAAAATATCAATAAAATATTCTACAGAGTATGCCTTTTTTATTGAGGGTATTGAAACCTGGTTCAGAATAACTTATTTAAAAAGGATTTTGTTGTGAGGATTTGAAGATATCTTATAGGACTGGAGCGAGGTCTCAGAAACAACTGGGACTGAGTTCTAAACTCCACCACATGTTTTTTCTAGTTTGGATTTCTCCTCCTCTTTTTATGTTTGTTAATTCTGTTTTTTTTTCTTTCTTCAGTCAGGATTCTTTAACTTCTCTCACTCATATGGTGAAAACCTGGTTACTGACAACTCTTGAATTTCAGTCTAGACACCCAGAAAGGGAGTGATCTAAGTTCCTATTTCCCATGGCTGAACCATGATTGAGAACATAGCTTGAGTCGAGTTCCTACCTCTGGGCCAGTGAACAATGGACAGGAGGCAGATCTTGAATAAACTTTGCAACTCTAGTAGCAACACTGTGTGGGGAGGCAGGAGGGCAGCCAAAAAGGCATGACAGACAGACAGTCTGAGTGGGCTCTTCGTGTTTGGTGACTGCTTATCTTTATAGGGAATGGAGGATGGCACAATGGAAAATAACTTTAAGGTTTGACTCTGGGAGAAAAATGGTAGCACTGAGAGAGATACAGAATTTTGCAGTATTGCCAGTCTTTGGGAAAAGATTGTATGCTTGCTTGTGAAAATGTCAGTATTGAAATGGTCTTGGAACATCCAGAGAGAACTGTCCAGCAGAGAGTTGTGGACCAAAACTAGGCAGAAGAATCCTGGATTGTGGTGTTAGTATTTCCATGCTCAGAGTTAAGAGATCATTCCATGAGAATGAGCATGCAGGGGAAGCAGAGCAGAAGGTCAAGGATTAAGCTTTATTTGATATGGCTACAGGTAGGAGGCTGGAGGAGGACACAGAGTCAAAGAAATGTCATGAACTGTGGGAAGAACACCTAGAGTGTATGGTTTCTGCAAATGAGACAAATGAGAAAACTTTCAATGGTGAGGTCAACAGAACTTAAGACAGCAAAAATTCAGAAGAACGAAGCTCGAGATTTAGCAGTTTGAGTAAAGCAAGTGGCAAAGTAATTGTTTTAGTTAGGATGTTCTCAGCAGCAAGTCATGAAAAACTCTGAACTAGCTGGCTGATTCAATAAAGAAATTTATTCTCTCGGATAATAAGAGGTTCTGGAAACAGCAGCCACAGGCTACAAGCTATGGGTGCTCAGTAACATGGTCAAAGTCCTAGGTTATTTTTGTTACTCTGCTCTGTTATCTTCAAACTAGTCACAAGATGACTGCTGTAGCACCAGCCATCTCATCTGAATATAATAATGTTAGAGAAGAAAAGAGAGTGTATCTTTTTAAAAGAACGAGAACATTTAGACCTTCCCTTGTATGTCATCAGCAAGAAGGTCACATGCCAACTGGCAAGAAGAATAGGACATGATCGGCTTAAACTGAGTTGGTAATAGGGTCAATTTCCCCAAGTATCATGTCACACAGAAGGAATAGATAGATACCTGAACAAAACTTGGACACTGCTGATGAAGAGTGGCATAATGGATTTCAAGTAGGAAACCAATATCATCTGCTACTATTTTCTCTGGGAAATTGACCACCAAGAGCATGTGGGGGTTAAGAGATTGGAGTGGAAAAGTTTGAAATAGATTTGTGGTAAATTCAGTGGAATCGAAATGGAATAAATACAATGCTTGCCACATGGCAATGAAGGTCTATTGAAGTTAGCATTACTCAGAAGATCTAATCAGCAAAGTTTTAAGACATTGAATGATATTCAAGCCATTTATATTTATAAGAATCATAGTCATTGAAGTTTTTGACACTTCAATGTGTCAAAAGTTTGGAGAAAATTCAGGGGTAATGGAACTTTCCCTAGTGCCCATAAAATTATATGTTGTTTGTTCAGTTAAGAGGGCTTGGAGACAACCCTATCTGTCTTGATTCACAAATTAACTTAGTTCGTTATCTTACTGATTAGAAATCAGAAGATGCCTGAATACTGCAAGCACAATGTGGCAAAAAAGCAAATAAATGACTGGATTATTGAACCTCACATAATCATGATGAATGAACATTTTCTAAAAGGTGGCTTTCCTCGGAAGAGATGTTATCAGCAGTCATGATGTCCTTGAGTTTTTCACTGTGTGGTTACTGTGTAAGCAAAATCAGGTATCCTTTACTTTAAGTAAACTCCCTTGTTTTGTGAAGGCGGTGGTCAAGATGTACCTGCCCAGCAGAGAATTGCGCTCTCTAATTAGTAGTGTAAAACGGTGTTTCAGAATTGTCTTCCTGGACTGTTGGAAATTACATTAAAATCAGGAAGACTTCACCTGTTTGGAAATGTAAAATATGAACCTTGACTTTAAAGAAAAGAGATTTTCTTGCTATTTATAAATTCTTTCCCAAGTTTTTTTGACTGGGAATATGTCAGGAATTTCAGATGGTGTGAGCATAGGTTTCATTTGTTATATTTTTTACACCAAAAATTGGGTAGCATTTGGAATACTTCTGAAAAATCTTTTCTAACAACAAACGTAATAATGTTGAAGTCCTAATCATTGAACTGAAGACATCCACAGACTTATATGATGGTCAGAACACCAAGATTCATTCACGTGTACACAAGTTCCCTTCTAATTGTTTCTTGCCTCAATCAATTACATTATTTTCCTTTTAGGAACTAAGGCAACACAGGACAGAAATTTTAGCTGGAATAATTACAGTGAGCACCAACTCAGTTCCTCCTGCCAATATATGACTTGGTAATTGATTTTGAAACTTCTCATTATTCTTCAGGGACATGTTTACTGAATTATCATGTTTAAGCTTCTCAGCTGTTTGGTGACCCAGTAATAAATAATTAAGAATTCAGATATGTAAACACAGAGTTAACTCAAACAGGAAATAAGTTCATAATGAGAACCAAGTAAAATGAGCAGTAAAGGACCCAGAGCACCTGGCATTCTTTTAAGCCTTACACTTGATTTCCCTTAGGTCTTTACTGTTTTTTTTATTCTTGCCATCCAGACCAGTGTTTATTTGTGAGGTCTTTACTGTTTTTTTTATTCTTGCCATCCAGACCAGTTTTTTATTATTAATAATAAAAACTCAGGATATTTTTATATTTTTTAAAGGTAGAAGTATTATTTATAAGATTCACATAATGGAAGCCATTTTGAGATGGTGGAATGAGCTCATGCTGCAGTATCTTTTACACAAAAGCCCTAAAAATTATAGAACACTAAATAAATAAATAAACCAATCAATAAGTATGTACACTTGCAAATAGAGGTGGTAACTATCAAAGGACTAGAAACTGTGAAAATTTTCCGAAAGATGGAAGTTAGATATTCTCAAGTTAAGGAGGAAAACCACAGCCCAGCCCATTTATGGGAAAATATTACAATATTTTGTGAAAGACAGAAGGATCAAGGGTCAGCCATCAGAAAAGATTAAATACTTGAATTTGCAACAACATGAATAGATCTTGAGACTATCATGCTAAGCAAAATAAGTCAGATGAAAAAAGTCAAGAACCCTATGATTTCACTCATATGTATGGAAAGCCAAAAAACAAATGAACAAGACAAACAAACAAAAACTCATAGACAGACAATAGTATGGTGGTTGCCA
>NW_006432447.1:9583950-9635371 GCF_000325575.1 Pteropus alecto | reverse complement strand
AGATGTGTGTGGGGGGGTCAAGTATAGGGTGATGGAAGATTTGACTTTGGGTGGTGAACACAAAATGCAATATACAGATGATGTATTATAGAATTGTATACTTGAAAGTTATACCATTTTATTAACCAATGTCACTCCAATAAAGTTAATAAAAATTTAAAAACCCAAGAGTGATCTATGCTGAGAGAGACAGTAGAAACTGTAAGCAGAAAAAGATTCAGGGATAAATAACAGGGTGATTAGTTGGGTGATTTAGGGGTAAAAATAGGGAGAAAAACACCTGTGATTCTTATCCTTCTTGGGCCGGGCAGCAGCAAAGGAGAATATCACTGCTCTAAGTAGAAGCAGTGAGTATGGAAGCTTATATTGTAGGAAAAAGGGTCTTGAGTTTTGGGAGATACACCACAAGAACACTTAGAAGACCATCTTCTGAAGCATGACACAGAGGAATGCTCTATTCCTCATCAATACCTACTGAAAGCAGCAGCTCCTGCTTATTCTTCCCCTCTAAGTGGACCACACAGCAGGAAATCTCAACTGCAAAGATGACCATACAATTGAAATCAACCAAACATTTAAATAAATCTAATATAATTTAAGGAGAAATCAAGCTCAACAAAAGGAAGAACTTACATTTAAGGAAATAAAGTTATTAGAGAAATAAGGACTCATGTAGGGTTTAATCAGACTCTGATTCTGTGTAATTCTTCCAGCAATCCTATTTTTGTCTTCAGACTGACTTCCGTCATGGAAGCAAAATGGCCCGGGAGTGGGAATTACAGGCCATAGACCTGCGCACCATATTATCTAGAGTAAGAGAATATCTGTATCCAAAAATTTCCATAAAACGTTATAGAGAGGCCAAATGCCTGGACCACTCTTGATCCAATTTTTGTGTTCAGAGGAATATCAGACACTGACTGGAGTAGCCTAGGATTACCTGAACCAATGTAGTGACAGAGGAGAGATTACCCTGATTGTTATAGACCAATCAAGGCTTATTCCTGGATGTGGAGGTGAGGTCAGTTTCACCCAAACCTCCTGACTGCTACACAGTGAGGAAGAAGTGGAGTAGATATTTGGGAGACAATGTCATTACAGTGACAAATCTTGATGAATACTAAAGCATTCTTACCAAACAGGACATGCTCAATGATTTCACGTTATAAAACTAGAAAATATACATGGAAAAATGGGAACAATACTTTAGAATAATGCAAGTTAAAAAGAAAATGTAAATGGAAGTTAATAAGTATTTAGAAATGAATAAAAATGAGAAGACTACACAAAAAAACTTTGTTGTTGCAACTGGTGCAGCAGTTGGAGGAAGTATTTGTAGCTTTAGATTCATTTTTAAGATATGAGAAAATATGTATTTATATAAAAAAACTAAAACCAGTAAAGTAGAGATAACAAAGCTAATGCAGAAAATACTAAAATATTAAAATGATATCTGATCAATAAATCATATCTATTTCTTTAAAAACACTAGTGAATAGACAATACTTTGAAAAGTCTATAGAAGGAAAACATGAGAAGGCATGTATAACTTACAAGAAGAATATGTACAAAACTGCTTAGGGCAGTGACCATATAAACAATAGCTATTATTATTGTTGTTGGTGTTGTGTAGATATAGAGGAAATTAATGAGAACGTTATGTAAAACCTTATGCCAATTATTCTAAAAATTAGACTAAAGTTAAAAATTTGTAGAAAAATACAAAACATTAAAATTGCCTGAAAAGTAAGAAAATTTAAACAGAAGTTAAAGATCTAACCACCAACACTCCTAAATAAAACCTGCCCATGTTCAAATAATTTTATAGGAAAATTTTGCCAAATTTTCAAGGAATCAGTTATTCCTATCTAATATCAAATATTGTAGAACATAGAAAAGATTATAAACTATGCAACACATTTCACTCAGCTAAGAGAACACTGATTCCAAAAATAAGAATAGGACAAAAAAGAATTTAAAAAAATAGAATAATGTAATATGACCTTATAATGTTTACCCAGGAATGCAAGGATAGTTCGATGTTAGAAAACAGAGGTACTTTAACTAATTAAAAGAGAAAAATAATAGTATTCTGTTGTTGAGTTCTAACTTAGCTTCAATGTGTTCAGAGAACAAATTTTGTAAAATTCGGACTCCTTTAAACATATCAAGATCTGTTTAATGGCCTACTATATGGTTTATCTTGGTAAATGTTCTGAATGCATTTAACCAAAATGAAAATGTGAAATTTCTATATGAAAAAAGTTAAATTTGCAAAGAAAATGATAACTGATAAAACGAAAGCAGATATTTGCAATATATAATAGATACCTACACATCACAATAAATTCACATCTAGAATATATAAATAGTTCTTACAAATAAATTAGAAAAATATCTAATTAAAAAAAAAAGCAATAAGTAGGAACAGACAATTCAAACAAGAGGAAGTATAAATGGCCATAAAACAAAAAATATGTTAAACCTCACTATTATTTAAGGAAGTGCAATTAAACAACTGATACTATTTTTCATCTATAAGACTGTCAAAAAACCAAAGTAAAAACAAACAAACTTTCCTGGTATCAGTTGTAGCCAAGGGTATAAAGAAACAGGCTTCCTATTTGTTGTTGTGTCAACTCTAATCATGAAGCCAGCAGTTCATGATATACGCCTCTTCTACTTGATCCAGTTCTTGTTTAGAAAAAAAAGTGCAGCTCACTGCCAGCATTATTTTAATTTTATGTAAACATATTCTTTGAGGCTGAAGCAAATCTGACTGGTTTTCAATGTGAAAATAAAATATAAAAAAACTGTTCTTGGAATTATTTCTAAACAGAACTTGTCTCTAATCCTAATGTAACAGAAATGTAAACATAAATCGGATTCATCAAATGAATCTTCAGCTAATAACTATTCAAGAACGATGTTAACATCACACATAGGAATGCTACATTTTCAAGGATTAGATATTTTCAGCGATTTAGAATTACTATATTTTGTAGATGAAAATACCACTTCTAAAAACTAAAAACAGAATGCTATAAATAGAATGATGGCATTTGTTTCCAAAGACTATCTATATACTAGAGTGATGCGAAAATAATAATAAAAGTGAGATATTTTGCGGCAAACTTTGGGGGTAAGGTTAGGACTGTAATCTGTGAGATTTCTTGGGGTAAACACTGAAGCCACAAGTGCCGCTGGCTATTAGTCGCAGGACAAACAGAAAATGGGTTAAAGGGTAATCTTCAGTTTAGTCATCTGAATGGGCAATAGCAGATTTGGACTAGTGTTCTTTTCTCTCTCTCTTTCTATGCATGCCCTTTGCCACGTGACTCACTGAGTCCTTTCACTACAGTGGGAAGGATATATTTCTCCACTCCATTAATGGGTTGGTCCATGTAACATGACCATTGGTCCAAGAAGAATATGGAGACATGTAAAGAAGACCTAATACCAACCCAAAGCTTGGAGTCAAACCCACCTTATTCAAGAGACACTTTAGATAGCCCAGGGACCCATGCGTGAGAAAAATAAAGGCTTAATGTTAAGAGCCTCTGGTCTTGTAGTGGTTTTTTTATGTATAATTATTACAGTGATAGATGCATAAGTCATGAGCCATAAAAGTGGAAATTAACCTGTAAGCTGGATAGAAGTGTCAAATCAAATTCTCAAATAGGAATAACCCAGATGTGAAAGATAGATGAAGTAAAATGTGGATGGGTAATTATATAGCTGCCTTTATACATGGGGAATCTTTAAGTTTCTCTAAATCATTTCATTATAATTTTACATTAAAAAATATTTATCCAGTACTGCCTGACCTGGGTAATCATCTGGGTTTCTGGAGATACAATAGTAAACAAGATAAACATGGCCCTTGACTTTATAAACTTGCAGTCTAGTGAAGATCTGACACTGAACTAAATATAATTCAATATTTAACTTCCTATGTATATAAAATGAACAAACAAAAAAACTCCCCAAATGAAGCCTTGGATATGTAACTTCTCATTTTAAATTAAGAGATGCTACAATTCCATTTCTTTATAACAGTTTGAAATATGGGCTGTTTCTTGCAAGCCTCTAGATGTCTACCAGATGTGTCCTACCAGAGTATGGACATATCTACTGAGAATAAAGCATTTTCTAAAAATGGAACTAATTGACCTCAGATTTCATTATTGACAAACATTCTGCAAACTTAAGAAATTGAATTTATTATGAGCATATGCTGAAATGAAGAAGGATATGAATAAGGGCAAATAGAAAATAGAAGGGAGAACGTTATTGGGGAGTACACAACACAGATCTTGCCAGTGGGCTTTGGCAATTTTTATATCCACCTTCATTCATGAGAAAGATACTACATTGAATAGTCATAAGCTTAGATTAATGAATCCTATTGCTGGAATTACCTCACCTTTTGGATGATGATACTGAGATCTAAAAGAATGAAGTCATTTGCCCATTCTAAGTTACCACAGTGAAACTGGAGTGCTTTATTAGCCTCCATATAGATTATTTCTTCCTTCATTGGTGAACTTCTGCATATTCTCTAAAGCCCTGACCTTGGTTATCTCCCCACTTTAGCCTTTCTTGACCTCCACAAGTGATATAAATAGCTACTTCCACTGTAATCTTGTAGAATTTTGATATTTACTCTATCAACCTGTACAGTTATATATTACTGTTGTTTGTCTAGATACTTTTCTTCTCTGTTCCTCACCCCACTAAATTATGACCTCCTTCTAGGCAGGAGTTGCCTAAGGCTTAGTTGTTACTACATAGACCATACAACAGTTTTATTTGCTCTTGTTTTATTCCTTCAACAATCATATTTTATAATTTGGCTTTTCCAAAACCGACTTGTTAGGGAGGGTGGATGGAGGCCATGCAAATTTAGGCCTTTCTTAAGTCCTACAAATAGCAAGGGCAAATTGAATGGACATCATAATTCATAAATCAGCATATTATGCATTCGAGTGTGTGAATCAATTCTTTGGACTAGCAGTGCTCAAACCCACCTGGTCAAAAGAACCAATTTTTGAGCCTTAAAATACCCAAATTTCTGGCACCAAACCCAGGGATTCTAATTCAACAGGCCTTTGATGAGGCCTGTGCACATGTACTTTTAACGCTTTCTATTGATATTTATATACAATTGATTTGAGAAAATACGATCTAGAGCTTGATCTCTCCAATAACCTGATAAAATAATAGTCGGAAAACTGAGGTCCAGAACTCATCAAGATACAACAGCTCTTCTAAGATTTAACCTGTACCAGTAAATTAACATTATCTATTTCTAACATTACCAGTTTTAATATTCCTATAGCATTAAGTTTGGAGATTGCACGATTTTTGAAATTTGAATGGAATTTGTGTGTATTTGCCATTGAGTTGGCTCCAACTCCTGGCGACCCTATAAATGAATGATGTTCCACAATGTTCGGTCCTCAATAGCCCTGCTCAGCTCCTGTAGGCTCATGCCTATGGCTTCTTTATAGAGTCAATCCATCTCATATTTTAATCTTTTTTCTTGCTGCTTTCTATTTTCCCCAGCATTATCTTCTTTTCACAAGAATCTGTAGCATAAATATTATCCATGATTAGTAGATGGGGAATCTGAGACTTAGAGAGAGATTAACTTGCCCAAATCACACAGCCCATAAAACAGAGCTGGGTTGCTCATGTTCCAAAGATTAAGCTTTCACCACAATGTTAAGACACACAAATACAGTATTTCATTTAATCTTTATGACATTGTTGTGTGGCAAAAAAAGATTTCTCAGTGGGAATTAAGGAATGCAGAGTAGAACACGATTTGATCTCACTCACTCTAATACAGTAGCAGAAAACCCAGATTGTAGAGGTTGCATTAATGAAAAGCAAATATAACTAATAATGAATTCTGAGAGAACAAAATCCACAATTTTGGAATTCTGGATTTCATTTCTTTTATTTAATATCTTTTCTTTTTCAAGAAAAAATGGTAAGTGAAACCGAAGCAGATAAATGTAATGTTAGTCCAGTTAGGCTATTTTCTGTGTTAGGAAATTGAAAACTTGGTGATTTCAGTGCTTGAATTCTTTCAAATGTCTAGCTTAAAACTCCTACTGAAACAAATTAGATTAATGGATCCTTAGTAGAATAAATGTAATTTTCAATAGAGAACAAATTTTGCATTATAATTTCTTTACGGGAAAAAAAAAACCATTTCAATTTTACAAACGAAAGAAAGGAAAAGAAAATGTTGAATTCTATGAATATTATTGTAGATCTCCAACAATCGTGAAATTGCAATTGTAAAACCTAAATTGTAATTGTGTTGCAAGTGAAAACATTCCTACAATAATATTTTCTGGAAAAGTTACTCAAAAAACCAGCTTTCTGTCAACTCCAATGCTATTTGAATACTACTTCACTAATTATGAAGAACCCCACCCTTCTCCTGAAGTAAAATAGGCCTCCTTTCTTCTCTTGGGATTTTACTCTTGGTTGGGGAAGAATGTCTCAATTAATAAATCTTTGCACATTGAGATATATGGACACAGCATGAGCAAAGCTTCTGCTGGGGCCCGGCATGAATGTGAACTAGAAGTATGTTTTGTCCCTGAGACTCCAACTTCCTAACCATCCAGTCCTCAACTGTCACTTTCCGTGATTCACTCTGGTAGCTAAAGGCACTTTCTCTGTTAAAGCCTGAACAGGATCTGAGACTCATTGATACTAAAAGATGAGTCTTGGGGTGGTGGTGGGGGTGCATCTCAACCAGAGAAATCATTCTTTGGCATCTTGAGTTTTTCTTCCTTCCTTCCTTCCTTCCTTCCTTTCTTCCTTCCTTCCTTCCTTCCTTCCATCCTTCCTTTCCTTTCCTTTCCTTCTTTCTATTTTTTTGATTATGTTCTAGAAACAACGCTGGGTGGTGGTATACAAAGAACATGGTGTCCATCCCTTCCCACCTTGTGCTTTTATTGGGTTATGTTGGTGGTTCTCATTCCCTCTCTTGGGGGAATGTTGAGGGGTGCCATGTTTGACAGTCAGAACAGGTCTGGTGGGTGGTGCCAGGGGCAGCGAATACTCACAGTATCGCCCCTGCTTCCCCAACTCCCTAACACACACACACACACACACACACACACACACACACACACACGCACACACACACAAAAGAAAAAGTTAGGGAGAGAGGAGCCTGGTTTCAGGGCCCTTATCCCTGTGGTCCAGGCTGAGACTTCTTCCCCAAATGGAACAGAATTGTTGTCTGTTCTGTGCAGAATATTCCATAATCCTGACTGTGCTAAGTGGACTCCAGAAGTTCAGGACACCTTTGGCTTAGAGTAAACATGCTGTCTTCTGAGGAAAACCATTTGTTCCCTTATTAATAACAAACAAAAGGGAACACCAGTTATTCATTTACACAGTTATATTCTCTTTATTTAAAAAGAAAACTTGTAAAATGAAAAAGTCCTGACAGCCCTCATTCAACTTCGTTCTATCTTTCCAACCCCATTCCTTCTGAGACATACTTAGAAACTTTCTAACTTCGGAAGCAGTCCCAGAATCAAGAGGCTTGGTGCCTCACAGATCCTTGCTGAGCACGGGAGAGCTCCCATTTCTTCTCGGTCTTGTAATAAACTTTCATCAGTGTAAATAATTTTAGCATGTCTCTTCATGGACAGGCTGAATTCAACTGCACAAGTCAGGAACATGTTTACATATACAATTTCAACTGTGAGTACATGCCCATGACCAACAAACAAACAAACTAGCAAACATAGAAAATAAGCCATTCATCCAATAACAGGCAATGCTTTCCAAGTTTTTATTGTGCTCTCTCTCTGTGCTAAATCACGTTAATTTTTGTTGCCTGCTCTATTTCCCAGCCCTGCCTTTCTTGGAAGCTGCTGGAGAGCGATCCTAGCTTCCCCCAGACATTGCCCCTCTGTGCGAATTTTCTGTGGTTCTCTGCAGGCAGGTTCTGAGGAAACCCGAGGAAACCAATGGCGCTCAATGGCAGAGCCTCAGCCCAAGTAGTAGCAGTGACCTCAGCTCAGTGGCTGGCCGAAAAAGTTGCCCTCAGTTTCCGAAGAACTCTGCCGTATCAAGCTCTTTTGGCAGCCCGCGGCTTCTCCCGAACCGCCAACCACCGCCCGCCGCGGTGGACAAAGCCAACAGGCAGCTGGAGCGTCTCTGGACACTCACAGGAAAAACGCAAAGAGTTTAAGGTCACAGCCCGCGGGGAGAGAGCCAGGCCAAGGTCGAGGGTCAGCGCTGGCTTAAAAGAGCCTCCCCGCGCACGCAGTGTTCGTTCACTCGGTACCCACCTGCCGCTTCGCTGCGCTGTGTGGACCAGGGCTTCCCGCGCGCTCCTTCCTGCGGCGCCCGGGGCGCGGAAAGGTTACAGTGCGTAGGCGCGCCCTGCAACTCTCTGGGGAGCTGCGGGCCAGCTCTAGGGCTCTGAGTGGCCCCAGCCCCCGGGGAAGTTCGGTGAGTATAGGGGAGCGGAGGCTTACAGCCTGAGGCCGTCAGAGGACCTATACGTAGGTGTGTATAAAAATTACCTTTTCTGGTGATTTTGCGCCGATAGGCTGTCCTAAAATCCCAGACTCTAAAGAATTTTGTAAATGGTTGAGACTAAGTACTTAACGGCTAGACTCAGAGTTGGAAAGGACCTTAAAGGGTTAGGGTTAGGATATTCGAAGTGTGGTACAGGACTAACAGCATCTCCTCTCCTGGAACCTTGTTAGAAATGCAAATTCATGGGCCCCACAACAGAACTGCTGAAACAGAATCTCTGGGTTTGGGGCCCTGGAATGTGTATTTTAACAAGCGTTTCAGGAGATTCTTCTGCAGCTAAAGTTTGATAACCAATGACTTATAGGTCATTGAGTCTAACACTTGGGCCCCTCAACCCAGGCAGGAATCCTCAAATAAAAGATACAGACAATAAGTGCACAGACGATGAACCATAAGGCATTAGACACTGGTCTATTCAGATATAACATGAACTTTGAAACACTTGTGGTTTGTGAGAATTGCTATTCTATTTCAAAGTGTGAACGGTGACCTTGGAGATTTCCTCAAAACAGCACTCATGGCTTTCACAGACATTGCCAGAGTCTCTAGAATGTGCAAGGCTCCACGCAAGGTTCCTTCAAAGTGAAGGAGGGAGTTAAGTACTCTTAAACTTCCATACTGGTGGCATGCTTTTTCTTTAACCAGGAGTTTTGTAATTTGGTATAGGGCTTCATACCTTACATTTATTATTATTTTTATTTTTTTTTTATATTTAAGTGCTCTTTCTGAAGTTAATTTTTGTTGTTCATCCAGAATGCAGGATTAGATATTTTAGAAAAGATATAGTTACTTTGTGAATTCTGAACAAAAATCCTTAAGAGAACTTCACATTGGTAAACATTTTTTTTTTTTGGATATTTATATTAAAGCTTACATGATACATTTTACAAGTAGAGTAAATAGGGATCCTGAAATTTCTTACAAATTAAAGTGAGATAGACAATTTGTCACCTTTTCTGAGGAGTCCAGTGCCAGAGCTAGCTACCTCATGGAAGCTCTGAGAAGAGTTGCTATGGGAATGCCCCTTAGAAACAAATATGGATACCAGGTAGACCCAAATTATGCTTTTCCCTGCTCTCTCAGGTTCTGAACCATTCCTGCAGATGAGGCAGGTTCTTTATCACTGCTGAGAACCTTACACATGAAATATTTGATGATGAGGTTGCTATGAATGGTTTGCTATCAGTTGTGTGGTTTTACTCACTATTATTCTTCTCCTTCAGTGGCTTAACTGAAGTAATAAGTCTAAATATTAAGTCTTGTTCTGAGACTGGAGCAAATCTCTGCAAATACTTCTCAGTTTTCCCCTCTCAGTGGATGCAGTCGACGCAGGATGTATAGTTTTGAGGAGGCACTTGCTCGCATTATTCCACAGTTTCTATGCTGCATGGTTACAATGTTGAATCTTTATTAACATGTTGGAGAGAAAATATTTAATACAATAATCAGATATTTAATTATGTGTACATGTTTTAAGTTAAAACATTTAAAAGGCTTGTTCACAGATTTCAAAGACTAACTACTGATGAAAACAACTTTGGAAATGTTGGTAAAATTGCAAGCCATTTCAAGGAATGTCATGAACCTGTGAAAATAAAGTTTGCCATTGTAAATATTACCCATCCTGAATCATGGATGTATACAGAGCTCGTTCATAAGTATTAAAAGAACATATACTTAGCATCCTTCTTTAACAAAGTAGGTTTACAAACATGTCTTGTTAACACGATTATTTTGTGTTCTTGTCTTATTGCATTAACTAGGACTTCCAGTACACTGTTGAAAAGGAGTGGTGAGAATCAACATCCTTGCATTGTTCCTGATCTTAGTGAGAAAGTATCTAGTTCTCAGCATTAAGTATGATTTTAGCAGTAGGTTTGTTTTTTTATAGATGTTCTTTAGCATTTTGAGGAAGTTCCCCTCTACTCTTAGTTTGCTTAGTATTTTTATAAATGAATGTTGGATTTTGACATATGTTTTTTTCTGCCTCTGTTCATATGATCATGTAACTTTTTTTCTTTAGACTGTTAATATAATGGATTACATAAATTGAATTTTGAATATTGAATCAGCCCTACATACTTGGAATAAATCCCACGTCATCGTGGTGTATAACTCTTTTCATACATTCTTGGATTCAGTTTGCTTACATTTTTTGAGGATTTAAAAATCTATATTCATGAAAGATACTGATCTGTAATTTTATTTTCTGTAATGTCTTTATCTGGATTTGATAGTAGGGTAATTCTGGCCTCATAGAATGATTTAAAAAGTATTCCCTCTGCTTCCTTCTTCTGGAAGAGAATGTAGAGAATTGGCATAATTTCAAGTGTTTGGTATAATCACCAGTGAACCTATCTAGGTCTGGTGCATTCTGTTCTGCAAGGTTATTAATTATTAATGCAATTTCTTTAATAGATATAAATGTAGTCAGATTATCTATATCTTCTTGTGTGAAGTTTTGCAGATTGTATTTTTCAAAAAATTGGTCCATTTAATCTAGGTTATCAAATTTATGAGCATAGAATTGTTCTTACTATTCCTTAATTATTATTTTAATGTCCATGAGATCTATAGTGATGTCTTTTCTTTAATGTCTGATATTAGTAATTTGTGTTCTCTCTCTTTTTCTCTTAGTTAGCCTGGCTAGAGGTTTAGAGATTTTGTTGATCTTTTCAAAGAATCAGCTTTTGGTTTTGTTAATTTTCTCTATTGATTTCCTATTTTCAATGTCATTGATTTCTGCTTCATTTTTAATTATTTCTTTTATTCCGCTCACTCTGGATTTAATTTTCCTTTTTTTCTCCCCTAAGGTGGATGCTTATATGATGCTTAGATAATCGATTTTAGGACTTTCTTCTTTTCTGATACACGCATTCAATAATATAGAGTTCCCTCTTAGAACAAAATTCCACAAATTTTGGTAAGTTGGTTTTTTTCCCCCATTTAGTTAGAAATATTTAAAAATTTCTCTTGAGATTTCTTCTTTGACCCATGTGTTATTTAGAAGTGTGTTGTTTAATCTCTAAGTATTTGGGGATTTTCCACCCATCATTCTGTTATCGATATTTAACACATTGCAGTATGAAAGCAGACATTGTATGATTCCTATTCCTTTAAATTTATTAACGTATGTTTATGGCCCAGAATATGGTGTATTTTGGTGAACGTTCCAAGTAAGCTTGGGAAGAATGTGTAGTTTCCTATTTTTTGATAAAGTATTCTATAGATGTCAGTTATATTCAGTTGACAGATGTTGTTGAATTCAAATATGTCCTTACTGATCTTCTGTCTGCTGGATCTGTCCATTTCTGATAGAAGGATGTTGAAGTCTCCAATTATATTGGTGGATTCATCTGTTTCTCCTTGCAGTTCTATTGGTTTTTGCCTCATGTATTTTGATGCTCTGTTATTGGGGCATACATATTAAGGATTACTGTGTCATCTTGGAGAATTCACCCTTTATCATTACATAATACCCCTCTTGATCACTGATAAATTTTCCTTGCTCTGAAGTCAGCTCTTCTGAGATTAACGTAGCTACTATAATTTTGTTTTGATTAGTTAGCATGGTATATCTTTTTCTATTCACTGTTTAAATATATATATGTCCTTATTTTTAAAGTGTGTTTTGACAACATATATGCTAATAATCTCTAATATGCTAATAATCTCTATCTTTTAATGGGTATAGACTATTGACATTTAAAATGATTATTGATATAGTTGGATTAATATATCTACAATATTTATTAGTTTTCTATTTGTTGTTTGTATTTTTATCTTTTCCTTTTTGTGTTTTAATTGAGAATTTAATTAAGATTCTATTTTATCTCCTTTCTTAGCATATCAATTATCCTTTTTTAAAAAAAAAAAAAACTTTTTTAGAGGTTGCCCTAAAATTTGCAATGTACATTTACAACTAATCCAAGTCCACTTTCAAATAACACTTGATCATTTCATGGCTACTGCAAGTACCCTATAATAACCAAATACCCTTAATTTCTCCTTCCTGTCCTTTGTATCATTGTTGTCGTTCATTTCACATATATTACTATAATCATTAAATACATCGTTATTATTTTGAACAAACTATTATCTGTTAGATCAATCAAGAATAAGAAAAATGAAAGTTTTTATTTTTATTTTAATTTCACTTGTTCCTACTCTAATGCTATGGCCTTAACTATATATTTTTAGTTTCTATATTCTTGATGCTCTGGCATCGGAGTCTTGCTGACCAGGAAGGGACTGCCATTCCCCAGGATTAGATAATTCCTAGAGATAGTAAAGGGTTTGCTTGCATGCGCTCCTTTGCTATACAAACCAATGAGTTCTGAGTCCATACCTTCACCTGCCTCATCTTATTGGGCTCTTAAACTCTGGGACACTGCCTCCCTTTTACAATTGTCTTAGGACCAGGTTCTAGACAACTAGAGATCACTCCTTTAGTCCGAGTCCCACTGATATTACTCAAATAATTCTAAGTCTGCTTAACTTGCTTACCTTGTTTCACCCATTTCTTCCAAGAAAACCACAATAAAGTCTTCCTCCCATAGTTCCTCTCTCTCCCTACCTAAGTTCTTCCCTGTGTGGCCCTGCATGGTGTGCCATGGCTCCAGTTTCTAGGGGACTGTGAATAAAGTAAAAACTTCTTCCTTCATAACAATCATTTTTGTGTCTGATGTATTTTAATATACCTGATTACAGTAAATTCTGGGTACTGCTAAAACTTGAATCTTTATGTAGATCTGAGTTTCTGGCCTATATTATTTTCTTCTGTCTGGAGAACTTCTTTGAACATTTCTTGCAAGACAGGTATACTGGCAAAAGATTCTCTCAATTTTATTTTTACTTCAGTCTTAAAGGATAGTTTCACAGGGTGCAGAATTCCAGACTGGTGAGCTTTTTTTCTTTCAACACTTTAAATATTCCAAACTTTACTCTCTTCTTGCTTGCATGGTCTCTGAGAAGTCAGATGTAATTCTTATCCTTGACCCACTATAAATAGGGTATTATTATTATTTTTTGTATTTATTTTTCTTGGTATTCTCTGAGCTTCTTGGATCTGCGATTTGGTGTTTGACATTAATTCTCAGTCAGCATTTCAAATATTTCTTCTGTTTATTTTTTTCTTCTCCTTCTGGTATTCCCATTGCACATATATTACAATTTCTGTAGTTGTCCCACAGTTCTCGTGTTTCATGTTTTTTCTTTGCTTTTCGGTTTTGGAAGTTTTTATTGACATATACTCAAGCTCAGAGATTCTTTCCTCAGCCATGTCTGGTCTACTAACGAGCCCATTAAAAGCATTCTTCATTTCTATTACAGTGTTTTTCGATGTCTTGCATTAGTTGCTTACATTACCCATCTGTTCTTACAGGTTGTTTACTTTTTCCATTGAAAGCATTAGCATATTAATCATGGTTATTTTAAATTCCTGGTCTGATAATTACAGCATTCTTGCCATATCTGAGTCTGGTTCTGATGCTTTATCTGTCTCTTCAAACTGTGGTTTTGCCTTTTACATGTTTCATAATTTTTTGTCAGAAGCCAGACATGATGTAGTGAGTAAAAGGAACTGCAGTAAATAAATATGTAGTGATGTAGTGGTGAGCTGTGGAGAGAGGGAAGCATTCTATAGTCCTATGATTAGGTCTTAGTCTTTTAGTGAGCCTGTGCTTTTGGGCCATGAACTTCACAGGTGCTCAGTTTTATTTTTTCCACCTTCTTAGGTGGTACAGATTAGCTAAAGGGGGCTGGAGTTGGGTGTTCCCTTTCCCCAGGTTGGTTAGGTTCTAGTAAAATTCTGAGAGGTTAGGTTCTGGTAAAATAGTTTCTCCTGAGGGCTGGTCTTGTTAAAAAGAATAGAACTCTTTGGAATATTTCAAAATTGTTACTTTCACCATCTCCTGCCGGAAACACAAGAGGATTTTTCTCAGATCTCTCCTGTGAGAACTTGGTTGAGCTACTGGAGTTTCTACCCTTAACACTGGGCCATTGCCAGGAGTTTTTAACACTCAGATTTGTCCACATTAGGCCACCAGCAATTTTCAGTTATAGTTTAAATTTCCCTACCTGGACACTGCTTCCCACAGAGGTTTCTGCATGTTGGTTTCTGCTGCTTTAAGTTGTGATTTTCTGTATCTGCCTGTCTGTCTCCAATTTTTGGGCAATGGTTTGCCTCTGACTTCATTTCTCTGATGAATCTAAGAAGAGTTGATGATTTTTAGTTCGTTCAGCTTTTTTACTTGATGTTAGGATAGAGAGTTGACTCCTAAGCTCCTTACGTGCCAGATGAGAAACTGGAAGTCCTAGGACCCTCTTAAGAGGTACTGTTAATACTTACATTGGGACAAAAGTCATAAATTGGCACTGTTCTGGGAAACTGCATCATATATTTGAGATTTTTTACCCTCAATTTTATCTTGCTTTACTCAGGTAAATATAAGTTTTAATTCAAAAACGAACTAAAAATATCCTCAACCCTAAATCTTAGAAATAAATGCATTTGACATTTAAAAGAAATGGGATCATGCTCTTACGTATTCAACTATGCATTTACCCCCTAAGTTACTGTATCTATTTAATTAAATTTAGCAAGATTTACTTGCTTTGCATTGTATGAGGAGAACCCCAAAGTAGAAGAAAACATGGTTAATTATTAAATATACTAAACATAGGATGACCAAACATGTACACAGAAATAAATAATACGGCTGAATGAAATGTACACCTCAGCTATTAAAAAATAATGGTGTAAACTGAGTGTTTGGAGCAGATGTGGGGAACGTGGAAGGTGGTTGTGGCTACAATAATCAGGGAGCAGGCTGGGTGGATCTTGATGTGTAGTTGGATTTTGAATTTGTGCATAAGATAGGACTGTTCATGCTTGGGGCAGAGAAAAAACAGTGTGGATACCATGGTGTTTGGTCAGCTCCAGAGTGATTGGGAATTTTTAAAAAAATTTTATTTGATGTTAGTTTTAAGTACACAGTACATTGATTAAACATTTATATAGTTTATGAAGTGATCCTCCCAATTATTATATCATCCATCTGGCACCACATAGCCATTACAATACTATTGACTATATTCCCTATGCTGTACTCTACGTTCCTGTGACTATTCGGTAACTACTAATTTGTACTTCTTCATCCCTTCACCTTTTTCACTCAACCCTCAAACTCCCTGGAATTTGAGAGCTCTCCAGTGAGTTTGGTTCTGGAAAGTTGCAGTAGGAAGGAACCATCATAGAGGCCCCAATCTTGGATTTCCCAGCAGGTCTGATATCCAAGCAGTGTCAAAGATTACCAAGTATATATTGAGCAGGATTCTTCTGCGTGTGAATTATCAAACTAGCTCAAGCACAAAATAGGACTTATTGGCTGAGATACCTAAAAAAAGTCTAGGGGTCGGTCAGGCTGATCCAAGTGTTGATGTAATCACAAACATGTCTCTCTTGATCTTGGGGTTCTACTTCAAGTGGCAATGACCCTAGAAGCTGCAGACTGCTGTAGAGTACAGACAGCGCAATGATCTGCCCTTTATTTCTTACTGTTTTCCAAGACCTCTTGTTCTTTTGGCTACAAAAGGAGAGAAAGAGAGAAATTAGCATTTCAGAATGCTACTTGTGCTGCGTTCGATTTAGAATTTAGCACTGTAAACCTCCAACAAACTGTTTACGTATTTATTTCCAATCTAGCAGGCTCAAGACTTACACGAGTGCCTTTGATGTGTTGTAACTTACTAAATAACAGTTTTCTTTTAGTGTCTGAACCTGTCAGAAGGTTACAAGCTTTGTAATATACCTTTTTATTTCCATAAATTAAGCTTTTTTGTTTTCCTGCTTTACCAAGTCACTTTTAGAACTCATGCCTTATTTTATAAAATGGCCCACCCCACGGAAAGTGCAGTTTACCATTTAGAATGCGTGAGATTTGTCTTCACAGTCATTTATGACCAAGGGAATGTAATCAAAAGAAAGCAGAAAATTAATCATTATTTCATTATTACTCTCTATTTTGTCTTTTGGCAACAACTGGGGAGTTTTGTTTCCCATCTCTTTGTGGCTGGCCTGCATGTGCTGAACAACCCTACAGGAAATAGCGAGGCCAGCTGTTTGCTTCCCAGTATTCAGTGTGTGGAGTCTTCACTCCAGATGTGCAGTTTGGCTATTGATTCCCTCTGAAGTGGGCCCAGGGTGCTCTCCCCTCAGATATGATGCTAGCTTTGAATTCCTATTCAGCCTCTGACAGTCCGAGCATTTGAAAGCATGCAAGTGGGCTGGTTGGTTCACCTAACAGGCACTCGACCTTGGAGTTTCTGTGTCTCCTAAGTCTAGTTTGGGGTACAGATCCTCCAAAATGGCCTATTAACTTCCCCAAAGTATTACTTGTTCATGCCACTCTCTTCTTCAAGATCTTCATAAATAGTGTAAAGGGATCAGAGACTTTAGGGTGAAAAGGAGCCTTAGAGATGTGATTCAACCTCTCCGAAGTACTGAGCCCCCCACTTTGATGTCTTGGGACCTCTGTACCCCAGTCTTTCCTTTAGTTTTCCCCCATTCATTTTGGACAAGCTGGCAACTTAGTACTAGCTGCTGGTTTCCTTTACCAAACTTCAAGTTGCCACAGGGGAGATAAGGAGGATGAGCCATCAAAGAACCAAGAGCTATAAATAATTAATAAAGATGGCTGCCCAAGAATAACCACAGGGCCCTGAACAGAAGTGCTTGTATAAGAGGTGGGACTTAGAAGAGAGGATTGGGAGTGGTGGGCCTAGATTATAGCATTGCAAGGTCTCTGTTGTAGGGGGCTATCCTCTTCTATCCCCATCTCATCTGGAGAACCCAAGCTTTCACCTTCTCCTCAGGAATACATTACTAGCCAAGGGAATGAAAAATGACCTTATACATACTCAAAAATTAGATTTCTCTCAAAGGCGCAAGTAATATGAAAGATAGACAAATTGGAACAATTTATGTGAAAGGAAGCAGAAGTAATGGAAAAATCAAATAAGGAAGTGAAGTGAGAGACATCAACAAGATGACCGAATAAGATGTCCTTCACTCATCTCTCCACCTCAGCAATAATTTGGCATCCCTCTCTGAACAATAATGTATTTGTGGGAGCTTTGGGATCCAGGTAGGAGACTGGAAAACCCTTGTGCAGTTCAAGACTGAGGCGAGCTATTTTGTGAAAGCAGGCTCACATCCAAGACATTAACTTGGTGACTGTGGTCTTGGTAGCGGACCTCGAAACAGCTCTGTATCCCTGAGAGCTCAGTTACAGCCCCTTTTGGCTTTGGTTCTGTCACCAGCACCATATACTAAAGGACCTGGAAACAGTCACCCTTACCTCACAGCCCTAAAGCGGTCTGTGAACGAATCCTAGCCCCTCTCAGCCATGGTCCAGGAGTCTTTAGAGCTGACATCATCAAGGTGATGCCATAGGTTGTTCCCGACTTCAACTGTCCTCACAGGAAGACAACCATCATAGCAGCTGTCCATAGACAAGACATCCCTGTGAAAATCCCAGAACCCAGGGTGAGGCTGAAAAACAACCGCTGGAACCACAGGAATTGGAAAGGACCACATTGGAAGGGTAAGAGGAGCACAGTGCCATCACAGAGAGGCACCCCCTGGACATTTGGTTTCTCCAGTGGGAAAACAGAACTCAAGGTGATCACCCAGCTCCTCCAGGATCGTGGGACACTTCCCAGGAGGCTCACTTGGGCATTGCCTCAGGGGATCATTGGGGAATTTTTAGAGCGTGACTTCTGGGGATCAGATAAAGATGGAGAAGAGGAACGTGGCTTATAGCAACCAGCGCTCCTATCTTGGTGGCTACATTTCTGCTTGCAGCAGCATCTAGGCAGAGATCCCAGCCAGTGGCTCTGCCCTTCTGAACATCCAGCTCCATGGCCTGCCTGGCCAGGCAGCTCAGTTGGCATTTTTGTCTGATTTGAGTCCCTAACCAATGGGCCACATCAGCCGTGGAGACCATTCTGTGGCCTCACCCCAGCAAGGAAGCTCCACCCAACTGCTGAGCATAGCCTCCTATCCTACCTGACCAGAAGCATGACCAGAGAACCTGAGCAGCTGTAGAACCCATTCTATAGCTCTGCTCTGGCAGGGAACTAAGCCAGCAGCCCTGTTCAATTGTTGAGCATAGTCTCTGGTCGCACATAATCAAGGAGCCTGAACACTGACCCTGTCCAACCTCAGAGCACAGTCTCCAGACCCACCCAACTGCAGGATACAGTGGAGGTCTTGGTCAACTTGAGGACCTGTGCAGCATTATAACCCAACAGTGGAGCACAGACATCAGATGACCTGGTTGTGGAGCTCGGCCTGCGGCCTCACAACTTCAAAGCACAGCCTGTGATCCTGCCTAATTGTGGAGCATAGCCCTGACCTACTGTGAAGCCCAGACTGGTCCTGCCTAAAAAATGGAGTTTAGCCAGTGGCACCATCCAGTTGGGGGAATACAGCCTGAGATTTCACCAGACCAAGAGCGATTGCAGAGCCTAGCCCATAGTCCTGCCTAGTTGCGGAGTCCAGCCATTGGCACTGCCCTGCCAGGGAACACAGCCTATAATCTTGCCAGACCAGAGGTGATTACAGAGCCCAGCTAGTGGCTCCAGAAAAAGAGAAACGCAAACATACCCAAACTTCTAGGATATAGCAAAAATAGTTCTAAGAGGAAAGTTAAATGTTATAAATGCATGCATTAAGAAAGAAGAAAGATCTCAAATAAACAACCTAACTTTACATCTCAAGGAACTAGAAAGAACAAACTTAGCCCAAAGTTAGCAGAAGGAAGGAAATAATAAAGACTAGAGCATAATTAAATGAAACAGAGAAAAGGAAAACAATAGAAATGAATACCAAAAATAAGAGTTGGTCCTTTGAAAAGACAAAATTGACAAAACTTTAGCTAGATCCATAATGAAAAAGAGAGGACTCAAATAAGTAAAGTTGTAAATGAAAGAGAAGACATCATAACTAATACCAAAGAAGTACAAGGATCAGGAGATTACTATGAACAATTATGCCAACAAATTGGATAACCTAGAATAAATGGATAAATTTCTAGAAACAAATAACCTACCAAGACTGAATCAGGAAGAAATAGAGGACCCGAACGGACCAATAATGAGGAAGGCTATTGAATCAGTAATCAAAAACCTCTTAACACAGAAAAGCCTAAGATGAGATAGTTTTTTTGGTAAATTCTATGAAACATTTAGAGAAGAATTAACACCAATCCTTCTCAAACTCTTTCAAATAATTGAAGAGGAGGGAACACTCCCAAACTCATTTACAAGGTTGGCATTACTCTGACCTGATACCAAAACCAGATAAGTGCACCGTTAGAAAAAAGAACAAAAACTACAGGCCAATGTGGCTGAAGAACATGTATGCAAAATTCTCAACAAAATACCAGCAAACCAAATTCAACAGCACATGATACGGCTGCCAATTCAGTGGTGAAAGAAAGATCCATTCAACAAATGATGCTGGGACAACAAAACATCCACATAAAGAAAAATGAAATTGTATCCCTACCTCATACCACATATGCAAATTAACTCCAAGTGGATCAAAGAGTGAAATGTAAAAGTTAAAACTGTAAAACTCTTAGAAGAAAACATCAGAGTAAGGCTTCATGACTGTGAAGTATGTAATGGTGATTTCACTGTGACACTAGCAACAAAAGAAAAAGATAAATTGGACCTCATCAAATTTAAAATCACTCGTGTCTCAAAGACACTATTAAGAAAGTGAAAATGCAATCCACAGAGTGAGAGAAATATATTTACAAATCATATATGATAAGTCTAGTATTTAGGGTATATGAAGAACTCTTATGACACACCAGTAAAAGGACAAATAATCCAGTTAAAAAGGGGCAAAGTATTTGAATAGATATTTCTCCAAAGAAAATATACGAATGACCTATAAGTAAATGAAAAGATGTTCAACATATTCATCATTAGGGAAATGCAAATCAAAACCACAGCAAGACACCCATTTACATCCAGTAGAATGGCAATAATAATAATAATAATAATAATAAAAAATAGACAATAACAAGCGTTGATGAGGATGTGGAGAAATTGAAACCTTTATACATTGCTGGTGGAAATGTAAAAGGATGCAGCCACTTTGGAAAACAATTTGGCAGTTTCTCAAAGTTTTTAAGTTACTGTTTTTTAGGCCCCAAATTCCACTCCTTAGCATCTGCTCAAGAGAAATGAAAAACATATCTACAAAAAAATTTTACCTGAATGCTCATAGCAATATTATTCATAATAGCTAAAAAGTAGAAATGAAACAAATATCCATCAACTGACAAATAGATTTTTAAAATGTGTATATCCATACAATAGAATGTTACTCAGCTATAAAAAGGATTGAAATACTAGTATGTCACAACACGGATAAATATTATGTTAAAGGAAAGGTTCCAAACACAGAAGGCCACATATTATATGATTTTCTTTATATTAATGTCTAGAATTGGCAAATGCATAGAGAAGAAAGTAGATCAGTGGTTGCCAGAGCCTGTGGGAAGGGAGAATGAGAAGTAATTGCTAATTGGTATGGGATTTCTTTTTAGGGTCATGAAAATGTTCTGGAATTAGTGATAATGGATGCAAATCCTGTGAATATACTAAAACACATTGAATTATACACTTTAAAAGGGTAAATTTTATAGCATATGAATTATATCTCAATAATAAAATTAATGAATAAGCAAAATACACGGTATATTAAAATACGATGAGTATAGATTTGAAAGTCATTGTTGACATGATTCAGGGAGCCTAGTTAGTGGGTCCTCCTCAGCAAAATAAGCATTTAGTCTAAATGATCTATCGGTGTCTTCAAATCTAGCTTCCAGTAATTCTCTCAATCTTCCTGTGTGATCAGCAACTTCAAAAGAACTACTAGAAGAGTCAACTCTAGAGTAAACACCAGTAAAAATCTTATACCTTCGGTATCTCATTTAAGGCAGCTGTATTTTTGAGGATGGGTCATTTGGTCTATTTCCCTTTTTTTTTAAAGAAAAACTCTCATTTGATGGAAATTCTGTGAGATTATAATTTCCCATGGAGATTTCTAATTGATTATGAGCTATGTGGAAATGCTGAAATTAAAGCAATTTGTAAAACTCATTATAACCATAAATGAGAAAACAGTTTTCACAAGGGTTTAAGGAAGAAAAGAAACATGGATAGCTGTTTTTTGGGGGAGGCCAACTTATGAACGTGTACAATAGTCAATGTTGGCATAAAAATAGAGGGTAAAGAATAGTGACCACATAAATTTTGTGAGGACACAGATTTTGTATAAGGCTTATTGAGCAGTTGTTAAGAGCTTGGGCTCTGCAGTCACCTTATTGGGGTTGGGATCCTGGATCCACCACTCATCATGACACTACAACTATTTCTTTATCTGTCACATAGCTATAGTAATTGTTGTACCTCTCTGTAAGACTGTCGTGAGGATTAAATTAGATAATACTCGTGAAGCACTGGGAAAAGTATCTGAGCCATGGTAAGGGCTTAGCAAACAGTATTATCTGTTTTCAACAAATACTCCAAACACTATGAATGTTTTAATGCATGTGGCAGTGCATGACGATACTTGTTTATAGTGTATTGTCTTCTAATCCAACTCTCCCAGTAGTTATTTTTTGTTACACAATGAGATTTTTCATAAGGTAAATAACATTTTTTACAGAATAAAAGCAAGAAGACTTCACTAGCAAAATGAAGATCCTGCTAATTATATTTGTCCTAATCCTTTGGACTGAAACATTGGCAGATCAGAGCCCAGGTATCAGTATATTTTATGTTTATTTTTATTACTTGGGAAAATAAAAACTTTTATGCCTCAACAAACTTTTATTTTAATAAATACAGAGAAGCAAAGAATTAATTTATTTACGAAAAAAATCAAAATAGCACTTAGTTGGAGTTGGAGGTATACAATATCAAACTAATTTAACCTCTCAAAGATAACAGAAAGCCAGGGGCAAAAGTCATGAATTATACTACACCTGGCTAGAAAGAATTTAATTCTTTATTGATTTGGTTATGTCCCAATGTTCCCTGTCTCTGTGAACAGAGTCAAACCATTTGTTTTGTAGGTCAGTTTGCATCTTGGCCATAATAAATTGAAAAAAAGATAAAAAAGGAACACCACATAGGAAATAAATTTTATGTGTTTTTGTGGCTAAGCCATTGCCTTCCTTTTCTTTTACAAATATGAAATAGGGAAGGGCAGACCTCTTTGGGACTTTCTGGTATCATGTTGTTTATTCTTTAGCACAATATCAGAGTTTGGGGTTCCACAACAAAAAAGGAAAAAAAGTGTCAATTGCCTCCAGTATAGAGCTGAGAAAGAAAAATTTATTGGCTAACTTTACTAAAGTCCTTTTGGTTAACATTTTAGCAAGAACAAGTACAGTTTCTTCTGTGTGACATCCAGACAACACTTTCTCTGGGGTCCTGAGTTACCCTGAACACTAGGACATAGTCTCCAATGAGTGCTGTGGCCTGAAATGTAAAGGCTGAGCAAAACATCACCTTGTTTTGGTTTGTTGTCATTTTATTTTGATAGAACCAGGCCCTGAGTATGCAGATGTTGTGTTTCTGGTGGACAGCTCTGATCACCTGGGAATTAAGTCCTTCCCTCTGGTGAAAACGTTCATCAACAAAATGATCAACAGTCTCCCCATAGAGGCCAACAAATACCGCGTGGCCTTGGCCCAGTACAGCGACAAGCTCCACAGTGAATTCCAGCTGAGCACCTTCAAGAACAGGAATCTCATGCTGAACCACCTCAAGAGGAACTTTGTGTTCCTGGGCGGCTCCCTGAAGGTAGGAAACGCTCTCAGGGAAGCTCACAGGACCTACTTCTCTGGACCGGCAAACGGGAGAGACAAGAAACTGTTTCCCCCGATCTTGGTGGTGCTGGCTTCCGCCGAGTCCGAGGATGACGTGGAAGAGGCTTCCCGGGCCCTGCGGGAAGATGGGGTAAGAATCGTCTCCGTGGGGCTGCAGCAGGCTGCTGAGGAGAACCTGAAGGCCATGGCCACAGCTCAGTTCCATTACAAGCTTCGGACAGTCAGAGACCTCAGTGCGTTCTCCCAGAACATGACGCAGATCATCAAGGATGCGACTCGGTACAAGGAAGGCACAGCTGATGCTGACATAAAAGGTAAGAAAGACTTTGGTTGAGGGCGCCCAATCTCCATATGATCAGATCTCCATCTCTCCACCCTTATCTCTTCCTGCTTCCATCCTCGTTTTCATGACTAGCCATGCAGAAGTCTTAGAAATTTCTACACAACACACTCTACTCTTACTCACTTCTGCCTTTCTTGTGCCATTTTCTCTGACAAGGAAGCCACCTTATGTAGTACTGAATGCCATGAACACAAGGTCTGAAGATCCAGACAGTGTCATTAGCTGGCTATGTGAACTTGCCAGATGTCACCTCTTTGAGCCTTGCATCAGCATCCTCATTTCTAAGACATGGGAGTTGAGATGGTCTTGAAACTTCCTTCCTGCTCTACCATTCACCAATTCCATGGCTATAGCAATGGGCTGATTTTGTAGTCAGACCAGGATAGACCTTAATAACAAATAGACTTCCTGAATAATAAAAAGCTTATTTATTTCCTTTGTGACATTATAGAGCCAGT
Source organism: Pteropus alecto (assembly GCF_000325575.1). Lineage (NCBI taxonomy): Eukaryota > Metazoa > Chordata > Mammalia > Chiroptera > Pteropodidae > Pteropus > Pteropus alecto. The sequence continues at coordinate 9,611,063 of NW_006432447.1, read as the reverse complement.
GCTCAAGACCAGTTGTTTTCTTCTATTAAGATACTTAGGTTGGTGCAGGCTCTTCTGTATTCAAATATAACTTCCAAGGTGCCCTGGGAATTGGTATGCAGCTGATGGAAGGGAAAATAGATGGAAGATCACTCATGGGAGGCTTTTATGGGCTAAGCTTGGAAGAGATGCACACTACTTCTGCTCACATTTTATTGGCCAGATCTTAGTCCCACGGCCATACCTAACTTCAAGTGAGGCTAGGAAATCAGGTCTAGCTCTAAGCCCAAGAAGAGCAAATAGATTTGTGAGTATCTAGAAGGCTCTACACAGTTGGTATTGTCCCTGAGACACCAGTGAGTCCCTTTCCCTCCACTCTCCTCATCCTTCACAGCGGCCTTGGGGAAAATAGCAAGTTCTTATGGCTAATGCCCTTCTCCTGGAGAAGAAACCCTCCTGTGACCCTCTACTCTGGAGATCTTGGAGATTTTTCAGCCTTGAGGGTGGCTGCTTAGTCCTTAGAGCTTTCCAGTACAATGGGACTTTACCACCTTCTTAGAGGGTTCTGTGTGCTACCGTGCATCTCTTACTCCTCCTAATTTACTTTATAGCAGTAGAGAACAACCAAGTTTTACTTGACAGGACCCATTCTTGCCTTTCAAGGTTAAGAGAAGGGCTTTAGAGTCAGAAGGTCTGGGTTCAAATCCTGGCTTGGCTGCTAAGGGCTTTGAGTAAATTTTTTAACCTTTGAGCTTCAGTTTTACTTTATAGGTAAAGTGCAGATAATAGTGCCTACATTTTAATATGGGTGAGATGGCTTGTTTGGCATTTGGCACAGAGTTTCCTGTTTTTAATAGTAATAGCTATTTGCAGATACACACAGAATGGGTAATGTTGGGGGGTTGTTTTTGCCAACTGTGCGGTGTTCAAAGTACATTGGTAGATTTATGAGAATTATTTTTAATTCCACAAGTAATTCCAGGCTCCCACCAGGCACCAGGTACTATAGGGATTGAGATAAGTATGACATATCATCTGACTTCTAGAGCTCACAGTCCTAATGGGCAGCTCTTGGCAAGGTTGAGCTTATCTCTTGGCTACACTTTCCTCAGTTGTGATTCCTCCACTTGCGTCTGGAGAAGGAAGTTTATACACATATGGTATACTCTCCCCTGAATTCTAGATTCATGTAACCAGCTGCTTACCTGGCATCTCCAATAGTATCCCCAACTTAGCATATCTGAATTCCCCCTGCAACTTATTCTTCCCACCATCTTCTCTATCTTGGAAAAAGACACCACGAATATCCGCTCAGTTGTTCACGCTAAAAAAAAAAAACCCAGGAGTTTTCACCACTTCCTCTTTGTCTCTCAGCACTAGCATTCGATTTATCATTGAGGCCTCTCTATTCTATCTCTAATTCATGTATCAAAACTATCTTTTCTGTTTCATCTTAGCTGATGTTTTCTTTGTCCAAGAACCATTATCTTTTCCCTGGACTAGAGCAACTATTTCTTATTGAGATCCCCAAATTCATTATTTCCCCTCAGCCACTGGGATGACATTTAAAAGATTTAAATAAGATCACGTGATACCCATATAACTTGAGCCCTCTCCCTCTGACCTCATTCATCACTGTTCTCTTCACTCACTGGCTCCAGCCACTCTGGGCTTCTGCTTGTTCCCAACTTCTACTTTTCTTTTGCCAGAATTCTTCTTCCCCCAGAACAGTGTGTGGCTGATTCCTTCTCTTCATTCATATCTCCACCCAGATGTGATCCTCTCAGAAAGGCCTTTCAAAGCCTTTTTTATGTCTCAGAGAGATTAGTCCCCACCCTATATCCCCAGCATAGTAACTCAGTTGAGTTACCCGTTTTATTTCCTTGCTAGCACGTATTACTGTCCGAAATAATATAATATAGTTATCTGTACTCCCCATAGAAGTGAGCTACCTGAGGTCAGAAATGTTTCTGCTAACCCATTGCTGTATCACAGTGCTTGACAGTGGTGGCAGTGGTCCTGGTGGTGGGGAGATCTGGAGGTGGTGGTGCAGGAGATGGTGGTTTCTTGGTTGTTATTGGTGATGCTGGTTATTGGTGGTAGTGGAGGCGACGGTGGTGGTGGTCATGACGGTCATGGTGGTGGTGGGGGTGTCATATTTTTAATATTGGTAAGAAGCATTCTTTAGATAAAGGGAACAGCTTTGCAAAGCCTCTGAAGTCAGTGACCTTGTAAGTCTTGTTCAGAATTTTTATCTTTGGTTTAATAAACTACTTCTGTTTTCACTAATGCCTTTTCATAATCTGTAAAGTGTCTTTCTCACTGTGGGCTAATGGTTCGTACTAATCCTCATACTTTTTCTCTCTCCATAGTTCCCTTCCCAGTGACCTGTCAGAAAGACTCGCTGGCTGACCTTGTGTTCCTAGTGGACGAGTCATTTGGGACCAGACAAAATTTAAGGAACCTGCAGAGCTTCCTGAAGAACATTACCATCTCCCTAGATGTGAGGGACAACTGCATACGGCTTGGACTTATGAGTTACAGCAATACAGCCAAGACTATTTCTTTTCTCAAATCAAGCACAAATCAGTCTGCATTTCAGGAGCAAATCCAGAAGCTTTCTCTCCAGGCTGGGAAGTCCAATGCTGGGGCTGCCATTGAGAAGATGAGAAGAGAAGGCTTCTCAGAGTCAAGTGGCAGCAGAAGGGCACAGGGAGTGCCTCAGATAGCAGTCCTGGTTACTCACAGACCCTCAGATGATGAGGTACGTGAGGCTGCAATGAAACTTCGTCTGGAGGACATAACTGTGTTTGCCATGAGCATCCAAGGGGCTAACAAAACCCAGTTAGAAGAAATAGTATCCTACCCTCCAGGACAGACAATTACCATGCTAAAGTCCTATGCAGAATTGGAAACTTATAGTAAGAACTTCCTGAAAAAGCTCCAGAATGAAATATGGTCCCGAATTTCTACTCGTGCTGAACAAATGGATCTTGACAAAACTGGTATGTTAAAAAAATATATTTTTCTTATTATAAAAGTAATTTGAGTAATTGCTTGGGCTGGGGCAGGAGTGAGGACTGACTTCAATTACATAAAAGAACTTTAGAAGTTATGGAAATGTTCTAAAACTAGATTTTGGTGATGGTTGCAAAACTTTATAAATTTACCAAAAAATCATTGAATGATTACAGTGGGCAAATGTTTTAGCATGTAAATAAATCATGTCTCAATAAAATGTAAAAAAACTAAAACATGTTAATTATAGAATAGTTCAAGAGTATTAATGAACATGGAGAAGAAAATAAAATTGTCTATAATCCTATCTTTTAGATAAAACTATTCTTAACATTTATTTCTCCTATCTTTAGTCTCTTTTGTCTCTATGCTTGTGCACACACAGACACACACATACACATTTAAAAAAATATATATAGCATGTGTATATCAGTGCTGTCCAACAGAACTTTCTGTAATGGTGGAAATGTTCTCTGTGCCGCCCAATAAGGCAGTCACTAGACATATGTGGTTATGGAGTACTTGAAATGTGGCTAGTGTCACTGAAGAACTGAATTTTAAATTTAATTTAATTTTAATTTTTTATTTTAATAGCCACATGTGTCTGGCGGCTGTAGTATTAGACAATGCAGGAAGGTATAGTTGGGTTACTTGTCATATCAATTATAATTACATTTAAATGTAGCTAACAGAAGGAAAAATAACAGTGATTTTAACAGAATAAAACTATATTTTCCTGTTTCACAAATAAGTCCTGAAGTAGGCAGACCAAGCTGGTGTGGTACACCACAGTGTCAGGGACCCTGTCTCTTTCTATGCTATATTTTTGCTACTTGTGGCTTTTATTTCCAGGATCATAGTCCAAGATAACTGCTCTTTGCATCACGGCCACATCCAGCAAGCAAGAAAAAAGAGAGATAAGGAAAAAAGCAGGCTTCCATCTCATTTTTTTTTCCAAGAATGTTCTCAGAAATTACATATATCATTTCTACTTACATTCTATTGGCCAGAACTTATTCACATGTCACAGTTAGTTGTAAAAATGGGAGGTTGAAAATGTAGTCTTTATTTCTGGCAGCCAAGGTAAAATTTTTACCTAGGTAAAAATTAGGTGTTCAATTAGTTTAGAAGAAAGAGAGAATGTATATTGGGTATAATCACTATTATCTACCTTTCCCACTTTCCTATCAATCAGTATCATACGCTTTTGTCCATTTGCTTAAATATTATTTTGCAACACTTTTTATGTTGGGAAAAATATTCCATCATATAGATATAACATAATATGTTTAATATATCCTAAATTGTTGGATATATAAGTCCTTGCCAATGCTTTGCTCTTATAAAAGTCTTGCAGGGATCATCTTTATGCAAAACCATGATTATTTTCTCACTTTTTAGTCTTTATTATTCTTTTTTTCTTCCATCATTCTAATGAAGGATATTCTATTTAAGATGCTTTGTGAATCTGCAATAGTTTTACTGAGCTCTTTCAAAGGTACATGCCAAGAGATACTTGATGTGACTGAGTGTATCTCATTCTGGGATATCTGCTGTCTTCACATATTTCCTTTGCAGATATATGCTTTCAAATAATTGGAACTAGAAGTTGGCAGCACTCATATGGGAAAGAACTGTAATCTTTCAATTATATTAAAAGCTAATTTTAAACTCAGACCAGTTCAACTGAAGGTTTAAGGATGCATCCTGGGCCAGCCCTGGATTTCCTCTGGCATATATACATTACAAGGCAGCAGGAAGAAACAAGACCTGTATTGCCTCCTGAGTGATAAATAGGGGACTCCTTCAACGTGGTAGTCACCTTGGTCTAATACCAACTATTAGGGCAGAGGAGGGATGTATAATGTGGTCTCATGGAATTTACAATTATGTGACCAAAAAAAAACCCCTATTAATGTCATTATAGAATATCTGAATGGGAAGATATCGGACCAAGGTTAGGGAAGGGCCATCCAAGGAAAATGGCTATCTTCCATAAAGCCTCAGTAGATGGCTTTTTAGTAATTCAGTGGCTCTCAAATATTGGTATCTGACTTAGGTTGGGTTCCTCAGAAGCAGATGCCAAACAAGGATTTATGTGAAATTGATATATTAGGAAATACACCCAGGAAAAACTGGAGATTGGTAGGAGAAGTGGTACCAAGAAGTGGATGATAAAGCCCCATGGAAGGTCAATTCCACAAGACCATTCTAGAGACAGTGTGGGTTATACCTTAGAGTTGTCTCAGTCAGGAACAGTGTAGTTAGAGAATTTATGTGCCAGCACAGATGAAGAAAATGTACATTTCCATACACTTATAGCTCAAGTGCCAAGTAAAAAGGGTTCTAATAACCCGCAAACTGACATAGGTACTAGTTGTTGGAATGAAAACACTGGGAGTCAATGTGCACAAAAATGGTAAAGAATTTGAGGGATTACAAGCAGAATGCCAACCATATCTATTGTAAATTTATCAGTTTTCCAAGGATCTTGTAACTAATTCAGTGGCCCAAGCCCTCCCCTAAACTAATGAATCAGTCTCTGAGGGTAAGGCCTGGGCACCTGCATTTTAGTAAACTCCCCAAAGAACTCATGCTAGAACCACACCTTAGTGAATTTGCCATGGTCTAGAGGTGGTAGCCAGCTTGGTAGTTTCAGAATGGTCAAACACAGAGAACTAATCTATGTTGACTTAGTCACTGCTATATCCACCACATCTGGCACAAAGTAGGTATTCAATTTATTAAACAATGCTTCATTAAATCAAGGTGAGACTCACAGTAGCCAAACCAAGAGATTGATGTATAAAAAAAGAATAACAATTATCTTTGTAATGAAGACTGTCAATGCCCAGAGGTCTGGACATTCCTCTTCTCTGAGAAGTTCATTCTGTCCCTGTACGCATGCCAAGTGAGAAGCTAAATTGTAACCAAAAGACTACTGGAGATTGTGAAATCAGAGCAAAGGAGTTAGTTTTATGACTGAAATATCTAGTGGCATTCAACTGGGTGGATGACTGTATTTAAAATATATATAGCTCTAATGCTCTCTGTATAAATACAGGTGAGGCCTTGGGCCAAAGAACACATTCTTCTTCAACACTGTCCAACCAAACTTTTTTGCAATGATGAAAATGTTCTATGGTTACACTGTCCAATATGGAACTGAAGAGCCGATTTTTAAGTTTTATTTAATTTTAAAATAGTTTAAAATTAAGTAGTTTAAATTTACATTTTAATAACAACATGTGACTAGTAGCTAGTGTGTTGGACAGCACAGCTCTAGGGAGGGTTGCTGGCCTGGGATCAACCTTTTTTTTTTTTTACAGTGAACTGCTTATCTTTGCCCTAATACTTTATGTGTTGATTTCATAGTCTAATTCTCAGAGTCAAACTTATTTGCAGGATTTCTGATTTCTTAAGGACCAACTTCCCTAGCTTGACATAACTGTAAATAGCTATAAATTGCCAAAAAGTTGTCAAGAAAGAAAATATTTCTGAAATGACTAAATTATCTAGTATTTTAAAGATCTTTCATATACTCAATGAGATAATTGCATAAATAACCTAAAGTTTAGAAGTATGCTCTTTCTCCTACCCAATTGCAACAAATGACTAGATAGACTTGTAAACAGACCATTAGGAAAATTAAAGCACTTTTTCATAGAATCTGCTCAATAAAGGAAGGAATGTGGAGAGCTCTTTTACTTAAAAAAAAATTGTTGAAATTTTGTGATGTACCAGGCCTACTGGGCAGAGAACTAGACAAAGTCTCTGCTTTGGTGTAGCTGACATTCTGTGGCAGGAAACAGGTTGTACGTATGAACAAATGGATAAGAAAATTTCAGAAAGTAATTTCTGAATGGAATCATAAAGAAAACAGGCTGATAGGATAGACAGTGATTGATGTGCTTTCATGGAAAGGGAAGAGAAGGCCTTTTTGCAAAACAGACACTTGAGTTGGCACATCCATGATGAGATGAGATGGAACCAGCCATGTGAATTTTGGGTAGCAGGGGAAGAATATCTCAGGAAGAGAGGAGGGCCAGTGCAGAAGCCCTGAGGCACTTTCAAAGTACTGAAAGAAGCCCAGTGTGGTTGGAGCACAGTGAGTAAGATGAAGAATTTCTGAAAATAGAGTCAGAGAGAAAAGCAGGGGGAAAGATCAGGCCAAATTTTTTTTAACTTCTAAATGCATTGATAAATCATTAAAATAGAAGCATAATATGGTCTGGTTCTAGCTTTAAAAATATCATTCTAGTTGTTCTGGGAAGAAGAGGTTATTGGAGAAGTAAGAACAGAAAGTCATCTATCCCACCCCAATTCTCAAGAAATAATAAGGCATAATTGTCTAAAAAGAAAGGTGTCAATATTGCAAAAACAATTTGACTTAGAGCCTGGAGACTCAGGAATCTGATCCTTACTCTTTAATCTACTGGCTGTGTTGACTTTAGGCAAACCACTAGGCTTGGCTCTGTTTCAATTTCCTCACAAGGTTGTTGCAAATTTTGAAGGAGAAAATGGGCATGGATGTACTCGAAGTGTACGGGGTCTGTGCAAACCTGAAGGATCCTCATTCTTTAGAACCTTCACAGCTTCATGTTCCTCTACAAGCCCTTCTTGCCAAGTTCTTTCCATAGTCTCTCTAATTAACCAAGAATGCACTTTCCATTTTCTGTCTTTATTCCAGGCTGTGTGGATACAAAAGAGGCCGATCTCTATTTCCTCATCGATGGCTCAACCAGCATCCAGAAAAAGCATTTTGAGCAAATCAAGGACTTTATGTTGGAGGTGATAGACATGTTTAGCATTGGCCCAGACAAAGTCCGAGTTGGAGCTGCACAGTATTCACATAAGAAGAAAGTGGAATTTGATATTCATATTTATACTAATGATGTGGACTTAAGAAAGGCTGTTTCTAACCTTAAGCAACTCGAAGGCAACACTTATACTGGGGCAGCCCTGGATTTCATGCTGCCAATAATAAGAGGGGGAAGGAAGAGTAGATCCAGCGAGGTTCCATGTCACCTCATTGTGCTGACTGATGGGAAATCCGCGGATGACGTCCTCGGACCGGCTGAGAGACTAAGGGCTGAACAAATCACCATCCATGCAGTTGGCATTGGGGAGGCTAACAAAACACAACTGCAACAAATTGCTGGGAAAGAAGAAAGGGTTAACTTTGGGCAGAACTTTGATGCTTTAAAAAGTATCAAAAATGAAGTTGTTCACAGCATCTGCACTGAAAAAGGTAAGCAAAACAAGAAAAAGCTTCATTCTCTGCTCGTGATTTGTTGCTTCAGCAGTCTTATAGCCAGGCTGAGACAAGGAGTGATGTGACCCCGTTGTCTGGCTAACATTTTCCTCACTTTCCTTATCACCATGGAGGTATTCAGCCTCTCACTTTAAACCAATTGCCAAGATTGGAGAATTCCTCTATAGACAGCTGCCCTGAGATCATCTTGTAAGTCAAAAGTAGGAAGGTTGCTAAAAATGTTGTGTCCTTGACAAAGCTCGCTGCTGTAGCAGTAAGAGACTCTATTCTGTGTGTGAATTGTGCATGTGAATATGCACGAGCATGCACTAATTGAGGCAGGTGAGTATAGTGGAAACAAAATGGGCTCTAGCTTTAGGTAGATTAGGGTTCCACTGACTTTTCTACTTGAGCTTCAAACTTCCTTATCTATAAAATGAAGTCAATACCTACATCAGAGAATCCTTACAAGGTTAGCATAATAAACACCAATCCTTATTCCTCTATTATTAATGCATATCTAGAATATATGTAACTGTTGTTTACTTTTATTTATAACAATTCTTAGGAAAAATACATTTGCAAATGCCTGTATCTGATTGTTATTTATCTTATTAATAATAGCCATTTACTAACTGAAGATGGTATGTGTTGATTGCTAGTATTAGCAGATGAAAATATTGTCTGCTGAGACACATGTTAGCCTACCGGTTAAGAGGAAAGATGCTGGAGTGAGAGTCAAAGTTCAAATCCCAGCTTTATCACTTACTAGCTGTGGACCTTGTATAGGTTACTTACTGTCTATCTGCCTTGGTCCCTTGTGTGCAGCCTTATTGCGTGGAGGAATGCCTGGCACATAGTAAGTGCTACTTAAAATTAGCTATCGCAAAAGTTGATTAAGTTGTTCAGTGATGAGGAAAGGAAAAGAACTCTCACTTATTTGAACTTAACAAAAGTTAAAAATGTGTTGGAATTTTCTCTGAGCCACTCAAATAAAAAAAAACAAAACAAACCAATAAACAAGCAAATAAGTTGCTACTTAAGCAAAATCTTAAGTCACCATTTTGTTCATTGTTCTCTCTGTTATGGATAGTAGTGTTATGGACAGGGTTGGGTCTTAGAAAGAGTACAAGAGGAAAGGTTCCCTAACGTTTCCTGGGCTTGATGCCCAGGAAATGGAAAGTAGATTGTATCTCAGGTCCTCTCAAGGGAGAAGGTCCTACCCCAATTCGAGGAGCTGCAGTACATCTCTTACAGGTCAGATAGTTGCAGCTCAGGTGTCTGAACACTGGCACATCTGAAGAAGGAGAAAAATCTGTGGACGAGAAAATGAGCCATAAGACGGTCAACAGAGAGGCAGGAAACAATGAACCAAAGCTCCAGCGTCTAGAGAAACACTGATTAGTCTCAGAGCAAATGTGGATAGAGTGAGACACAGTATATTGGTTAGGGAGCAGGTGGAGTGGCTATAACAAAAAGACCCCAAACTATACAATACAGAGTGTTATTTCTCTCTTGCATAATGGTTCAGGGTAAGCAGCCCAGCTCTAGTAGAGACTCTTCCATGCTCAATACATTGCTTCCATCTTTATGTCAAAAGCGAAACTCCAATTCTCACCTTGCATTTGTGGAAAGGAAGAAAGGGCTAGGGGAGCATTCCATGCTTAGTTGTTTTAATATGAAAATCCAGAGGCATTCAAATCACTCCTGCTTATGTCTGTTGGCCAAAACTTAGCCACAGGGCCACGTCTAGCTTTAAGAAAGACGGGAAAATATAGTCTTTACCTGGGCAACCATCTATATAGCTGAAACTTTATTGACACAGAAGAGCCGGGAAACAAATATTAGAGGACAAGAGGCAGTTTGTCACAAATAGATACAAGGAGGTAGAGCCTGCTAAACTGTATTTAAAAGTCTACTTAGAAAGTAGGAGTAGTGAAAGCAAGAGAAGTCTTTTGTACTTCATAGCAGGAGGTCTTTGCCAAGGCCACAGGTATCTTCGGTGACCTCCCTATTTCTTTCAGATGGCTCCAGAGAGGTTTGAGTCTCAAATGATGGGTTTAGTCCCCTCTGGTGGGCCTTACACAACACAAGTAATTAAAAAATAATTAGCGTCTTTTTATTCTTCTATGGCTGATGCTAATTGTTCATTTTTAAATAGTATGGGATGTACTCTTTGAGTATTGAGGGAGGGGCTGGTAAGAGAATACAGTGATAACAGATAGACAAAAGTGATAAGACTAAAAGGACTCATGATAAAGATAATATATTTGCATATTTTATATATATATTCTTACGTATATATACACACAAAATCTCTATTGCAAATTAATCATGTTTTTCCCATAACTTACAGAAATTGGTTTCCTATGCGTGTATATATGTACACATACATATATACATGTGCATATATTATGTCCATTTCCAAACAGTAGGGCATCTACAAATTTTACATATAAGTAAAGAGACAGTTCATATTGAATGGATACTGCTTACTAACACACTTATTATCTCTAGTAAAAGCTCTTCACTTCAGTTTCTAGTATTGATTTATAGTATTTATCGAATCACTTTAAATTACCCCAGGAAATTGTTCTATGTAAAGATTACTTAGAATTTTGTTTTTCAAGAATATATATAAAACACTGGAATATTAGTCCTATGAGTGCAGGGAATTGATTACTTCTTCTCTGATTTCTTTTTTCTTTTTTCTTTTTTTTTGATCACCATTACATCTTTAACACACATAGCCTGATGTTTGACATTTAGTACATTTCAAGAATTATGAATGAATGAATGATGAATAAATGATGTATGCACACATGAATGAATGAATGAATGAATTAATACAAATTTTAGGAGTTGCATTTCCTCTTTAAAACTTCTTGGATAATCTTCAATGGATTTCTGATTTAGGATTCCAGTCAGCAGGCTTTTACTAAAGAAGTCAATATAATTTTCAGATACAATAGCAGTTCCTTGAGTTAATTATTATGTTTTCTGATTTAATGCATTTATTTCTGCTTTACTGTTTCTGCATGTTCTAAGAACCATGCCAACCTGGTTAATTTCTGATCTTCTTGATAATATGCAGGATGTGAAGACATGAAGGCCGACATCATGTTTCTGGTGGACAGTTCTGGAAGTATAGGACTTGAAAATTTTGAGAAAATGAAGACCTTCATGAAAAATCTATTAGCTAAGGTTCAGATTGGTCCAGACAAAACTCAAATTGGTGTCGTTCAGTTTAGTGGTTATAATAAGGAAGAGTTCCAGCTTAATAAATACTTTACACAAAAAGAAATTTCAGATGCAATAGACAGAATGTCTCTCATTAACCAAAACACTTTGACTGGAAGTGCACTAACCTTTGTAGATCAATACTTCACTCACCCCAAGGGGTCCCGTCTTGGCGTCAAAAAGTTTCTTATCCTCATCACGGATGGAGAAGCCCAGGACGGTGTAAGAGACCCTGCCAGAGCTCTTCGGGACAAGGGTGTGATTATCTTCTCTGTGGGGGTGTATGGCGCCAATAGGACTCAGCTAGAGGAGATCAGTGGGGATGGCAGCCTGGTCTTCCAAGTTGAGAAATTTGATCATCTAAAAGCAATAGAAAGTAAACTCATCTTCCGTGTGTGCACTCTCCATGGTAAGTGACTCTCTTATCTGTTAGTCTCAAGGACGGGAGCTGTTGACTTTGTAGAGGGGTGAACAGTGGGGTTGTACTCTGGGCTTGGCCTCTAGCTGGACTTTGGTGTTAAGTTTCGGTCGCATCTATGTTGTGGTAAAACACCCTTGATCTCCAAGGATATTCCAGATTAATAATTTTGTCAGCTAATTTGGCAACAAAATAATCTGGCTTCGATGACTTCAAATACATTGCAAGAAGGTCTCAGAATTTTACATTAAACTTCCAACTCCTTAGTACCTATACGCCTAAATTTTTAACCCCAGATGTTTTTAATCCCCAGAATTGTTTCTTGGCTAATTATAACCATTGTTAAGCAGTAAATAATTAGAAATACAAATTTATCTTCCTCTTAGTTAAATTAAGTATCCTAAGCACTGCTCCCCCAAAAAACTCATTGTATTTTAAAGATATAGTATGCATTTTCATTACTGCACATTATTCTTAACCTCGATTAGGTAGGAATTTTACATTTGCCTATTTATGTATCTATCCCTTTGGAAAATTTTGTTACTTTTATGATTGCTTGAGGGATCATCATTTTTACCTCACAAATTATAGTCTTTTTCTGATTGTATTGAGCAACTTTCAGTTTGAGCCCATCAACTTTAATGGCTCTTGAATGAGAATTTGCTATAAATCCACATGTAAGGCTAAAAACACCTATGTCTTTAAATCTATTATGTGATGTTATCTGTGTTTTGGATACAACTTAGAGAATGAACCAAAGCATTAGTAAGTGTGCTCTATGTTGTTTCCTGGCAACATAGAGACTACCTCTGGGCTTCATTCTTCAGAATTATGTGTATGAAAATTTCAGGAAGGTAGCAAATAAAATGTCTCAGTGTAAACTCTGAGTTTTAGGCAGTGGTGCTGAGATGTCTCTCATAACAGCTTAATTGGAGTTTGTTTGTTTGTTTTTTTCCTCTAAGGATGGCAATGATTTCAAAACTCTTGGTAATGTTGAGACATTCTAAGACAGGCTTACCTTAAAACCACAGCCCCACCTTTGAAATCCACAGCACTCACTCTTCCTGGCATTTCTTCATTTTAATAAATGTAATGTTTGTGGAGGTCCCATCTATAGCATGAGGTAAAATTTCAGCTGGCTCACATATTAGATATACTCATAAAATATTATTTTCATGAGTAGTCACCAATCTCATTGTTGACTAGTCATGACTTCATAAATATTTATGAGTCTAATCAGGTACCCATATCTGTAGGAACCTGGGTTATTGCCCTAGGTTTCTACAGAGATAGCCTGGGCTCATCCGCAGTATCTTAGACTTGAAAATTTGAGACCTCAATGTCGGAAATAAGGATTGGAGGTATGGTAGGCAGGTAGGAGGCAGGGAAAGCCAACCTTGGGAAGGCATGCGCTTACGTCACTGAGGGAGGGGACAGGGAGGAGCGAAAGTCCACACTGCGGCGACCCAGCTCGAATGGTCCTTTGGCTTCTAATGCCCAGGAAGGAGGGCTCGGGGCTAGGGATGAGGTTATAGGAGCCTTAGCTGTCTCCTAACTTGGGGCCGCTCCTTTTTCTGAGTTGTAATTCAGGAGATCAGGGAAAGGAGCACAAATAAATGTGGGGAGGCATGGTACACATGGGAAAGTCTGCCTATCAGAAGCTCAGAAGGAAGCTGGAGCCAGAGGGAGCAGAATGAAAATCCCAGCCTATACAATGAACCTTGAGTTGTTTAGAACAGCAGGCCAGTTTGGCAAATGCCAGTCATGTCTCACCATTATGTTGACATCGAGCTACCTTCTGACATTTCCTTTCAGTGAAAAGCCTGCAAAAGGCATTACACATCCTAATGAGACATAGCAGAACATAAAAACCACTGCTTGGGGAGTCACATAGATAAAGGCACAAATATCCTTGGAATGAGCTGAGAGAGTTGTACATCTCTGAGCTTCAGTTTCTTTCTCTGTCAGATGGCAACAGCCACCTCTAAGAACTAAACAAGATGCAGTGTCTGGCACACAGTAGGCTCACGGCAAGTGGTAGTTCTCTTCCCTTCTCAGCTGTCTGTGTAGAATGCTCTGTGGAAGTTTGTGATGCCTGCTTTCTTTTTCTTTCAGATTGTAAAAGTATTAAACTGTTAGATATTGTGTTTGTGCTGGACCATTCAGGCAGCATAAATCTGGAACAGCAAGAAAGTATGATTAACCTAACTATCCATTTGGTGAAGAAAGCGGATGTTGGCAGGAATCGAGTCCAGTTTGGAGCTCTCAGATACTCTGACCAACCTGAGGTCCTTTTCTACCTCAATACACACTCAAGCAGCTCAGCAGTCATTGAGAATCTGAGGAGGCGCAGGGACACTGGAGGGTCGACCTACACTGCTAAGGCTCTTGAGAGCACACACAGCCTGTTCACGGAGGAACACGGCAGCCGCATCAAGCAAAACGTGAAGCAGATGCTGATCATCATTACCGATGGGGAATCCAATGACCGAAATGCCCTTAATGACACAGCATTGAAATTAAGAGACAAAGGCATCATCATCTACGCAGTGGGTGTAGGAAAGGCCAACCAAGATGAACTTGAGGCTATGGCAGGAAATAAAGACAACACTATCCACGTAGATAATTTCGACAAACTGAAAGATATTTACCTGCCTGTACAAGAAAGTATGTGTACCAATGCGCAAGAGGGTAAGCTGTGATTTTAAAACTTTCTATGGGGGTAGCAATAAAAGTTTAAGCAAAAAATAAATTATGTCATGGCTGCCAGTTACCTGGCTGTCATGGGCTGAACGCTTCTCTGCTCAGGCTGCATGTTTTCTCATCTCTAAAAGAAATGTGTTGATTGAGCAAGATCCTAAGGTCCCTCCCTGCCACAGCATGCCTTGAGATTATGGAAGGTTTCAGAAGCATTCCTTGCTGTCTTGCCATCTTGTTGCCTTTTCTTGACAGAAGGGAGCTCTTTTTAAGATCATATTCACCTTACACCATTTCATGGCTATGTGTGCTGCTGCATCTGCTCAATGGTCTCAGAGCAACCATTGGGCATCAGTTTCAAGCCAAACTCAAGTGGATTGTTTTATGGTTTAAACAGATAAACTTTTGTCTTCAAAGATCCAGGGCCCTCTAAATGGGATTATAGGCATTCTGTAGGGCCATAGGAAGTTCAAGTCGTTTAGTGTGCTTTTCTAGATAAGGGCCACCAGTGCAGAAGGAAGTATATGGGAATTCAAAGTAGGGTAATGGAGACTGGCTGCTAGGAACAGGGAGGGAAGGGGCCTAAGCCGATTCCATTAGATACCATTGGGTTAAGGTAGGCTGAAGATATCATAGCTGAGTGAGGAAAGGGAGAGATTTGTCACTTGAGCTCAAAGCAGCGGAGATTGACGAGGCATCTAGGGAGAGCCACTGTGCCTCCTTGGGAGGTCAGAATCCTTGCAGTATATTGGCCTAGTTCTTCTAACCTGGCAAATGAATCAATCGACTAACTTCCTTTCTTCTTTTCTTCACTCTCTTCCTACAAACTTCCTTCTCTTCTTCCTTTCCTCCTTTCTTCCTTACTCTCTGCCAATTTGAAGTCTACTTTTGAATCCAACACGAATCGTAGTTCTAAGACTGACATTAACCCAATCCCATCTCTTTAAGCAGTCCAACCCCAAACAAAACCTTCTCCCCAGTCCCGTGTCAGATCAGCATTTGCTGCGCTGAGTGAGACTATGTCTGACTGCCATACCCTTACCTTTTAAGTGAGGAATAAATTCATCTTCTTAGTTTCAGATACTGAATGATGGTATAATCTCTAACTAAGAAAAAAATTTGACTTTCCCAAGGGAGTGGGACCATCTCATTTCTTCTGCATGTTTTGACCTTCCTCTGGATTCCTACCCTGAAACCTGGTCTCCCTTCCATGCATCTTGTCACAGTCCAACATTCTCGACATTGGTACACACTGGACTATGTCGCTGCTCTGCTTGCAGTTTACAATTTTTAAACTCCAGAGTTCTATCTAGACCCTGCCCACCTCTCTAATTTCATTTTATTGCCCTTCCCCTCTTCAAAATCTCTCCTGTCACTTAAAAATTCCTCCACATCTTTGCATGCACCATTCTACCCACCACAAACACACCAGCCCACCACTTCCCCTGGCTACATCTAGCTTGTTTGTCACACTTCAGCCTTCGTTTGTCAGTTTCCTGACTCAATACCTGATAGTGTCCCCACTGTTTTCCCCGACTCCTGTATCTTCTGTTTCTCTGGCGGTAGGACTTAACATATATTTGCTGTTTTCTTATCTGTATCTGTCAGAAGATTATGAGCTCCTTGGGAAGGCTTGGCCTCTTGTTTACCATTGGGTCCCCACAAGTCTAGTAAACTGCAAGGACTATGGTCTTCT
This sequence comes from Pteropus alecto, assembly GCF_000325575.1. NCBI lineage: Eukaryota > Metazoa > Chordata > Mammalia > Chiroptera > Pteropodidae > Pteropus > Pteropus alecto. The sequence continues at coordinate 9,594,761 of NW_006432447.1, read as the reverse complement.
CCTAGGAATGTGGAGACTGTTTTATTCTTATCTCCCATGCCTACCTTTTGGAGGTAGATGCTGAGATGGAATTTGAGATACCAGAATTTTATTAGCGATCCACACCTGTAGAAGAATAGGGGAAAGCAGGACAGGCAGGAGTAGAACTCAAAACAATGATGCCTGCTTGACAAAGCTTCAAACCCAGCAGGGAGCTCTGGAGTGAGTGTTGCCCATTCGAGTTGTCCAGCATCAGGCTAAAATGACTGGGACTGGGTCTTTTTACCCCCTTCTCACTTAATTCTCAGATATGAGATGCCTTAGGAAGGGCATGGCCTTTGGCAAGGCATCCCTCTGCAGTGAGACTGACCCTGAAGGAGCTGGCAGCTGGAGGCTGTCTGCTAACCACACTTCCACAGCCAGGCAGCAAGTCCTCCCTTGAAGGTCTATCTGGGTAACCCATCTCTATGCCTTACAAGGAACTGTGAGATAGTGGGCATTCTGTTGTCTCCATTACCTTTTTAAATCACTTTAGTGCTGCCCCGACCCCAGCCATTGTGTTTGATTGGAACTGAGCGTAGATCATCCCCCTTGGTTATGGGACATTTCACATTGAACTTCAAGGAGATGACCCCCAGCCCTTCTTTACTAGCCAGTAGCGCTTGCCCCCATGAAGTTTTAATACTTTTCACATTGAACTTCAGGGAGATGACCCCCAGCTCCTCTTTACTAGCCAGTAGCGCTTGCCCCATGAAGTTTTAATACTTGGCTGATGATATTATTTTTTAAAATTTGTAATAGAAAACAATGCTGGGTTTTGAATAAAAAAGATTGAGAGGTCCAGATACTAGCTTCACTGCACAGTAATTATGTATTCTTAGGCAAGTCACTTAGCCTCTGAATTCTATTTCTGTATCTGAAATTAGAATAATTCCTCATAAGGCGGTCGTGAATATTAACTACTGTTGTACACCAAAACATTTTAAACTTTTTCTCTGAGTAGCTTTTGTTGTCTTTTCAAATGAATCATATAAATAATTAAAATTAGAAACAAAATCTATTATCTTTCTCCTTCTCGCTGTTTTTCCTTCTCTTTGAGGGCCAATCGGTGATTCTCTCTTCTGTTAACTTATCTCAATTTGCTACTAATGCGGGTATTTAGTAAAGCAATTTAAGTCTTTGAGTAAAGGGAAAATTTAGAATGATTCATAAGGAAAATTATTTTTTTTTCCAATTGCAGCCTGTAACATTCAAGAAGCCGATGTGATTTTCTTTTGTGATGGCTCTGACATGGTATCTGATTCAGAATTTGTAACCATGACAACTTTCTTATCAGACTTAATTGATAATTTTGACATTCAATCTCAAAGAATGAAAATTGGGATGGCTCAGTTTGGGAGCCGCTACCAAGAAATTATTGAGTTGGACAACTCTCTGAGTAAAACCCAGTGGAAGACTCGAATTCAAACTGTCGCTAAGAGCAAAGGGCCTCCACGAATCGACTTGGCCCTTAAACAAGTGAGCGTTATGTTCCATCCATCCGCTGGTGGGAGAAGAAATGCTGGTGTCCCTCAAACGTTGGTTGTTATCACATCTGGGGGTCCCCAGGCTAATGTGGCAGATGCAGTAAAAATCCTGAGAGACCTTGGAATTTGTATCCTGGTTTTGGGCATAGGACCCGTTCATAAGGAACAGCTTCTGCCGATAGCAGGCAATTCTGAAAAAATCATCACTTTTCAAGACTTTAATAAATTAAAGAATGTGGAGGTGAAAAAAAGGATTGTCCGGGATATCTGCCAGAGATGCGGGAAGACAAGTAAGTGTTCCCTTGCTCTTTGTTGTTATTTAATTGCATCTTCCTAGTTCTCCATTTCCCAAGATGTCTTATGGGCTTGCTCTAGAATAGTGTGCAGTAAGAATAGACCTCTTTTCTCTTTCCAGGAGGTTTTGGATCAGTCAGCCTCCCTCAGAGATAAGGAAAGGGGTGCAAAGACTGGAGGAGGCCCTAGGTTGTGTTTTCTGGTCAACCTTGTCCCCTCACTGCAATACAGTATTTATGCCCCTTCTTAGCACCTGGAACTCAGTCTCCTATTTCTACCTCTCCACGTCTGGAAGTCTTAGAACAATGCCTTGTATCTAGTAGGAAGTAAGTAAAATATACACTTGCTGATGAAAAGTTTTTCTATTTTAGCTTTGTTAAACCATTTCATAAGGGACTCGGTGTATGTGTGTGTCTGTGTGAGCATGTGTGTGTGCGTGCGGCCATGTGTTTCTTTCAATGATGGCATTCATATAATCATGACATAGTAAAGATTTGAATTGTTCCTAGGGATTATTTAATTTCCAGAGAACACAAACACAAATGGCTGCGAAGGCCAGGTAGGTAATGTAAATGAGTCAAAGGGGCAGGGAATGAATAAAATACACGGAGAGCAGACGTCTGGTGTGGATGGCACTGTTCAGCTCCAGCTGAGAGCAGCCATCTGGGACTCAGGTTCTGTGAATTAGAGCTGGGAGTTGGGAGGACAGCGCAACAGGAAGCAGCAGTAAATGATGACATTTTGTGGAATTTGCATAACACACGTAGACATTCCTCAGAGTGCTTCTATTTCTGGAGTCGTTATGATTGAAGCCACTTCTTTCACATAATGTGTTGTCTTTCTAAGCTCTCCAGATCTTTCACCCTGGAGGCAGATTACAGTGGTAAAGAGAGCCCTGGGCCTGGACTCAGAAAGCCAGGGGTCTAATTCTGGTCAGCAGCAGCAACTTCTATGAACCGCTGTCTCCTCATGTGTAAAATGAGCAAGTAGACAGGGTAGAGGTGACCAAATGGCAACTTGCGGCTGAATTGTGTTTGTCTTATCCAGAATGGACAACTTGTTAAGTTAGTTGACAGCTTTTACAAATGGGAGATGGTTACATTTGAAATGTAGATTTTAGGCTTTTCTTTGAAAAAATCAGATGATCTGACAATACTGGGTCCCCTTTCCCACATGGCTCCTCTCCGCTAGAACTGAACAGTGAACAGATGGGCCATTGCTCTCCATTTATTTTCTTCACTCCCTGCCCCCTTGACTATTTACATTACCCACCTGGCCTTTGCAGTCATTTGAGTTTCTGACCTCTGTATTAAATAATCCCTAAGGACAATTCGAATATTTAATATGAGTTAACGAATCATAATATGTCATCATTAAAAGAAGAAAATATGCGTGCATGCACAACCTTCCCCCCATCCCCCCTGACACACACACACAGAGAAAGAGAGAGAGAAAGAGAAAGCCAGCCACTGAGAATGAGACTAAATCATGATTGGAACTTCAAATTGCAATTAGAACTTGTATTAGAGGAACATCTACATCATATGTTGCTTGAGCAGCTTAAGTCTTCCTTCGTGGACACTTTTTGGGTACCTGAGACCCTTTAGCCCTGGGTCATGACTCCTTTCCTTTTTCTGCCTGGTCCGCCCTTCCTTGTACCTCATTAATCTACTCATTAATCTGGCCTTATTTCCCTTGGTCTCCAGATTGCTTTGTGGACATAGTGGTCGGGTTTGACATTTCCACTCACTTGCTGGGGCAGCAGTTGTTCCATGGTCACCCCCGGCTAAAATCATACCTCCCAGGCATCATAGAGGACATCACCTCCATCAGGGGTGTGAGCTGTGCAGCAGGTGCACAGACGCACGTGAGTGTGGCCTTTAAGGTGAATAATGACCAAGAATTCCCTGCCAAGTTCCAAATCTACCAGGAAACAATATTTGACAGCCTGCTGCAAGTCACCGTCAACGGGCCAACTCATCTGAATGCACAGTTCTTGCAGTCACTGTGGGACACGTTTGAGGATAAATCTGCATCCCGAGGACAGGTATCCACGTCCCATTCTATCTCCCATCTTCACATTCTTTTACGTGTTTCTCCCTCCTAATTATATATTTCATTCTCACAACATCCCACTCTCTGCTTTCCTCTTTGTCTAGGTGCTACTCATCTTTTCAGATGGCCTTGGGGGTGAAAGCATCACAATGCTTGAAAATCAGTCGGACAGGCTCAGAGAAGCAGGTATGTACTGAGTTGGAAATTTAAATAATGAAGCACGGAATGTGCTGAACAAAGCTCTACCCTATTCAGGTGCTCTAGATCTTGGGATCTGTCTGGCTACTTGTGGCAGATGCTGTTGATACCCTGTGCAACCCCCATTGACCAGCCTGCACACTTATGCCCCAAATGCTGTCCTTGGTATGGTCGAGTGCTTATACCTGTGACCTTCTACAGACGTGTGCCTTGACTGATGATGACCTGATGCTTGGAGTGGGTGTGAGGCTGTGCCATATCCCATCTTGGAGTGGAAGTGGGGAACTCAATGATATAGAGATAGAAAAGTCCAGGGTCAACTCTGATAGTTTACACCCTAGAGTCCCTCATGAATCAGGCCAAGATGAAGACGTTATTGAGACACATCCTTGCTTACAACTTCCCCTTCCCTTTCCTCCTCCTCTCCCTCCCTCAGTTAAGCACATACACACAAACTTCTCTCAGATTCTGCTTCTGGAGAACTTAAAACACTTACTATTATTTCTGATTTTCCATGTGAAAGATAGCTACATGGACTTCGAGAAGCACTTCTCAATATATAGTCCCTGTCCATGTTATAGTTTCAGGCTGAGCCAGAAGCTAAATGTCGAATTTGAGAGTAACATGCAGAGGTAGGAAGCTCTACTGATTTTCAGATGGAGTACATTGTTTGAGACTTCCTGGGTGTAGGCTCACATTCGCTTCTGAAGCTCAGCTTTCATGGGCAACCTCCCCAGGGGCAACAAAATGTCCTGCTTTATTGCTGAATTGTGTCAATTTCCTTTCTCAGTTCCCTTCGACACTTCCTACTGTATGGCCCATTGTGAGGCTTTGCAGAATCTGGCCCTGCTCCCCACGCCAGCCTTACTCTTCACTCTGTGTTCTAGGCATACAGAGCCTTTTCCATTCTTCCTCCAATGAACTCCACAGCCCCATCCTTCCAGTCCTTGCACATACTCTTTTCTTTTACCTAGAATTCTTCCCACTCTCAGCTACTCCCCAGTTCTTCTTTCCACCTCCTACCTCTCTGGTTCTTTCTCTTGACCAGCTTCCATTCATCCTTTAGTATCAGCTTAGACATCAGTTCTTTGCAGGACCTTCCATGGTCTCCCAAAGCTGAGTTAGGAGCTTCTCCTTTAGGTTTCATAGCACCCTGACGTTTCCTCTGAGGGTACTCACCACATGTCAGAGCAACTCTCTGATTCTCATCCACCCGAGTAGACTACACCTTTGTGAAGGGAAGGAGCATACCTGTCCTATTCATCTGTATCCCTGGTGCAATGATTAGTACATGATAGGCTCCTAATAAGCAAATATTTGTTTAATGAAAAGATGAATATAGTAATTAATAAATGAGTGAATAAATTAGTAAATGAACTGGTTATGGCCAGGAGTTCAGCTGAGACCGAAATCACCCTGGGCTTTCCTCAGGCTCTCAGGCCTGGGCTCCCAGGGGTGTTTGGCAGTAGAGATGACTTGAGAACTATCATTAATTTTCATTCAGTAAAATTTAGAAAAACTCTGAGGTTGACCGAGAACAACGCCCTTTCTTAAAAATTGCTTTCAGATGCCTAAGAATTGCATTAAAATAGGTGGTGAGATATTAAACAATTTTGTTAGTGTTTTTCTATAAGATGCATAAGTAGTTTCTCTTGCATACTTTTTCTTGGGAGATTTCATGCTAAAGTCAGGGATCACTGCCTAGTGTGTATGTTGAAAATTTAGGCAAACCTGCTGTTGGGTTCTTCATACGTCACGAGTGCTGCTTCCTCTTATATTTTTTCTTTCCTGTTTTTGCCCTTTCTGATTCTTTGAATCTTGTTCACTGAGTAGCTTTTCTTCTTTTCCATGTACAATTCCTTTGGTTTCATATGTGTTGTTTTGTTGCATAGGACTTGATGCTCTGCTGGTAGTGGCCCTAAACACAGCTTCTCATGACGAATTTTCCAGCTTTGAATTTGGAAAAGGATTTGATTACAGGACTCACCTGAACATTGGAAATAGAGACCTGGGCACAATGCTGTCACAGTATCTGGTGAGTTTTTGAACAAAAAATCCAGTTACTCTAAATGTCATGGGAACAAAACTGGAATCTTGATGAGTATTTCCAAAGACTGCTTTGTTCGCCCTAAATTCAGCACATGGTCTTTAGTATATAAAAATGTGTGGAAGAGCAGAGCATCTAATTTGGTTTTTGTATGCCCTTCTATCCTTTGATATCTCACCAAATGAGTGCATAGGAAACTAAAAACTAACCAACCACTAATTAAATAAAAAGCCCCCACCTGCTTATGCTGCAGAAATTCCAAGAAACAAGAGACTGTCTTGTGCACACCTGGCCTGTGGCCATCTATGTGGCCTGTGTCCTTCCTAAAAATAGAGGTCATTTCCTTGGAGAAGGTATGTTGCCAACATAGTTGCTAACTGGCATCCTCTCTAAAGTGTTAAGTTAAAAAGCACCTCTTATTCTCTGCATTCACTCACCTGATGGGAGAGCATGGGCTTAGAGGTGGTAGATTATAATTTGTGTGAATACTGTTCTTATGTAATGAAGTTCTTGATAATTGTTGCTCACTCAAGTCTGCTTTTTTTCCAGGGAAACATTGCAGAGAGAAAGTGCTGCTGTACACTTTGCAAGTGTCCAGGGACTCCAGGACCTCATGGGACCCAAGGACTACAAGGCTCAAAGGTGTCATTCAGTTGCAAATGTTTTACTCAATGGGCCTCAGTTTGGTGGGGGTGGGATTGAGACTGAGTAGTTGAATTTGCCTTGGTCATTTAATGCTGATATAACTGCCTTTGACATTTTGTGTGACTTTTGCAGTATAGCAGCCAGTTTAGTTTTTTTTAATGGTTTAGTTGCATTTTATTGGTTTTCTTTCAGAAGGGTGCAATTTTGAGACTGCTATTAAGAATTACTCCCTTTTCTTTGTGATGTTGCTTCTTGGTTTTGCAATTTATATTTTTGTACCTGCTTTAGACAATTCAAAAGGTGACCATTTGTATGTCTTGTTGGGAGAAGTGTCTATTTAGGTCTTCTGTCCATTTTTTAATTGGATTTTTTTGTTGTTGTTTTTGAGTTGTATGAGTTCTTTATATATTTTGGACATTAGCCCCTCATCAGAGATATTGTTTGCAAATATCTTCTCCAATTTAGTTACAAGAACCATATGATTTCATCATATGTGGGATATAAAACAGAAAGCAACAAATGAACAAGCAAACAAATGAGAAACTCAGAAACACAAACAGTATGGTGGTTACCAGAGGGGAAAGGGGGTGGGGCGGATGGTGAAGAGGGTAAATTGGGTCAAATATACGGTAATGGAAGGAGACTTGACTTTGGAAGGTGACCACACAATGCAATCTATAGATGATAATGTATTATAGAATTGTACACTTGACACTTATATAACATTATTAAGCAATGTCACCTGAATAAATTTAATAAAATTTTTTTTAAAAAGGTGGCAAGAGGTGTTAGAAATAGCAGGGACAGTTGTAGGAAAGTTGTACTTCGCCAGCAATGGACCGTGATTGAACTGCAAAAAGGGCATAGCATTTCAGATTAGTAGTCCTTTAAAAAAAAAACAAATTATAAAAGATCAGTATACAACAATAGCATAGATAAGTATGTTGTGGTATTTTTCTTCAATGGAATGATCTAAAGTGATGAAAATGAATGAACTGCAGCTACCAACAACAACATGAATAAATTTTACAAACACGGTAATGGCCAAAAAAGGCAAAACACAGAAAAGTACATGAGATATGATTCCATGTATAAAAAATTTGAAAATAGGCAAAATTAATCATTCATCTAAGGATGAATGATTAAGTAGTGAAGTATTAAAAAAGGCAAGGAATTATTCTCCTAAAAGTCAGTAGTATGCTCCCTGGGGTGGGGGTGGGGAGTGGTCTGTGATTGGCATGGGCAACTGTGTCTGGGTACCAGCCTGGGTGGTAGCCACACAGACAGTCACTTTATAATAATTTGGCTGTATCTTTATATTTTGTTTACTTTTATGTACTTTTTCAAATGAGTTTTAGATATCACAATTAAAAGGAGTCTGGTTTGTTTTATTTCAAGAGATCAAGTGCAATGCTTGCTCTTGAGTCCTGTGTTGTTCATGCTTGTGGAAGGATAATTTAATCTTGGACTTTTTTACTGAGTTATGATGTTTTGTTTAGCACAGTTTCCTCTCTCAATACTTTGCTCAGGTCAGTTTTAGAGTTATAGTCCAAGATCACCCTCCTCCCCCTACCCCATCGCTGAGCAGACAGCTAGGACCATCTTGGAGGAAGAAGAAAGCAAACCTCAAATGAAATCCTTGCCACAAATAAGCCATGAGGCAGTTAAACCACTCATAGCAGAAGGAGAGATGATCATAACAAAAACATATGTAAACTCGTTGGGAGAAGTCCTTATTCTTTGAGCTCTCAAAAAAGCAGAAGAAAATAAAATGATCTGTTTGGAAATGTTATTGAATTTGCCTGCTGAAAGAGTTGTGGTGGCCACTGCTGTCCTTTTGCAAATCCCCGAGGCACAGCACTGGCTCTGCACCCAAAGCTACAGGGTGAGTTCTAAAAGTCAGCCTCCTGTAGGCATCAGGAGGGCCACCTTCTGCAGCGGGCTTCAGAGGTGAGCGCAAGATCATAAGCCAGCTCCAGAGGTTGTGAGACTCTCCCCAAACCCATAGCCACACCTGCCAAAACTACCACCAAGGTGAAGGGAGGGGCTTCATCTTGCCCAATGATTTCACAAGTTTGAATTGATGGAAGATGGCTAAAATTTAATTTTCTCTCTTTCTTCCCAGGGTTCTCTAGGTCTGAAAGGCAGCAGAGGACACAGGGGAGAGGATGGAAGCCCTGTAAGTTTTGTGACCCACTCCCCCTACACTTGTTGATTTCCTTTTTCATAGAAAGCTTTATTTTCCTACAGAAGAGGTAGGTGGGGTTTTTTGCAGTTTTGGGGGGAAATGAGTTGCTTTTCTTTTCCTTTTTCCTTGTCTGAATCACAAGGCACTTGCTAAACCTGTTTTCTGGAGGAAGGAAGGAGCAAGCTCACCTACATGTTTTCTGGCACATTTTTACCAGTGGCAGGGAGGTGGGCATGCTCCTGTCTGCCCCACGAAGGGCAAATCAGGATTATCTGCGAGGGGCTCTCTTTGGACGTGAAGCCCAGTGCTGAGTACATGGAAAAGGAAGCAGGCAGAGCACTCTCTAAAGTGTGGCATCATGGTTACATGATATGCAGAGGTTTTTTAATCTCAGTCTTTGACCCTAAAATCAGAATTCTCACTCCGTTCATCAATCAGATTTTGAAAATGGATTTAGAGGTACTGAAACCACATGGGTGGCTCCATTGGGGGTGGGAAAAGTTAAAGAAGTATCTAGGCAGCAAGTTGTGGTTATAAGCACAGACTTTGGACAGGCACTCAAAGGCGGACCTAGATGTGAAACCCGAATGAGATACTCAATTTCTTGACCCTTGGTCTCCTCATCCGTAAATATTTATAAATTCCTCTAAGACTGTAGTTTACAAAATGACCACTAAGAAAAGTGCTTTAAGTCACTCACCCTGTACCTGTAGAGGGGTCTTGGAGCCCACTAAGCCAGCAAGGTGAGGGCTTTAAGTGTGGGGACTAGTGTCAAGCTACTGTTTTGCTGTGAGCCCACAGCTGGCTGGGAGTGCAGTCAGTGGGAAGCCTCAGCATTCCTGTACCTCTCAGCAGCCTGTGGCCATGGGTGAGGCCTCCTGCTCTCCTGGGAATAATCCTCAGAATTAAAAAAGCAGAGCAGAAGAAAGGAAAATCTCTTCTCCCTTCACCTACCAGGAAGGAGAGAATTAAGCTAATTGCTAAAAAATTACTTATCCATACAGCAAACCATTAGCACCTGCTGTGCATTCAGCTCTAAGCCAGGCATAAGGGACACAACGGGGAAAGAGACAGGTAGGGGTTCCTGCCCTCAAGGAACACAACATTGTCCTTCTCTCGAGATTCATTTTATTCTATCATTTACCTGTATTTAAGTGTTTCCTGGGAGAAGCAGAATTTATGGGAGATGCACACACGTCATTGAGTTCTCTTCCTCGTATGGATGGTCTGAGTTTGGAGATCATTAACTTGGTGGGCCTCCCAGTGAGCTCTGGCTTGGAATAGTGTCACTCCCCATCAACTGTTTCTATGCAGCTCCAGTCCTCTGGCACTGACTTGCTTCTGTACCATCAGCCATGCTGTCTTTTCCAGGGCAGCATTAAAGCCCTGGGCAAGATTTCAGGGCCAGTGTGTATTTCCGGAGTGTTCGAAATGTGGCTAGAAAGCGAGGTGACTTCCGAACTTTTGGCAGTACTGTCTGAGGCAGTGAAGCAGCTGAGCTCATCCTGCACCTTTGTGTGATCGTGGATCGAAAAGGAAGTCCTGGAGGTTAACGGGGAAAATGTTTGACTAGAGTGGAAAAACAGAGTTAAACGAACTAGTTTGTGGGAGATTTTATCTAAAGCTCCGAGTACCCATGTGCTGTAGCTAGCTTCACTCTTGAAAAGTAAACTGCTGGCAGCTTCCGGTAGAAGAATCACTTTGGATACCTGTTTGGGTATCTTTTCTCAGGGAAGCCGAGGAGAAATTGGACCCCCAGGAGATAAAGGGATTGCAGGATGTCCTGGGCAGGAGGGTCAAAAGGTAAGGTTCTGTTGGAGATGTTATTTTAAATTCCTTACGACATTCTCTCCCTCTGTCCTTCGCTTCTTCCCTCCAT
>NW_006432447.1:9493784-9583880 GCF_000325575.1 Pteropus alecto | reverse complement strand
TGCAGATTAATTCTCTTCTTAGTAATCTCAAGGAGTTTTGAGCATTAAATCAAATTCCCCATGTAACCTCTTTGTGATTGTAAGTCCAAAAGCCACTAAAGAAATACACAGTCACTCCCTGTAGGAAGGCAGCCCCTTCCTGCTCCAACAGGATCCACGTTCTGTCTTTGCTATGTCAGTGAAATGTTCACTCTTTTACAGGGAGCCAAAGGATTTTCTGGATATAAGGTATTGTAGTTTCTCCTCAAACTGAATTTTCTCATGGGATTACTTTCCCTGTAAGCGTGTGACCGAGATCTGCTTTGAACTGATTGCTGCCCGCTGTTGTCTGTCTCCCAGGGAGCACAGGGAGACGATGGGATCGATGGAGTCGACGGGGAAGAGGCAAGCTATTTTTTTCTTCAGATACCATAAGATCAGCATAAGGCTGATATATATATATATATTTTTTATTTAAATGGGAATTTTGTTTTCTTTGTCTTCTTTTAGGGCTTTCATGGATTTCCTGGGAAAAAGGGAGAAAAAGGTGATCCAGGATCCCAGGTAACACTTTTCAATACATCAGAGCAGGAGAACTTGGTGACAGAGACAGTCTTAATTGCTGCGTGTCAGTGGTTATGAGGCATAAAACTGACAGTGGACATAACCATATAATGAAGGCCTGTTACCACTGAATAGATGCTGCCTTCCAAGGTGGGGCAAGGGGGCGACTAGGTCATTTTCAGGAATTTCCCGCTAGAAAAATGCAAGGCATGCAAGGATCCTCTATGGGTATGTTTTTCAGAAGCTTGAAAATGAATGCTTTTGCCTGTCAGCAGCTTCCATGTTCTCTTTATTGTACCAGAAAAAATAAAAAACAAAAGAAAGAGACAAAATTATTTTGGTGGCCTTGGTAGAGCAAGTCACAGTGAAACTTTTAAAATTTTCAATACATTTCAACACTCATTAACATGGTTTCAAGCAGCTCTGACTTTATGTTTTTTGTACCCTAAAGAATCAGAGATGAACCACACTGTCCTTATCCTCAAGGATCCCACAGTATAGTTGGGGAGACAGACATATCAGTAGCAAATGTGACTGGGAGCATGTTGCAAGCATCTACATGGGAACCCAGAGAAGGACGCCCAACTCAGTAGGGTGGGGAGGGAGTTCAGGAATTCTTCTGGGAGGAAATGGTCCCTGAGCTGAAGATGAATAGGAATTAGCAAGACATGGAGGAAGGGCATTCCAGACAGAGGGAATAGCATAAGCAAAGACACGAGGTTTCAGGGCACTGCAAGTTGTTCTGCTTGTTGTGAGCATTAGAGTAGAAGTAGAGGAAGGTGAGGTTCAAGAGGTGGGGGTGAAGAGATCAGGAAGGCGCTGGTGAGCCATGAGGAGGGGTTGCGCTTTTAACCATTAGGCCGTGGGGAGGTTTTGAAAGATTTTAATCAGGAGATCGCAATTTAATTTGAGTTTTAGAAATATTACTTGATGGTAGTGTGGCAGCTGTATTGGAGATGACATAGAGACAAGACAAAGATGAGGGGTGGATCTGTAACAGTCAAAGTGAGAAGTGATGAAGCCTTCAAATTAAGCAAAGACAGGGAGAACAGAAACAGGACATATTAAGCACACGGCAGGGCCCAGACTAGAGTGAGCTCCTAGGGTGTAAAATTTAAAGAAGCACTCATCCAGGAAGTGGTGCGCAGAGTGAGCACTTCCCTAAATTTTGCACACTAGGTGACTTGCTTATTTCACCCTAGTCCTGGATCCAGGACATAAGACCTCTAGATCTAAGTGACCAGAGGAGCATGAAATGAGGAGTCAGTCTAGAGGCCTGTAAGCATCCTGGCCTGGGCAAGTTTAGTTGGAAACAGTCGAGTTTGAGGTGACAATGGAACATTCCTGTGGAGGTTTCCAGTGAACAATTTAATTATATATGTCACAAGGTGCTAGACTGGCTGGGATGTCCAATACAGTACTCACAAGCAATATGTGACTATTAAATTCAAATTAATTAAAGTGAAAAATTCTGCTCTTCAGTTGTACTAGCCACATTTCATGTGCTCAATAGCCATATATGGCTAGTGGCTACCGTATTGGACAGTGCAGATACAGAATATTTCTATCACTGTCAAAAGTTCTATTAGACAGCACTATGCTAGACCATGAGATGGTTTCCCATTTCTCAGCCTCACTACAGAAGATCCTGACCATAGGCTTAAAACTAGACTTAGTCCTGCTTGAGAAGTCTGAGGGAACCTGGCTGAAGTAGGAGAATGTGAATCATTTTGTCTGATTAATTTCCTCACCTCCTAAAACACACAACTCTTACTCATGGACAAGGACTATAGACGAGTAGTTACCAGAGGGTAGGAGGTGGGGGGACAGGGCAGGTAGATGGGGTAAGGAGGGTCAAATACGTGGTGACAGAAAGAAATCTAACTATGGGAGGTGAACACACAGTGTAAATATATATATATGCCTTACTGCTAAAGTAACAGCTGACACTTACTGGATTTCATTAACCAATGTCACCATAAAATAATCAATCAATTAATAAATTAATTTAAAAAAAACCAACAGACAACTCTTGACATTTTAATATCATTGTAAAACCCTCCTACAAGCTAACTCAGAAGTTCATTTTCTTTTTTGCAGGGCAGCCCAGGTTCCAGAGGCCCCCCTGGGGGATATGGGGAGAAGGGCTTCCCAGGGGATCCTGTAAGTTAAGGGCCCAGTTAGCTCTGAATTTCTAGTTGCTCCACAGTTTCTATTTCCTTTCCCTAATGTCTCCTGCTAACCTGTAGGCAAAGACTTGTCTTGAGAATGAGGGAGTTAGGTTGACCAAGGCTTATATTTGTTTGGGAAAAGTCTGTCTGCATCTGATCTAGGCTGATTAAAAATTCAGAACTGGGAACTAAAGTTCCATCTTACTCATCCTTATGGTGTGTTGAGACTTTCAAGTTCCTTTGTCAGGGGAGGGGTTGAATTCCCATAGTTTTGCCATTTGGCCTTCTGATCTTGCAGATTTCCTATTCACAGACTTGATTACAGGGGGTTCTTGATGCATCTTTGAGGGAGTGGCACAAGCAAATTTGGACTAGTGCATCAGTGAACTGCTAATACAAAGAGGAAATTCATCATGGCTTCAGCATGCACTCTTATAATTCGTCATTTATCACCAAGTCCCCTTCAAACTTGGGGAAATATTACTTTCATTTTTTAACCCTTTTCCTGTTTGACCCGAGAATACTTGCCTCTGCAGCATTTACCCCGAGGTAACTCATGGATTGCAGTCCTAACCTACCCCCGAAGTTTGCCACAAAAAATCTCACTTTTATTATTATTTTCACATCACTCTAGTATATTGATAGTCTTTGAAAACAAATGACATCATTCTATTTATAGCATTCTGTTTTTAGTAGTGGTATTTTCATTTACAAACTCTAGTAATTCTCGATCGCTGAAATGTCGAATCCTAGAAAACATAGCATTCCTACGTGTGGTGTTAACACTGGCAGTGAGCTATACTTTTCTAAACAGGAAAAACTCTGAGTTTCAAACATGGAGAATTTTCTAACACCCCTGGTCACTTAATCCAAATAACTTTAGTATTTACTTGAACATTGTACCATTTTGCAAAAAAAAAAAAAAAAAAAAGAAAGAAAGAAAGATGCTGTTTCTTGATTCTGAAATACTTTTTAAATCTTTCTCTAGGGTAATCCAGGACAAAACAATAACATCAAAGGACAGAAGGGCTCCAAAGGAGAACAAGGAAGACAAGTAATTGGATCTATTTTACATGAGAGTTGATTAATTCTGTTATTGAGCTGAAGCTTTCATAAAATCTAAATTAATTATTTAGTAAAATATGTAAGTCTTCTGTAATTGAACAAACACCCTTAAATTCACGTTTAAAAGAGCCTTATATCTGTAGTAGGTTATAACATGGACAATATTATTAAGTTTCTACAAGGTGGTATTATATGGGAAAACTGATAGTAGTAGTGCGTGTTACAATACCATTTTTCTCTAGATATGGATATATACCCAATAGTGTTAATGTCCAGAAAGATTTTAGCATGACATTCTCGTTCTGCTGTTTTAGATGCTTGAGGTTTAGATGCTGTTGCCTTTGTAATTTATTCAGAATATTTTGCCTTATGATCTTGGGGAACTGTTGTATTTCTAGGGTAGTACCGGACAGAAAGGGACACAAGGCAGTCCTAGTCCCAGAGGAAGCAGGGTAAGTATTTCCGTGGACATTTATTTTCCCTCCTTATCATTTGGAGATGCCATAGAGACATTCAGAATATTTTTTGCTGCAGAGTTGGCTGATCCAGGGCTGATACATTGGCACTATTGACATTTTGGGCCAGATAATTTGTTGTGAGGGGCTATCCTGTGCATTAGAGGCTATTTCACAGCATCCCAGGTCTCTACTCACTGGATACCAGGAGCACGTTCTCCCTCCAGTTGTGACAAGCAAAAATGTCTGCATACATTGCCAAATGTCTCTGGGGGTGTGGTGGCGGGGGGCAGAATTGCCCCTGTTTGAGGACCTCTGTGACATAGTTTGCTTGTCTCTTTCTACCCTCCAGAAGCTTTGAATGTCTTTTGAAGAGAGTCAATAACCATAACACAAAAGCCCTCCTCGAGTAGCTTAGCATCTTTGAGCTTAAATAAGATTATTACGAACTGGGTAAATACTCTTCATATATTACCATTGGGAAAAAAGAATCATAGATAAATTCTTCCTGAATGAACCAAAACACTGGCAGTTAGGCCCAAGCCAGTGGCAACCTTGAGATCTTAGGGTAACTTTATAGCATCTCGTGTGACATCAAGCCTAAAACAGTAACATTGGATTTCCTCTTCTTTTTAAGGAACAACCAAGAAATTGCTTTCTCTCTGTGGACTACTAAAGTTAGAGATGATATTTATAACATGTTAGAAATTCCTTATCATGCGCTTAGCATGGAGATCATAGAATGAGAATAATGTACAACATCTTAGATCTGGCCCTAAATTTTGTTCAAGAGGGAATGGAAAATACTTGGCTTTCTTTTCTCTTACCCATTTGGAATCTTCTTATCACTTAGAAGGCTATGGTTGATTGCCTTTCTCTCTGGGATAGATAGTGGATAAATGTGTTTTATTTCCTCCCCTTTTTCTTTATCTCGAATCATAGTTTTAAGGAAAAGAATCTACGATAGGATGGCTTAGACTTCCCAGGGCTTCTGGTAAAATTCTTTGGGACTTTGCCCTCTTTTCCACACAAGAGAATTAAAATGAATCAGAAGAATTAAGAGAGTAGCAAGATGAAACACATGCTATAAATTTTAAAGATAAATGTGTATTTTTGTTCAAGGGAAAATTCTTTTAGTTTGGAATAGCTTTATAACTGTCACCATCAATTATGCACTTTTAAAAAAGAACTTTTAGGGCTGCGGCAGGGGATTACTGCTTGGACAAACCAGCCCATTACTCTAAGTCACTCCAAGGACAGGAAACTCTCACGCTCCCTCCCCCATCTTCACACAATTTCCTGCCCATCTCCTCCTCTGCAAACTCTTTTCTCTTGAATTAAGTAAGGCAGTGTAGATATAAAACAACACTGTAAGCTTTTCTAGAAAAGTAAACTTTTCTACTCTCACCGCCACCTTTCCAGTGAAGGCCGGAATTCTTAATGAGGGGCAGAGGATCTTAAGAGATTGATAAATTCTAAGAACACAAGCAAACCTAAGACACTGCCTCTTGTTTGACAGAATTTCAACTTATATAAATTAATAATTGTACTAGCTGTTGCCCCCCCAAAATGGATCAGTGAACTTGAAATCACATTCCAGGCCTACTGCTTTTTTCCTGTCACACATAAAGAATACTTATAAATAATAGCATTTATACTTCTATAGCGGGAGTCCTCAACCTCCGGGCCACAGATGGGTACGTACCGGTCTGTGGCCTGTGAGGAACCAGGCTGCACAGCAGTTGAGTGAAGCTTCATCTGTATTTGCATCCACTCCCCAGCACTAGCATCACTGCCTCAGCACCACCTCAGATCATCAGGCACTAGATTCTCATAGAAGCACTGGTCCCTGATACCATAGAGCTTGGGACCGCTGTTTTATAGCATCTATATTATGCCAGGTGCTGATCAGATTACTTTCAAATATTAATTTATTTAATCCTCATGATAAACCTATGGGGTAGATACTATTGTTATATACAGATTACGGATGAGAAAACAAAGAATCTTGGACAGCTTGTCCAGGATCAAGATAGGTAATAAATGGTAGAGCTGGGGTTTGAACCCGGACTGTTGCACTCCAGAGTCTGTGCTCCTAATCACCTTGGCTAAAGTTTATTGTACAAATGCTCTTTGCCACACAGGCTTTAAAGGGAATGGTCGAGCTAGAGATTGCCTGACTTCTAAGGACACGCCCCTAAACATTGTGCATACTGTTTGTCACAGAATAAATGCTATTTTATCCTTGTTTTTTAATGAATAGAATTATGACATTGTGAAAACAGTGACTTCAACCTTTCTTTACTGTTTCTTCTCTGCGTTCATATGTCAAGAGTTCTATTAGTTATATCAAAGTACAAACAGCTGACAAGTTACAATGGGTGACTTCTCCCAAAGGGTATTTGCATTTTAAAAGCAAAGAGTGCCTGAATCAAGGGGCACAACCTCAACTTCAATGGAGAAATTCTAATCATCAGCCAACCCGGTGGAGCTAATATTTGGTCAGGTAGTTTATTCTAAAAAGCTTCAGAAAGTGAGCAGTCGAAAAAAGCAGTGTTTCTGAAATGATTTCCATGGCTACCTTTCTGAATGAATCAATGAGTGACTCAATGAATGAATGAATAGAATTTTAAAAAGTGTTTGTTTTGTACCTAAAGTAATCATAGTTGTTCATCACAACACAAAGTAAATTGATGGTTGAAACGTGCCACGGCTCTCTTGAAGAGGCAGGTGTGTTAGCCTGGGAAGCGAGAGCACGGACTTTATCATTGCTGTTTAGGGAAAAAGAAGTTAGGATCTGGGGCCTGAATTATCTTCCCGTTGGTTAACCTTCTGGAAAGAAGAACATGTGGCAAAAATAGCCACTGGGTGGAGCACCTGAGCTAGCAACCTGAAATCACTTCTGAATAGGTGCAGATTTTGGCTTCAGAGCTCAGCCCAGATTTTCTCTGATGAACCTGGAGGTGCCATTTGGACCACACAAAGTCGAACAGACCCTATCAGTCATTTCTTCCTTGTAGAATTCCATGGAAACAACCCCCAGTGGGCCTATAGGAAGCACTGTATCTAACAATATTTTGCTCTCTCCCAAGATACACTCAGGGGCTCAGGACAGAGAGAGATGGATGTGGCCATCTCATGCAGGAAGGCTCTGATGAGCAGACAGTGCTTTATGGGATTTGCCAAAGAGGAAAGGTAGAGGCAGGTTCTTCAGAATGGTTTGATTCTCCAAACAGCCTCCTAGATAATTGTAAGAGTTTGTCAGGCTGGAGCTGGGTCTACAATGACTTTTAGATTGGTTTTCAGTCAATCCCCCAAATGTTAATCTATAATTAAGTGCCTAGTATGAAAACTCATTTTTGGAAAGTGCTTTGAGGAAGCCATTCCTTTGAGCTGCTTGTTACTTATGTCTGTTAGGGAATGAGACAGGCTGGTTTGCCTATAAAGAATGCCCATGTACTAACACTTTGTCTTTTCTCTTCCAGGGAAGAGAAGGCCAAAGAGGACACTATGGTGCCCCGGTGAGTGCCCTTTACTTCCTGTTTTCTTTGGTAGATGAGGCCAAGGAGATTCTCACTTGAAATGGCACTGGTAATGAATGAGCATTTGACAAAGATGTTGTAGGAAGTGCAAGGCACTGGAGGTGATTCTCACTGATGGGGAAGGGGGAGGGGAACATAAGTGTCCTCAAGTTCAGGTGCCAGGAAGAAGACAGGCCTGATTAAGGCAAAGCCTCCTCCACAGACACTTCATAGACAAGAGGACCCGTGTAATCCCAAATGTTTGCACTTGAATGCTTTTCGCATGCCTTGAGAATTGATTACAATAATGCGAACTTCTTTACTAGAATCAAAAACCTTGTTTTCATTTCTTAGACAATATAGAAGAGTAAAATCCTGGGCAAAGTAGGGTATAAGCCAAGAAAAACAAAACAATACCTGTATACTATGTGCTGCAGTACTAGGTACTCTAAAGAGAAAATCTATATGGAAACTATGTGGAGAAAACCTTAACACGGAAAACTCTCATTCATCAGGGGGAGCCGGGAAATCCTGGACCTAAAGGTGCACAGGGAGCTGAAGGATTACAAGGCCCACAGGTATGTTGGGATATTTCATAAATATTGATAAATAATGCTGAGTTATTCCGATGGGAAGATGGCAGGCAGTTCTATATAAAAAGAAAGAAAGAAAGAATTTGTAATCTACCTCTCCCACCTCCATGGCACCTGTCTCTGGAATCCCTCATTTCCCATCGCAGCTGGGTAATTTTGCTCCATCAAATTTGCTCTTACATTTGCAGCTCACTGATAGAAAAAAGGCATGCTCTTGTGCTCACCTGGTATTTTGTCTGCATGGTAGTAATAATGAATTATTAAGACCTTAATATTTTATTAGTAATCAATAACAAATTGGTTTTCCTTCCTTAGCTGAGGTCCTGCCCACAGACTGCCGTGAAGGAAAGTTAGGAATCAGAAACTGTTATTCAATTTACCTAAAGCTAACTCCACACAGGATGATAGTGCTTCTGGTATATCACCAATAGGGCTTTATGTGAGCCATTTGCATTTTTTCTTGGTCATATCATTAGTGATGTGGGCGATAGAGTCAGGACATATCTGTCTTTCTTCCGTGTCAGAAAGATGCTAGTCATTCCTGGAGAATGGCTTCATAACACAAGGATATTTAGTCACCATATGGAGTCCACTTTAAACTTGAACTGGTCTGGAAAGGCCTGTGTAGATGTGTCCATTCTAAGACCTTCCCAGGAATTCATTTTTCTTTTAGGAAGTTTCAGATTAGTAATACTCAACTGGAATTTGGGATTCTCTTGAGTGGTTCTGGAGTCCCTTACCCAAGCCACAAGGTAGCAGGTCTTCTAGAATGACTAGCCGTGGGACCAACTGAGATCCATTCCCAGGCTTTGCGGAGAGAGGGGTAACGTGACCTCCACTACTCCAGGGTCTCTTTAATACTTAGGCAGTGAACCAAGGCTAGCCCAGTGGCTCCAACCACCATTTGTAGGGAGCAGCCAGGGCCATTTTCCAACTGGTGCTTTGGTAATGAGAAACATTACCAGCACCTCTATTTTTTTCCTTCTATGTAAGAGAACCATATAAGAACCATACATTTGATGGTAAATATGGCAGAAAATGTTCTTCAATATACCTGATGAGGTCTGCTGCTAAAATGTCCCTTTCTGCTAACTTGAAACAACTTTGCTCCGTATTTTACACATCGAAAGCACTTTGGCCCAGGGAACCCGCCCCATCAAAAGAATCCATCTGACAGTTGGTTTTGTAGTCCTTCCTTCTCCTATGGATTTTATTTCTCCCTTTAGTCTCTTTTTCATTTCTCCCTCTCAGAAAGAGATGAAGGTCTTATATCCAGCCTGAGAATTCCATAATAAGATCTGCACCCCTGCATCTGGGTCTCCCCTCAATTCCTCTTCTAACAGACGCTTAATCTCAGAGTTAAAAGGCTGCTCGAAGGGTTGGACCATTGCTTTTCTATGGGGCTGTTTCAAAAGCACTAATGAGGAAAGTAAGTTCTCATTGAATTCATTATGTTATGTTTCTTTTGTTGCCACAAAAGGGGTTAAACGGAATTCCTGGCAGGAAAGGAGAGATGGGAAGAGAGGGGCACAAAGGACCTCAGGTGAGTGACTCAGAAATGTTACAGTCAGTTGTCTCCAACCTTTATTTCCCTCCTGCTTCAAAAACAACTTCATATATAGTTTATTTTATATTACCTACATAGGAAGCATTTCACTTTTGGATTGTCTTGGGACAAAAAATTGGGGACAAATTTTTAGCACAGCTCAGATTCCTTGTATATAGCATAAGCCCTCCTCTTTCTCCTTTACTGGAGTTTTATTTGGGAAGTGCAGACCCATTTCATCAGCCTGAAGAAAGCATTTGGACGAATACAAATCTTGCTGACTCATGAACATTTTGAAACCTGATACATTAGGCTGGTTTTTCTAACTTTTAAAAAGTATCTGTGCCGTGCATATCTACATTGACTGCAGATATTTAAAATTGCTTTTACAAAGATCCCTCACTACTCAAATTTATTTAACTCCCAAGTCCAACTTCGAATTCACCCTCTGAATCTATTTGGTTCCCAAATTTCTAACAGTGAGTAATGAGAGTTTGGATAGTGAGGGATTCATATGAAAAATGTTCTGAATCTATTCAGTTCTTCAGCTCAGCTGGTGAGAGTTCAGAAGGCGAGGGATGCCTGTGTTTGCTCAGTAATCTTCCTAGCGTGTTTGTGAAAGACATGTTCACCCATTTCAGATTGGGAAAATGAAACCCATTCTGCACACCGCTTTGTATGTGTGCATGGTGCAGTGCACAAAAGTGCCAGTGACAGCAAAATACTATGTTCTAACAAAATCTGTGCATTACAACAAATTTGCCATATTCAGAAATATTGTGTGTCGAGTCAAAGGCACCTTTTCTGTTTCTCACTAAGGTCCCATACGGACAGTAGCATCCCTGTGGATGAAGGCTTGTGGTCCTCTGACCAGGACTGTAGCCTGAATCATCTGACTTCAGCCCAGATATCTCCCTTGGGTTGCTGGGTTTCTTGTTAAGGAGGCATCAAGGAGTTGTTGGAAACGGCATGAAGGAAAGCGGAACTTATCTAATGAGTGTTCTGAGAATTGCTGTAGCACAAACATTTCTGTTTCCTGTTTCCTTTCAGGGTTCTCCTGGGCCAATGGGAGCGAAAGGGAGCGTTGGAAGACCTGGACCTTTGGGAAAAAAAGTAATAGATTTCGTATAGGTTTCAAATACTGAGAAAAAACTATTTCCATTCTTTTCTTGATTTCCATGTTAATTCCTCACATGATTCCATCACCCACCCACCAACTTTCTGCTAATATATTCTTTTCCTTCCATTGGGTGGTAACTGCTTACCTCTTCATGAAACTGCCCCATTTCACTAGGAGAGACAGTGATCTCACTCATCATGAAACGACACTGAAAAACCTCTTCAACATCCTGATTTCCTGAATGCATGAATGCACACCGTGGCAGAGTTGGGCCAAGAGTGGGAGGTGTCAGAACCCAAATCTATTTGTGCACGTAGTTACCTGTGAAACTCATCCTACCTTCTCTGCAGTGGCTCTGTTAGAGATTATCGGAGAACAAACTCTTGGCCTATTTGGAATCCCACCCCCTTGCTTAAAATTTTTCAGCAACTCCCTGTCCCAAAGCCAGCTTCAGGGGCCTGGAACTGGTGCGGTCACACAGGAGGCCTTGCTTAGAAAGGCCTCATGCTTGATTTAATACTCTGCTGTCACCATCTTGAAAGGCTTAAGATTTGAGCAAGAGACCTGTGCTTTCATTTTACACTGAACCCCACAAGTTATGTAGCTAGTCTTAATTTCCCCACGGCCTTTAGGAAAATCTCCAGACTTTAAAGTAGCTTAGAAGGCCCTTTGCTGTTAGACTCTAATTCTGAGGTTTTGTAGCTCTTCTTTCTCCTGTATGCCTGCCCCCAGGCTTCGAACTAGTGCTTTCCCTCCCCCTGGATCATTCTCACTCCTCCTTTGATCCATTTTCCAGCTCACACAACTCAGCCTTCAAGCCTCAGCATCCATGATCCTTTTTGTCAGGTAGCCAGCTTTGTAGCCCCACCAAATCTAATTGAAATTCTCCTTCTCTTTGCTGCCATAGTACCCTGAATTTTATCACCCAGGTTTGCCTGTCTAATTGTCTGTCTTTCCAACCAGGACGATACCTGTCATATTCAACAGTTTATTTTCCATGACAGTAAATAATTGTTGGATGGGCAAATTAACAACTTTCCCTGGAGCACATTTTCCACTCTTTGCCTACTCCTTCAGTTCTTCTGTAACACTGAGTCCAGCCCTGAGTTGTGCTGATGTTTTTTGCTCACTTTTGGGGAAATCATTATTAGTTTCCAATACCCTATCTCCTTATTGGGCATTGAACCCTCACCGAGAGCCCTAAGTCTACCCAACTGGTGGACAGAACTTCCTATGGTGGGAACTAGGCTAAAGCTCTTCTTGTCTCATTTTACTAGGGAGAACTTGGAATCCCTGGAGATCCTGGGCCAGTGGGGCAAGCTGGACAGCGAGGAAAACAGGTGTGAGGTTTTAGGACTCTTACCCTTCCCCAGTTCCAAGTGCTGAGTTCCATCAGTCAAAGTACCTGGGTAGTGTTTCAGAACCTTCTGGGAAGATGCTGGGACATCTCTTTCACCCCATGCAGCTCTCATTCTGTAGCTAGTCTGTTAAAGTTAGGGAGAACAGTGAGAGAGAAGGGGGGCATGCAAAGAGGCTATAGAGGACTTTTCAATATATCGACAACCAATGTGGCCCTATAGACACATGTCAGTTGAAAAATGGCTCCACCTATTTCTCTTCCCTTCTTGGAAAACTCTAGAGCAACAAGAAGAAGAGAGGAGTAGGGCCAAGAAAGGGGGCATCTGTTCCAGTGGCTCTGGCTGTACCAGGTTCTTGGTCCATGGAGCAGCTAATATAGGAACAACTTTTTTATTCATTTTAAAAAATGTTTATCATAATTGTTGTGCATGGGTATAATGGAAAACTTACCAAGCATAAAAGATGGAAAATGAGAAATAAAAAAATTTTCCGCAATCCCACCATTTTGAGATACTTATTATTAACATTCTAGAGATACAAAAAAAAAAAAAAATTTCACTCTATTTTTCCCTGTTAACAATGTACCAGAGCATATTCCCATGTCATTATATTTTTCCCTCAACATCATTTTTAATAACTTCAAAATGTTCTACTGAATGTATGTACTTTATTTCATTTGACTGATCTCTTATTATTGGATTTTTTAAATTTTTCACTGTCATAGACAGTGCAGAAGTGAACATTCTTGTACCTAACTAAATTTTTTTGAACAAAACCATAATTCATTTCTACATAACAATTTCTAGAAGTAGCACAACTAGGTCAAAGATTATGTATACAATTAAGGCTTGAACTCTATTGCAAAATGCCTTTAGGAAAATTCAAACAATATATGCGCCCATGTGTTATGCAGGAGAGTGCTTCCTTCTGGGCATCCCTACCAACAGTGGGTATTGTCACTTTCTTATTTTTATCTTTACCAATTTTATTTACCAAAAAAAAAAAAAAAGGTATCACATTACTGTTTCAAATTGTATTTCTTTGGTTCCTAGTGAGGATAACGTTTTTCCATATGTCTATTGGCCATTTGTAATTTTTTAGAGGGGAATTCCTCACTCATGACCTCTGGACCAGCTCCTAATTTCTCAGACAAATAATAGCCACTGACTCCATGAGTTCTGAATGACTTATGCAACGTTTGAAGAGTAGAGCTGGCTAAAAAAGTACCAGGGCACATACCAGAAAGTGAGGAAACACAACAACAAGCATATTTCCAGAGTTCAAGGTCACTAACTAGGCCTTCTCCACCTGGAAGACCCCAGTGCTTCTCTCCTGGCATTATAATTTCCCCAGTATAGATTACAGTTGATTTTCAATTTTGAGATACTGAAATAAACTGATATGTTCACAGGGAGATTACGGCATCCCAGGCTATGGTCACATGGGACAAAAAGGAGTAAAGGTAAATATGGAAAGCAATTATTTTGTTAATTGATGAACCAAACCTAAATAATAGAAGTAAAAATGGTCATACTGCAGAAGTGATGTGTCGATTTATTTATGTTCTTTGCTGAAAATTATAGGGTCCAAGAGGATTTCCTGGAGATATGGGGCAAAAGGTATTGTGCATGTGACCTTCTGTTGACATTACCATGATCTTAACCTTCTACTTGAGAACAGAGATAAGCTTGTAGATCTCAATGAAGCAAACAAATAAACAAATAAAAAACATAGCAGGGCAGTTGTTTTGCCTGGGCTTCATGAAGAGAGGACCATCCTTAACTCCCATGAACATTTAAATTGGAAAAGATTGTCCTGTCCTTCATTGCCTGATGTGCCTTATCTTGAAACCCTAACTCTAGGTATCCTCTCAAGTTTAGTCCTTTGTCTTCTTGATTTCTCTTCCTCGGTGATCTCGTTCAAAACTTTTGGCTTCAGCTATTGCTATTTGTCATTCATATTTTGCAGCCTTTATTTCCTCTCACTTGAAAGATGACAATATTCTTCTTATTGATCTCCTACTTACAACTTCTCCCTGCTGCAGTTCATCCCAGACAGCACCGTCACTTCCAAAGCATAGCCTAATTACGTTACTCTCCTGACCAAACATCTTCCAGAATTACTCATCACCTACCAGACTGAAATCCATCTTCATGCTCTAGAACCAGACAGACCTTCCATTTCAATCAAAGTAGTTCTCATTATTATCTGTTTTATACACGGGAGTTATTTAATAAGATTACCTTTATTTAAAAATTGTCCTGTCTAGAAGAGTGTGGTCAACATATTTGATGCTCAAAATAAAATTCAAAATATGAGTTAAAAAAAATAGTGTCTAATTAGGCAAATCAAATCGACTACAGGAAAATAGTCAACATCTGAACTCTTTTAAAAGTGCATTTTTTAAAAAGTGCTATTAATTGATGAATTACCAAAAGAGATTCTTTTCTTAGGTAGAGAAGTGTGCAAGAAAGGACTATATAAGTGACCGTTAGGACAAAAGTTCTCATTGAAGAGGACCGATTTCCTAATTTACTGATAAAGGGAGAAAATTAGCACATTTCAATTTAGGAATAAATGTAAAATTAGCATATTGATAAATAAGTGTTAAAATTAGTTTCCCACCGAAGTCACAGTAAATATTTTTTACCTTCAATTTTTTTCAGAAATAATTCATAAATTTAGGAAGCAATTCATTATTTAGTATTTTATATAGTCAATGATCCATATGTTTTCCCTGATTTACAAGCATTTTTCTTTAGATATTTTTAGTGACTGAGTGGATAGCCATACATTGCTATTTATACATAAATATTTGTATTCTTAGAAAATTAAAAATAGTTTTCAGAATATCTAATTGTATCAATGACTTAGTACCAAACGATAGATGACTTTCAGTGTTTATTATATAGTATCATTATAAGATCAATTGGGTTTTGGATTGGAGATAATTATTTTTATTTTTTTATAGCAAATATTTTAACATTTGATTAAACATTGATTTCTTATATTTGAATTTTCAGGGTGAAGTTGGCAATCCTGGAATTCCTGGGGGGCCCGGACCCAAAGGATTTAGGGGACTAAGAGTAAGTAATTCCAGAAATAATATATGCTTTTATGGAAGACTCTGGCTTTTATGTTGTAATAATAAGTGGAGATTATCAGTCCAAACCAAGGGCTTCTGAAATGTCACTTCCTAGATGTATGATCTTCAACACACCTTTTCAGAATCTCTATTTCTATAATATGAAAGTTGAACTTAATGACACCAAAGGTCATTTTCAACTCTAAAAGTCTAAGGTTCCATGACTCTGAACTATTATAAAGATTTACAAATTGATAACTGGCTGTTCCAAGGATTGTCAGTGCTCTTCCGCTCTTTTCTTAGGCACATATGAAAGCCCAGAATATTAATCCTATGAGTGGAAATGAAGTTGACATTTTTCTGCTGTGTCTCTGAGGATTTTCTGACAATTCTACTATCTATAACCAAGGTCATCTGGGGTATTCATTTTAAAGAAGGCTGTTGAGATCTAATTAGCAAAGTACAGAATGGAATGCTATACTTATTTAAAAGCAAAATGCTGAGACAAGCGTCCTTTCATTTTAAAGTTTGAATGTAATGTCAGTAGTCATTATCTGTGGAAGAGATTCAATTCAACAGATACTTTCCATCTGGCTGGTAAATTTCATTAGCACCCAGACCCATCACCTTGAGGTATGGGAATGACATAGCCCACCCATATCCTCTTATGTACATGGGCTATTATTTTTTTGTATTTGATCCTTTGCAGATGGGAAATTTTTTATTAGATCTCTGTGTGTCTATTATATTTGCTTTTTATTTTTTTTAGCACCAACCTAGCTTATGACTAATTTAAATTTAAATGTACTGCCAGTGCCAGAGTAAAGTATGTCACTAAATGAAGAGGCTAAGAGGGAAACGCATGTTTATCAATGATTAAGAATGGCTGTTTATATTACAAGTAATGAATTTATTTGACTTGAATTAATAGTTGCTTTCTTTAAAAATATTGTTTTAATTATAAAGTCGCATTAAAACTGAGGTAGTCCCATGGAAGAGGAGGTGGAAGGTAATGCATATTTCTGTCTGCAGCTCCCTGGGGGCTTGAAAGGTATGGAGGGATCTCAAGGACTCCAAGGCCCTCCTGGACGAAGAGTAAGTATTCCCACATGTACTAAGTCACATACAGTATGCCGATTCCTAGGTTTCTAGGTTTAATGGAAAAGACACGGAGTTTAAAGTCAGAACCACTGGGTTCAAGACCAGATTCTGTTTCTTACTAGCTATGTGGCCTTGGGCCAGTTCCTGAGTCTCTCAGTTTACCTCTAAAATGGGAATGACATATCCCGTGCTAACCACCTCACAAAAGGTAGCCATGAGGATCAGATAATCCAAAGTGAATACTCTTTGTAAACTATACTGTCAAATGCAAATATTAGCTGTTACTGTTATTTTTTTACTGAAGTTTTAAAACAGGATCGGTTGCATAAGCTTCGTAAAGGTGTCCCGGCAAAGTTCTATCACGCTAGACAAGCTGCTAGAGTTTCCCGAAGCCATTATTGTTGCCTACCTATCCTCAAAATTTAGACTGTAGAGAGATTTGGACATATACCTGCAACTTTCCACTATGATTCCATTATAAGAGAAATGTTAGCTCTGAAAGCATTTCCTGGCAGTCGAGCACATCTCCCTCTGATGAAATATTTGCATCTCTATTTTAGTTCCTCTCATGTTATTGTGATGATTTATTTACATGTCTCTCTCCCCTAATGAGCACAGTCAGGTAAGAACTAAATGTTGCCAGCACCTGTGTTTTGTGTAGGAGGCACAGGCAGCATTGCGTAAGAAGTGGAGAAACTGCTAATCTTGTCTGTGCATTATGAATATTTTCTCACTACCTGGATGGATTCTTTAACTTGGGACTTCATAAAGAAAACAAAAAAAGTGGGTGTTTTGTGAACGACTGAATCCATAGTAAGACGAGAATTACCTACTTATAACGAGTATTCTGATACAATCTTTTCTTTCTTTCACATCAAAGAACTGGCAAATATTCTTAGTCGTGTGGGTAAAAATCTAGTCTGTGAGCCAGTTTGGTCCAGTCTGGATTTATGTCCTGTCCAGATTCTGGAGCTCTCATTTGGAGGGTCCCAGATCTTCCTGGTCTTGTGTTCAGCCCTTGCCAATACAGTAGAATGTGGCTTCTTTGTCTCAGGCCCTCGATCCTCTGCCTCTGCTTAAAAACAAAGTTACTCTTAAGTCTTTTAGGACCTACTCTACAGTTCTGATTCTCTGTTAAAATGTGGGCTGCCTATTTTATTTATTGGCCAGAAACTGTTTCTCTCTCTGTATATGTGGCTGCGCATTTTCTTTTTTTTTCCTGTTTTCTGCCATAACTTGTAAAGGGAAGGTTATGACTCAGCATCATTTAGTGAGATGCATACTTTCCTGATTTGGGTCCGGAAGAAAATATTCCCCCATAGGTAGAATCATGAATACCACAAAATTTAGACTCTAGAGAGATTTGGCTACAATAGTTCTGGTTAATACCAGCAGCACACAGTGGGGCACCTCAGCACTCAGCAGACATTTAACTGAGTATTAGATGAATGGATGGACAGATACCCCGTTGTCATTTAGAAAAAAGATTCTTGTACTGCTATCCACAGTTGAGCAGCTGGGGAGGCAGTGATACTGTACTAATATGACCATGTAATAGCATTTTTTGAAGCCAGCATCCTAGCATTCATCAGTTGCCCAGAGGGATCGACTGCCTAATTTCAGGAAACTTCCCTGATTAATCTCACTCAATTACTCCTTTGTTCTGTAATCTCTCGGCATTTATGAGCTTAATGTGTATGCTTTTCTTTTGTGTAATGCTCATTTAGCTACATAATTGTCTTTGGTTATTTCGCGTATGTAGAGGTTGTATGCTGCTACTTGCATTTTAAACACCTCGATTTGTAAGGTACCTTTAACTCTGGATTCTCTGTAAATCCTCTCCTTGGTGCCATGCTTTGGGAAATCTGCTGTTTACAATTTTAACTTTTCTAATGAGAAATGCCTTCTAAGTGTTATATCCGCTTTAGTACAAATGTCTTTAAGAAATACTCTCCTTTCTTTACTTCTTACCTTAGGTAAATGATTCAGTTCACTCTGGGTAGATTTTAGTTTAATTGATCTAACACTGAAAAAAGTTTGTCCTCTTGATTTAAGTGGAGAAAGAGCATTATAATCCACCAATTCACTGCTCTCTGCCAGCTGTGCCTTTAAGAAAGAAGGTCTTTTCCTTTGCTTTTGTTTTGACATTAAAGACTTCAATTCACATACCAATAACTTGCTCTGATTTTATTTTCCTAGGGCCCTAAAGGCATGCCTGGGAAGCCTGTATATTCTGTAAGTATCATGAAAGAATATTATTCATGAAAGAATACCCAGCCCGCCCACCGGCCAATAAATATAGCCAGTCACAGGTCACTGTGCTCATGTTTCTGTTCCCTCTCCCTGTTTTTATTGACAGCAATGTGATCTGATCCAGTTCATGCGGAACCATAGTCGTGAGTATCTATGTGTCATAGGACAAGTGCATCGGTGATTGGTGAGGGCACTTGGGACGAAGGCAGTGTGGGTATGTGAATGAGGAGGTGGACTTCGCTGATGAAGAAGGCAGATGTGCCTTCTGTAGGAACAGCTTGCATCAAAGGTGGGAGGAAAAGGGGTGTAAGTAAGTGATGCATACCTTAACTCATCTTAAATGTATAAGGTGCGATTCCTACAGCAAGAGAAAACATGCCTATGGGAAACAATTAGAGACCAACTCACATGGTGGGTGAATAAGCTGACACTTACACCAGTTATGTACAAAGGCCTGAGAGAGCATGAGGTTAAAGGGGTGAGCAGGGAGTTTCGGGTTAGTCGATTACTTACTTACTTAATGAAGGCTCCTTGGATGGAGCTAATTGAATCTGGCTATAAAGAAGTAATTGGGAGTGACAAAACAAGAGTTTCAGCAAAAGAATAAAACAGGAGTCAATAAACATTGTCTTTAATTATGAAGAAGGGGAGAATGAGGTAGAAAACTCCCAGTGACTCACTTCTGAAAATTTATTCTAAGGAAATAAAACAAAAGAAGGAAAAAATTATAGATGATCTTTGAAATATTCATTAAAACAAAATAACTATACATTCAGACTCTTTACACTTATAGAATAATTAGGTTATGGTATATCATCTGATAAAATATTAGGCAGATATAGTTTTTATGAAGTCAGAATATGAAAAATATTGCCATTAAAAAGCAGAAAATTAAATTGAATCCTTGTTATTTTTACATGTAAATATATATATGTGCATATATATACATAGAAATATACTGGAGACAAAGGTAGAAAAATGTAACAACTTATTGTGTTTGGGTGGTAGAATTTTAGGTGATTAGTCTTTCTTCATTTACATGTGGTGTATAATAATGCTTATACAATCACGATTAGAAGAATGCGAAATAGGAAAATTGGAAAGACTTTACTGAAGGGGACTGGATGAGAATGTAGTCATTGCAAGCATGTGGCAGATGGGGAGAGGCGTAGCTTAATAGCTTAGTATCACCACGGATCAGGAGGCGGAGGATTTGCGAAGGGAAATCAATTGGTAGGAAAACATGGTGACTTTAAACATTTTAGAGGTAGGCCCTAAATTAAAATAAAATACAGGCAGCTGATGAAATGGGACTGAAATAAAGGTGAAGACCAGGGAAGGAGACTCAGCTGTTGAAATCACTCAAGGGCTTTAGTCCTTAGAGCCACTTGGATGGATGAAATTCCAAAGAATGAAACCAGAGAGACAGAAACCGAACCCCAAGGGTTGAACCTAGGGAGACACTTTAGCAAAAAAGAGTGTGGCCAACGTATAGGAAATGGCATTGCAGAGATGAGGAAGTCCTGCCAAATGTGGGCAACTTGAAAAGAAGCAAGAAGAAAACAGTGATGAGAGAATTCAAAGGGACTGAACCTTGTGAAAGACATTGCTTGAGAGGCACAAACCCTCTCCAGCATGGAAGAGGTGAGGACCAGGCCTGGGGCCACAGGGAGAGGGCAAAGGGAGAGCCATTGGAGGGGAGACGAATGTGCGGTCAGACGCGCTCAAAGTGGTGCTGGTCTTCTCAGGGACATCAAAGGAGACCAAAGGAGGTGAAGGGGCCCGGGAGGTAATGTCCTGCCCTATGTAGACTTTGGGATTTGAAAGCAGTTTTCCAACACTGAATGAAAGGAGGTAGCCAGGAAATTAAAAGGATGGGGGAAAGTGGGCAGGTTCTATAACCAGAAGGGGTGCTGATCAGTGAGCATGGAATTCTGGAATTCAGACCTTAGATGAGGAGTTGGGTGACGGGCCTTTAGAGCTAATTCAAATGGCCTCAATTCATAAATGACATCACCAAGGCCCTGTCAGGTTGGACCTGGTCTAACATTTTTGCTCTTTAGTCCTGCAGAAGTTCCCTGCCACACAGAGTTCAGGACCCGGGTCCTGAGCTGGTGGCTCGGACCTTACGCCCGAAATAAAATAAAAGATCTAGGAGGCTGCAGGGGGAGTGGGGAGAGAGGAGGGTGGTCGAGAATAAAACAGGAGGACCCAAATGATTAGAGTTTTGGAGGGACAGGCATAAGTAAAGAAGATTCTTAGGAAAAATAAGTTTAAGAAGAAACATACTGAAAGAGGTCAACTAGTTTCCTCAAAGTCACCCAGCTTTATTAGATTCAAACCCAGACATGTGTATCTATTTCCAGAGCCTGCGCTTCTAGCCTCAAAGTTGGGTCGGAGGTTAACAAATTTCTCTGTCAGAAAAAAAGGGATCTATTTCAGGCCTTGAGATGCACAGGCTAATGACAAAAGATGTTAATAGGGTCGATGTGAGGGGAGCATGTGCTGTGGGACAGCAGGATGGAAGCCAATTTGTTGTTGGTGCTAATAAAATCTTTCATTATATTGAAGTGACTCATTTGCTTCCTAGGAATTTAGTATAATGAGCATAGAAATTGTCAGGCCTGTGCTTTTTTAAAGATTTGCTGACATTTCCCCTACTTCATCTGACAGAGTAAATCCCTTAGAGAAACCAGATGCTATTTTGCTCAAGAGAAATCTTTGGCGGGATTTCCTCCTCTCTCTAGATATGGAGATCACTCAAACGCAGGAGCTGTGTTTACTCTTTAGCAAAGACAGTTTATTTGGAAATCCTCACAGTTCTGTAGGAAAATAGAGGTTCCCAAGATATTCATCAGGGAAGAAAATAAAACCCCATATTTTAGCCTCGCCTTGCTGAAGGACTCTCAGAAGGCTACAAGAGGAGAGACAAAACAAATTGAATTTTAGTTATCTTGCTTTTTGATCAGAGGCTCATCTATTCTGCTTCTAAGACAAGTGATCAGTGTTTCAGATCTCAACCAAAATTCTGCTAGTTTACTGCCCATGACTCGCAGGGAGAAAGGGTCAGGAAGGTTCACAGATTAATAAAATTCTGTGTGTATCTTCCTTAATCCTTGAGCCTTAGCTCCCTGTAACTTAGGCATTAGTCAGTTACATTCATGTGCACTTAGAATCAAACAAAATATTAGGCTTTGTTGAAATTTTTTGTTTTGGATTATTTTTAGTGTGTATTCCAAAAATGTAACTGACTCTTCTGTCTCTCTTTTTCTCTCTCTCTCTTTCTCTTTTTTAAAGCTTGTTGGAAAGGTGAGTATTCTTACCATGCTGTGTTTTTTGCCAAAATAAATACTGTGTTCTGACTAAACCAATTTGAAAGAAAGCCTCACTCTCCATGGAAAAAAAGGACTTCTTCCTTCTATGTAGACACTTCTGTCTTTTGATTTTAACTACAACTGTCAATTTCATGTTTCAACCTGACTATAAACTGGTGACTCCCAGCCCCAGCCCCTTCACACTGTTCTTTCTAAGTCTTGTCAGTTTACAGCTCAAATTCTTCACAGTGTAGATCCTGTGTTGCTGGGGGATTCAGTGACAGGGCTCTCTGACTGACCACATTCTGTTTCTCTGTCTGCTGTTTGACCCCATGGACACCAGCTTCTTGGACGGGCAATGTTTCCCTTCCCCCTTCTGACCCACATTCATACCTTTCATCTCATCAAGTGCCTGCCACTCATCAGCCTGACTCTGAGATAGTCACCCCAAGGCCTAGACTGTAATTGGTGTTGCGCAGCATGTTAGATCCTTTGGATGACATTGTCGTTGCAGCTGGTCATATCAACTCTAGGGGCTCCTGGTCTCCTAGAGGCTTGCTGAAGTAGACCCACAGGATCTTTGAGCTTATCCCAAAGGATGGAGCCTTTCACTTTAATTCTGAAACAAACAAAACAAAACGAAACAAAAAAACTTTGTCCATGTAAGTGCCCTATAAAACTTGATGGATTTGAATTGAATCTACCAGGGACTCTGCTGGGCACTAGGGAAGGGAGGCTGTGAAGTCTGTACTTTACATAGCCAAATATTAATGCTCCATCTTTATGCAACACCTTCAACAAAGCAGATTCCTTTCCTTCCTTTACATGTGAGTACCTCTAGTTCTAGAGCTGTATGTAACACTTGCATTTTCCTAGACCTTGGTGTGAACCAACCTCATTGGAGTAAGGGATGTGGGAAAGGTTTTCAATGCAGTGAATAACTTAATACTTCTGCTTTTCATTTTTGTAGAAAAGTGTCCAGTGTATCCGACAGAGCTGGTATTTGCCTTGGACCAGTCCTACGGTACCACAGAGCAGAGATTTAATGAAATGAGGGACATCATCATTTCTATTGTCAAAGACCTTAACATCAGAGAAAATAATTGCCCTGTGGGAGCAAGAGTTCTTGTTGCTTCCTATGACTCAGACACCAGCTACCTCACCCGTTGGTCTGACTACCATAGCAAGAAAAAACTCCTCCAGCTTCTTTCCCAAATAAAATATCAAATCCCTGCAAAAGCCCAAGACATTGGTAATGTGATGCGGTTTGTAGCCCGGAACATTTTCAAGCGGACATATGCAGGAGCCAATGTGAGGAGAGTTGCTGTGTTTTTTAGCAATGGACAAGCAACCAGTAGGTCATCCATCATCGCAGCCACCATGGAGCTTAGTGCCCTGGATATCAGCCCAGCAGTCTTTGCTTTTAATGAAAGGGCTTTCCTTGATGAGACTTTTGGGGTAAGATCCCTTGGCAACTTCTTCATTTTTAAGATAGTGATACTGGCAGGGTGGCAATAGTAAGGAGTAGGGAGAGATATGGGGCCTCTTGAGCGCTTTTGCAGTTTTTGCTGCCGTATTGTTGCCAGGGTCCATGAAATCTAATATCTAATAATAACAGTAGGCAATAATAATAGCAGCCACATTCGCTCAGCTTCTGCTCTGTGCCAGCACTGTTCCTACGTACTCATACGTTATCGCAACCCTCTGAAGTCAACGCAGTTATCTCCCTTTGAAAATTAGGAAACTGAGGCCCAGAGAGTTCGAGTGATTCTCCAGTTTTGTACAGCTACTAAATGGCTAAATCAAGTTTCAAACTCTGTTCTGTCTGTTAGGGCTTATGAATATGGGGCTCTACCAGATTTCTGCAGATCTGTTTCTCAAATCTATCACCTGCTCACTGCACCTCATTGAACAACTGGTCTTAACCTTTGAGGGATGAAGTTTAGGGGATCTTCGAACTCCTAATGTGTAAAATGTTTGATGAGTATGAACATTTTCCCCAAGAGTAGTTCCTTTCCTGTTGGATCCACAGATTTTTATGGGATCTATGCTTCCCTCTCCCTCCCCTAAAACTGAAGAACCTCTCCATCTGCTGTTCTACTATTTTTAAATATATTAAGTTTATCCATGAAATACATGTTTCTGGAGCTGTATGAAGCCATCATGTCATCCAAGAGATTATAAAGGTTTATTTTCATATAAATACATTTCTACTATAAAAAGGAAAATAATGAAAAGAATCAGCATTCTAACATATCCAAGAATTTTTTTTTTTTTAGAAATAGGAGCCACAGGGAGAGTCATAATCAATCCTGATAGAAAGGACTATAGGAAGTCAACGTTTTTTTCTTCTAAACATATTACCTCCCAACATGCTACATTATTTATTTGTTATATTATATGTCCCCTTTCTGAATGTAAGGTACAGACTTTATCTGCTTTGTTCATTTCTGTATCCCTAGCACCCAGAACAGTACCTATAACATTGTGGGCATTCAGTAAATATTTTTTGAATGAATGAATGAAGAACGTGTGGTTTAATCCTGTGAACAAACTTCCTTGATTTACCAAAGCAGCATTTCATATTTGACCAATAAGGTCAAATACAAAATAACACCCAAAGCATCCAATTTCATAAAAAGTAGCGAATAGGAATATAGTAAATACTTTCTAAGCATAAGGCTGGAATGATTATAAATATTTCCAAATGCTCACTCAGTACTTTACAGAAAAACAGGTGTGGTTTTCCTAATCTTTTAATTTCCCAAGGGAGAAGGAGGAAAAGCATGAGCATCTTTGTGGACTGAGAGATACCTTCATCACTACCCGGGAATGGTAGACTTCTTACATTGTAACAAAGGCTTCCATCTTGTATAGTGCCTCACACAGTAGTGCCCAATAAACAGTTATTGACCCACTGAATGACTGAATGAATGAATTATTGCTTTATATTGCCCATTTCAGTGAGTATTAAAGCCAAAAATGAAACAGACAAAATCAGGCAGTGAACTACCAAGAATTTTGAATAGATGTACTGCTCTGTCTACTGCCTTTTGAAATAGACTTTTATTTGGAATTTGTGATTGAGAAGTCCACTGGACATCTGAAAGGCATGCCTTCTTCTAGATACAGTGATCGGGGTGGAAATAACTGGAGTCACTACTTAAAGAGGCCAAAAAAACTTGTGAATGTAAAATTCCTATAGAACCCAACTTCAGAAGCTGATGTGTGGTACGTAATCAGCTGGTGCATAGTCATAAGCATGTAAAAATTCAATACAGAAATGCAAGATTGGAAAAAAGTGAGATTTTAATACTTGCCCCATTGGATGAATCTGGTAGGCATCTTGTGACAGTTTTCTCATTATAAAATAGGGATGCTGATACCTGTTTTATATCCTTCTTTGCATGATATTTAGGATAAAAGGAGGATAGTGTGTGTGTGTGTGTGTGTGTGTGTGTGTGTGTGTGTGTGTGTGTGTATAAAGATGCACTGAATAGAACAAAGGGCTATAATACAAGGTAATAATCATTAGGTGTTTTTTCAACTAATCCTTAAAGTGGGTGCACAGTGGCTTCCTGATAATGACTAAAGAAAATGAGCAAATGAGCATGTTTTTCTTTTTCAATACAGTTTGACGACACTGGCACATTTCAAGTGATTCCAGTGCCTTCAGATGGAGAATATGAACCATTAGAAAGACTTCAGCGCTGTACCCTTTGCTATGGTAAGACCAATGAGAAGAATTTATTGTGCTGAAACAATTAAATGCCTTCTGGGTGAGTTACTAAATCTGGCTTTATCAGAGATTTATATTTTCAATTATAGATTCTATTTTAAGATTTCCAGTTTTCCAACACTATATATTGGGGTTTCAATCTCTGTTTGTAATGTATGGAACATCCATAGAATGCGAAAATTGATTTAGAAGATTATCCCAATTGTGGTTTTTCTTGGGAACAATTTGGTAGTTTGCATTAATATGGAAAATATTTTCTAAATGACTTTGGACATGACTTGTAGACTTCAAGTATGTATGCTACCTACATTTGCTTTTAAAAAACCTTCCTATATTGCCTGCTAGTGGCCCCAGAAATGTTGGGACATTGAAAATTCCTCATTAATTTAAATGATGTGAGGTTGTAGAGATATTGATCAGATTATTCATTCTTGGTAATCAGTCACTAAATCTCTTGAAGAAGATCTCCAAAAACTGTCTGGTTGTGCCAACATTGAATCAATGATGAATCTCTCTATATATTTTCAGATAAATGTTTTCCAAATGTTTGCATCAAAGAGGTTCTTGTACCTGAAAATTCACACATGGATATAGCCTTCCTTTTAGACAATTCTCGGAATATAGCAAATGATGAGTTTAAGGCTGTGAAAGACTTGGTGAGCTCAATGCTGGACAACTTCAACATTGCTTCAGACCCTTTAATCTCAGACTCTGGTGATAGAATTGCCTTGTTGAGCTATTCTCCTTGGGATAGTTCCAGGAGAAAGACAAAAGTGGTTAAAACAGAGTTTGCATTTACAACTTATGACAATCTAGCTGTAATGAAGAGCCACATTCAGAATTCCCTTCAACAGCTAAATGGAGAAGCCACCATTGGCCATGCCCTACTGTGGATCATGGAGAATCTCTTCCCAGGAACAGCCAACCTGAGAAAACACAAGGTCATCTTTGTGGTCTCAGCTGGAGAAAATCGTGAGAGACAGGAATTCTTAAAGAAGATGGCTCTGAGGGCCAAGTGCCAAGGCTATGTCATATTTGTGATTTCCCTGGGTTCTACACATAAGGACGACATGGAAGAGTTAGCCAGCTACCCACTTGATCACCATCTGATACAACTTGGGAGAATTCATAAACCAGATTTGGATTATATTGTGAAGTTTTTAAAGCCATTTGTGTACTCAATCAGACGTAAGTCATAATTTTGTTTTTCCTCTTTGTTTTAATAAATTAGTGTTTGTTAATAGTGTTAATAACTTACAAAATGATCCCCCCGATAAGTCTAGTGCCTACCTGGCACCATATATAGTTATTACAATGTTATTGACTATATTCTCTATGTTGTACTTTACACCCCCATGACTATTTTGTTACTACCAATTTGTACTTCTTAGTCCCTTCACCTTGTTCACCCAGCCACACCCCGCCAACTCCATCTCATCCAGCAATTGTCAATTTGTTCTCTGTATCTATGAGTCTATTTCTGTTTCGTTTGTTCATTTATTTTGTTCTTTAGATTCTACGTATAAGTAAAATCATATGGTATTTGTCTTTCTCTGTCTGACTTACTTCACTTAGCATAGTCCCTCTAGGTCCATCCATGTCATTGCAAATGGTAAGATTTCATTCTTTTTTATGGCCAAGTAATAATATTCCATTATATAAATATATAAATATTTAAATATCTATATTTATATTACCTCTTCTTTGTCCAATTATCTATTAATGGACACTTAGGTGGCTTTCATATCTTGGCTATTGTAAAAAATGCTGCAATGAACATTATGAATGCATATATCTTTTCAAATTAGTGTTTTGAATTTCTTTGGATAAATGCCCAAAAGTGCAATTGCTAGATTATAAGATAGTTCTAGTTTTAATTTTTTTAAGGAACCTCTGTTTTCCAGTGGTTGCATCAATTTACAATTCCACCAACAATGCACAA
Source organism: Pteropus alecto (assembly GCF_000325575.1). Taxonomy (NCBI): domain Eukaryota; kingdom Metazoa; phylum Chordata; class Mammalia; order Chiroptera; family Pteropodidae; genus Pteropus; species Pteropus alecto. The sequence continues at coordinate 9,556,073 of NW_006432447.1, read as the reverse complement.
GGGTTCCCTTTTCTCCACACTCTCACCAACAATTGTTGTTTATTGATTTATTGGTAATAGCCATTCTGACAAGTGTGAAGTGATAGCTCATTGTGGTTTTTGCATTTCTCTGGTGATTAGTAATGTTAAGCATCTTTTCACATAGATCTTGCTTACTTTTGATTTTCACCTGAGCAATGTTATTCAATACATCCAATTCACTGCTTTCCCATAACCACTTGGTTTAGGGGTTAAAAAAACTCCTAATACTTCTGGGATATTTTCCAAACTAGTGACACCACTTCTACAAGTTTTGATGCTGGCCTGTTTGCTGTTCCCACAAACGCAGACAATAACAACTGTATCGCAGTTCTTGCCTCACTAATAACAACTGTCAAATGTAATTAATTAGAAAACATAGTCTCATTTTAGAGCAATGGAAGAAAATGCTCATCTTAGAACCAGAGAAATATGATTATTATAAAACTATTAATATTTTCTGAAATATTTTCATGGAGTCTTGGATTATTCAATGGTCAACAGTTTCCTTTAACTACAAACTATTTGTTTTCCTGCATGAGAGGTAAAATGATATACATCTCAATATTTCAAAGCTTATAGAACAGCAGTGGGAAGGAGGTGGAGAGATTTACTCAGGTCAGTAAGCTAAACCCCTTTCAGTGATTCTTTTCCTCCTAGAAAATCAGTGTTAATTGGTGCAGAAGCAGAGAAATAGCATTATGCAATAAAACATTACCTTTTCTATATTTGATTCATTAGCATAAGTGTGAGTAAGAAAGCTTTATAAGAGTCAATAAAATTTCCCTTAGATTTTGTTAGCCTGCGCATATGGAAATCATGAGTCTCTTCGCCTCATAATTAACCCTTAAATGAACAATTTGAGGAGGTCTGTTTGCCTGACGCTGGAAATTCTTTGGCCACAAAACACTCTAAAATCAAATTTTGAATGCTATTTCGAATTGCTACTATTTGCTTTTTTAACCCCAACCAAATTTTGCTGAAATATTTTAGTCACATTTATTGTTTCAAGAAGATTTCTGTTGGAATTCTCTTTACCTAGCAAATGCAATTTCTAGTTTAAAAACCTAACTATAACTTTGCTCTCTCAATAGGAGGATTCAATCAGTATCCACCACCGATGCTGGAGAATGCCTGTAGACTCATCAATTCAGAAATAGAGGATCATCAAAATTACGATCTCCTGTGAGTTGGAAAGCTCTTATATTTACAAATGACTGTGAATGGACTGATGGGTGTATAACTGGCCAATGGCAGGTTATTAGGCTGAGGAAGCTAATAAGGTCTCTGAAGTAATGGCTCTTCATGTATTCCATTTTCTGTAATAGAAGTTACACATCGAGTATGCTTTCTGGATTAATGTTTTTAAAACATCTACGTAAGCTTTATTACAATTTGCCTTGAAATTCATGGTTTCCTCAGTAGTTCCCAGAATAGAATCCACAATTTAACCTCAACTGACCTCAACTTCATTTCACATTTTTCCCCACCGTAAATGCTGAGTTTTGGCTATACTGGACTCTTGTCTGCCTTGTGTGAACTGTTGATTCACCCTCCTGGGCCTCTGGTCTTGCTGCCTGGGACTCTGTTCTTTCCAGTGAAAGCCTACCCATCTTTCATGGCTCTGATTGAAGCTGTCTCCTTTTCAAAGCCCATCTTTATTCTCAGTCAAAATCTACAGTTCTTCCTTTTTTTTTTTTTTTTTTTGGTACTTTTTTTTATACCTCTGCTGAGGCACTTATTACAATTTATTCCAGTGTCTTGTGTCACTGAAGTCTGGTCTGCACGATTCATTGTTTCATCCCCAACATGTAGCATAAAAGACCCCTCAATGTAATTGCACATATAAATAATTTTCCTAAACCTTGTATCCTAAATACAAATATAAATAATTAATCTAAATGAATCTTGAACTTCAAACAGAATGAAAATGGCCCATTTGACCGCTCTGTGCTTTTCTCTATACTTCACTTAGCATGAATCCCTGACTGTAGCCCTGTGAAAGCCCAAATTTAGGGCCATAATTATTCTATCCTCTCAGATTGCAATTAAACAAAGAGCTTCTCAGAACAGATAAAGTCCTCTTACATATATCTAGAAGCAAAATGGCAAGATCGATGTTCCTCAAAATTCATGCAAGTACATGTTCCTCTAATGTCAGATTTCATTTACTGGGTAGTTAGCAAGGAAGTGTCAAACAGCCAATACCTTCTGAAGACATTATGACACTAATGTCGTATGCAGCAGCCTTTCTCAACATTGAATGCTATTAACTCACTTAAAGGAAAATCAATTCTTATGGAACTGCAGACAAAATAGTATAATGTTATTTAAACATGTGCAAACATAAATCTAGCTGCAAATACCATATGCTTATAGTTCTTATGCAACTCTCAGACCCAAACAAATGCGTGCATCAAATCCAAGCAAGCTCAGTAAGACACAAATTTAAAACACTAATTTAATGTAATGGATATTCTGCTCTACCAAAATAGAATTCCTGAAAACTGGAAAAATATGGTGCATAATGTTAAAATATGTAAAATACGATGCACGCTGCAGAGGTGCATCTGCTTTCAGCTTGCCTGCTTTGTTACACGATGACTTGATTCCTCATCACTTATCTTCACCTGCACTACTGCACAGCGATCATTCATGCTGTGTGTCATGATACTGTTTTACTTTTACTTGGTGTGAATGTATTATGTATTATGTTTGACTTTTTTTCCCTTCTTCATTAACTCTCAACAGTTAAAGTAGTACCAGTGGGTGCCAAATACCAGTATCAAATACAAATGTAAACATGAACATTGAAATTGCATAAAATTGCTTGAGTAGAATAAAAATAAGAATAAACTTCTATTGAATATGTTTTCTGTCATCATCTAAATAAAAACACAATATTCTCAAATTATCATAGAGAACTCTCAAGTGCCTAAGAATGTAAATGTAGACACCATTTTAAGAGGTATGTTGTCAATGAGATGTATTTTATATGGTCTTATTTTTCTTAGAGCAATCTTGGTAAGTTAAATGACTATTTTCTATAATTTCTATGATGATTGATATCAGTCTGAGATATATTATTTGGTTGTTCCAAATAACCTATGAATGAGTTTTTTCTCATTTATCTAAAACTCTGTGGCAAATCAGACTTAGTTTATTCCAGACTTAGTTTATTCATAGGCTATAAGCAGATGGGGAAAGGGAGAGGGTAAATTTAATTTATCAGCTTATACTTTTTAAATAATAAGTATAACGAATCTTCATGAATTATTTGTTTGAAATGAAGTTTTTTTACCACTCATTTTTCTTATAAGAAATAATTATATTAAGTTCTTGAAATCCTTTCTTTACATTTCCCAAAGCTATCTAGATTCACCTAAAACTTTCCTTTTTATCTTCTAGGTTTACTAATGAACCACATGAGATCTCTTCAGGAGAGAACAGTTTTGTTAGCCAGGAATTAAATGCTGGGAGAGACTCATCTTTCGTTTTTGAGGACAATGGAAGTGACCATTTGGTTTACATTCCAAGCCAAATGTTCATGCCACCATTATTAATGACTAAATATGAAAAAGATCAGAATTCTGAAGAAATTGCAAGTCTCATTTCTGGTAAGGAAATGAAAAGTTACAATAGAAATTTTTAGATCACTGGGTCCTTGTCGTAACACTTAATAGAGACTTAAATACATTAAGGCTGGTATCTAAAGCAACTTTTTTCAAGTTCAAGATGGTAGCTGCAACTACTTTTTAAATAGAAAGTGAAGATTTAAATGGTGACAAATACCACTAAAGAAATCATTCATATAAGCTCTAAGAAATGTCCCTGATATTCTTATCAAATTTGAGATTTCTCTAGATTCCACATCTTAGGTTAGTATGATATAGAACGAGGTAGGATAGAGAACATCAGAGCAAAGGAGAGATTAAAATGACTTTAAAAGTTGGCCTTGCTAGAGGTCCAGAATTTGTGATTATGTGAGAAGATATGTTATTTTTGAGATACCTGGAAATGATAAAGCATAAACTCCCCCACTGCCTACTCTATACATTCAAATGGCAAAGCAGTAATAACTTTTGTCAGGATTTAGTAGTTTCAAACAAATCAGATACATAGGACTTTTGTCCGTATTTTCATTTAAAAAAATGACATTCTGAACAGACTACTCAGACATTCCATCTATGCTTCTAGAGTCTCCCAAAATGTTCATTTGGCCAGAAAGCCAGCATCTAAAGTGTTATGTCATAAGTATCATGTGTGTTGTTAGAATATACATGTTTAAAAGAAAAAGGGGCCGATTTCATGCCTATTATTCATTAAAATGAATAATAGTTATTCTTAGCAGCTTCCTTAGATAAATAATTTTTTCCCTTAGATTCAACATTCATGTTCCTACATTGAATCCTTTATTTCTATAACATAAATATTTGAACTTTAAAACAGCTGAACTTTCCATAAAGGAATAAATTTCCATAAAAGAAACTAGAATTAAGAATAAAAAAGTCAATCAATCATTAGTTGAAAATAAGGCTTAAAAAGAAATAATGCAGTAAAATTGAGTATATGTAGTACCATGGCATCAAGGCATTCAAATGTGTATGTATGTATTTTTTTTTATTGTGTATTGGGATAATGTTGGTTAATACAATTATATAATTTTCAGATGTACATTATAATTTGACATCTGTATATTCTATTGTGTATTTACCACCCAAAGTCCAGTTTCCTTCAGCTACCATATATTTGATCTCCTTTACCCACTTCACCCTCTCCCTACCCCCCTATATTTGACCCCTTTTACCCCGCCTACCTCCCCTCTCCTTCCCCAACCCCTACCCTTTGGTAACCACTAGTCTATAGTCCATGTCCATGAGTCTTTGTTTGTTTGTCCTGTTCATTTATTGCTTTTAGGTTTAAATCCCACATATAAGTGCTGTCATGTGATTTTCAACTTTTTCTGTCTGGTTTATTTCGCTTAGTATGATTATTTCAAGGTTCATCCATGTTGTTGCAAATGGCAGTATTTCATTTCTTCTTATGGCTGACCATATGATCCAGCAATCCCTCTGCTGGGTATTTACCCCAAATGTGTATATTTTAGTTAAAACAAGTTTTTTATTGTCAGATATACATAGCTTAAAGAGGAGAATACAATATTTGTTCTTTTTAATAGATGTAGTTAATTTTTTTGAGTTTTTAATGATATGGGAGTAACAACAGTCCTCAAGGAACAAGAATTTATTATGTTTTGGTTTACAAAGAAGAAAAAGAGTTGTTTGGGCAGTTTTAGAATAGCAAACTGTCATTTGTGATATTTTGTTAGAGGTAAACATTTTAAAGTCTAATAATTTAAAAGTGTGAATCTTTTTAGGAAACACAGATATGACTGAATATTTAAGAAAGAAAAAAACTCATCTTTGCAACTATCTTTAATGACCATTTTTCAGTAATAATAGACTTTTCATTTGGTTTTCCAGATGTCTTGGAATTAAGATGCTAATAACTAGTGAAAGGTCCAATCTGGCTGAAGAAATAATTGTACATGGCTGTAGTAGGAAAAAAACGTAACTTGTTAGTTACCCCTACCCCACCCAATTTCTCCTGGAGTGGGCTGAAGTGTGCCGAGAGTTCTGTGGAGGATTATGTCAGGTTATGATAGCCTGGAAACAGTGAGTCTCAGACCTAGGGATAATATGTACTTTTTATCCTTTAAAATAAATCTGATTCTCAGATCATAAGTATTGTCTAGAGACTTTGTGCTATTCCTTTTTTTTTTTCTTTACCCAGTTGCCAAAAGCTGCTGAGAACTTTCTATATCATGTGTCATCCTCATGGAGAGTAAATTGTGTTTCAGATGTTTTATTCAGGTGCTAAGAGATGAGCTTTGATAAGTTTCAGATGTATTGCACAAATAAAAGGTTGATAATATTCTTAAGTACCTCCATATGCTATGCTTGTTACTGGTTCATAATGTGATTCTTATAGCTGATCTTTCTGCCCTTGAACTGAGAGACTTGGGGGAAAGTCAGGAATCTTAACCATTTAAGAAATTTAAGAAGTTCTCAGAATCCTGTGGGCTGGTGATGAGTTGTATATATCACCTTCTGTCACAAGAAACACAACTACTATTTCTCTACCTGTGCCTTTCTCTCTGCTTCTTACCTGCTCTGACTTTCAAGTTCATCTTCAATGTCATCACCTTTCCTGGCCTCCTCCACTTCTTACAGCAGCTCAAGGATAATCTATATCAAAAGCCTGTTTCCAAAGAGTTCTAAGTAAACTGGGCTATAATTTTATTTTACTCATCCAAGACCACTGAGCATCCATCCATCCATCCAGCCAGCCAGCCAGCCATCCGTCCATCCAGCCAGCCAGCCAGCCAATATCTAAGAAAACACTTTTTAAGATCCAAATACAATGTATAGAGATTATTTAGAGATACTATCATGTATTTTGTATAGAGATTATTTAGAGATACTATCATGTATTTTCACTGCAACATCTGCAACATAAGAATTCCTTAGAAATTCGGTCCCTCCTAATTACTTACCATTAAAATACACATAATTCTTTGGAAAATGGATGATTTGATTCTAATTAGATTGCAACTGTTGACTCAGTGTTTAAAATATATTTAGTCTACTTTCAAGATTAAAGAAGGACAGGATAATTTGTAATGAATGTTAAATATTAACCCGAAATCAGCCTCAGGCTCACTCATAACTTTAAGCAGTTCCAGGCCTTAGGATAATGTCAACTGATATTCTTTCAAATGAATTTCATTGAAAATGAGAAGCAACACTCTCCTTTTCAATGAAACTGTAATTGAGCTCAAGGGAGTATGCACAGTCTTTGTTTTATATTTAGTATTTTTTCTAAATGTATTTATTTTAAGCAATTTCTGATCTACAAATTAGGTCTCTCTTTTTTTTTAAAGCAAATATGTCATTTGATTTTGAATCAATCATAAAGTATTAAAGCTGGAAAGGTATTTAGTGATCACTTCTTACAAACCGACCTGGAGGCAATTCCACTCTACACTTTTCTATGAGACACATTGCAATGTCTGGAGACATTTTTTTTTTTATTGTCACAGCTAGAAGATGCTACTGGCATCTAGTGGATAGAGACCGAGGATGCTGCTAAACATTCCACAGTGCACAAGCCATCCTCCTCACAGCAAAGAATGATCTAGTTAAACTGTCCGTAGTTAGAGAAAACCTGTGTTAGAAGAAACTTCATGCCCCCGCAGTCATGGAGCTAGAAGATTCAGTAGAGGTACACATGGTTCCTGTACCTTATCTATTGTTACCCTCAGGATTCTGCTAATTTTTCAAAAGCTATAAAGGTACTGTGCTACCATATAAACTTTTAATACAAAGGGTCTCAAATCAAACAATTTAGCAAGTTGAACTACTTATAGTGTGGAATATATTCTTTGTTTTTTTCCATAGACATATAGTTTTAAATAGTTTTAGTCAATTGCATATCCTGCTTTTCACATAATATTATGTCATAGATTTTACATATTGCTGCAAGCTTCCTACTGATTTTTTTGAGTCTTCATAATGATACTTTCAATGAGTGATTGTACTTAACTACCTCTTGTACACTTAGCTTGCTTCTAATTTTGCTATCATGTAGCAAACTTGAATATACATCTTTACTTCAGCTAATTTTCAATCCGCACTGGAATTAAATGCAGCAGAAGTGGCTTCTGAGTCACCCATGAAACATCAGCTGAATGTTCTGCTTTCATATCACTGCATATTCTAAAGAGATCATAATTGAATTATGGTCAAGTCTAAATTTTAATGACATGTTTCATGAACTCTTTAGGCAGTCTCAACTATCTTGATGCTCCTTAGAGAATAAGATGAGTCCCCTACTCAATTTAAACTGTATATAGAGATTATTGCATTTATTTCTGCTTGAGAATTTATTACATTGGGTTTTCTTGGGAAGGCAGTGGATCTTAGGATTTTTGCTCTACTTTTCCACTTCAGGAACACTTCTCTGTCTGCTAATATAAAAATAACCTAAAGGTTTTAATGAAAGTGACATTTTGTCACATTCATATGTTTTTCTACCTTACTTTAAAAAACATGCGAATTAGTTCGGGGAGAAGGGTACAAAGAAATCACTTGACTGCGAGCCTCTGACATAATTGATTCCTCAATATAGTGAGAATTCATAGCCCTGATTTTATTTGTAACAATTGGAGTCACATGGTCATTCCAGAATTATTACATATTGATAGTGTACTGATTATATGGCATTTATAGCTATAATTTAATAGCAAACACAATTTTCATGCTGCAGGTGGCTATTAAAATCATAGGAATCAGGAAAATTAGATTGATGTGGGCTTCAGTGGCTGCCTGAATTCCTTAATTCCTTGTGGTAAAATATATGCCAGATTATTTTTTGTTCTCAGACTCTATACTTAGGGAACCCATGAAAAACTTGGAATGTCCTAAATAGCTGTCACAAAGATACAATTCAATTTATGTTCTAAAAAATTCATTATTTTGTAGTTTCCTCTCCTCCAAACACTCCCATGTCTTCCTTTCTTTCTCTCCAACCCGTAGTACTCCTGCCACGATGTTCAGATTTTATTGGCTTCATATTTGACTAACGTTCTGAAAATATTATGACTATGGTTTACTAGTTTTATTATTAAATCAAAACATAGCCATATTTTATCATCTTAATAGTCTTATTGTGTGGGTTAGCTTCTTTTGGTATTTCCTCTTTTTTTTTTTTGGTTGTTGTTGTTCATTTAATATAGTACTCCTGCCACGATGTTCAGATTTTATTGGCTTCATATTTGACTAACGTTCTGAAAATATTATGACTATGGTTTACTAGTTTTATTATTAAATCAAAACATAGCCATATTTTATCATCTTAATAGTCTTATTGTGTGGGTTAGCTTCTTTTGGTATTTCCTCTTTTTTTTTTTTGGTTGTTGTTGTTCATTTAATATACTCTATCTATCTATCTATCTATCTATCTATCTATCTATCTATCTATCTATCTATCATCTTTTTACTTTATGACCTCCTACATCCATTTCTCTCGCCCCTACCCCTGCCTCTGGCAGCCGCTACTCTGTTCTCTGTATCTATGATCTTGTTTTTTTTTTTCTTTTAAATTCCACATATGAAGAAGATCATATGGTATTTGTTCTCTATTTGACTTATTTCACTTAGCAGAATGCCCTCAAGTTCCATCCAAGTTGTTGCAAATGATAAGATGTTATTCTTTTTTATGGTTGACTGAGGATGTATGTTGTTTCCATATCTTGGCTCTTGTGAGTAGTGCCGCAACGAACATGGGGATGAAGATATCTTTTTGAGTTAGTGTTTTCGTTTTCTTCAGATAAGTACCCAGAAGTGGAATTGCTGCATCACATGGTAGTTCTATTTTTTATGGACTGTATTATATTGTTATTATAATTTCATTTATCTCCCTTGAAGGTTTTACATGTGGACAAAACTAATGTGAACTGAGAGTTTAGGGTAGGTGGACTATTTGAATTCAAACGTACACTGAGATTGCTTCTTTATATTTCATGAAATCATTTGTTACAATTAATAAATCAACCTTCTAGACTCTAGTGACGTTTTTTATCATATAGACCCCTTTCTAGTGGGAGAAAACTTGGATACTTGAAATAATAATTGGGTGATGGTGGTGGTGATGGCGGTGGCGGGGGCACAGATGGTGGTGATAATAACGTTGGTGCAGGTTGTGGTAACAGTAAAGACAATGGCAGCGAAGATGTTTGCTGCCGCCGACGGGGGTGGTGGTGGTAGAGCCGGGTGGAGTAGATGTTGGTGATATTGTTAATGGTAGAGGTGGAGGTCGAGGTAAGAGGGCAGGGTGGTGGTGATGGTGGTAATGATAATGGTAATGGTGGGGAGGGGATGGTGGTGGTGGAAGAAGTAGTAATAGGGGTGGGAGTGGTGGTGAAAGTAAAGGTATGAGGATGGAATAGTGTTGATAGCAGTGTTGGTGGAGGTAGCAGTGGCAGGCCTCGGGGACTGTTATTACATAAAAGGATTCTCTTAAGCATTTACATGGATTTTCCCATGAATATTTAGACATCCTTTTATGTAGCAAGTATGTATTTGACTCCTGTTTTGAATTAAACCTTGATCTAGTCTCTAGTGGGGGATGGAGGGGTGGGGGTAGGAGGGCTTGGAAAGGTTTGGTGTTTTTTTGTTGTTCTTGTTTTTAAAAAAGACTCGGAAGCCCTGTCATCAAGGAACTTGTAGTCTGACAAGAGTATATTCTGTGTGTATAAAAAAATGCCCGATACAAGTCAGAAAATGTTCAGTTTAATGAAAAGTACAGATGGAATGCTTTATTCCATGCAGTGCAATTCTTAAAGCATTACATACACTTGATGATTGAGCAATGCATAAGGAGTAATGATAACTACAGAAGCTACTGCTATTCAGTGCAACTATGTGCCAGACACAATGATAAGCACTTTATATACCTGATATCATTTAATCTTTATCCCAAACTATATTAGTATAACATTTTATATTTTATAGATGAGGATACTGATACAAAGGTTAAGAACCTCAAGCAAAGTCACACAACTTGTAAGTGGCAGAGCCAGGATTCAAGCTTGTGCCCATCCACACAAAAATACTAACTTTTAACTATGTATGCCATGTTGTCTAGTAATGACATCGGCTGCATTTACAAATAAGAAAATATGTCCAATTGCCAAATTTGAGAATAATTTAAGAGAGTTATTTAAAAATAATTATGGTAGTGTAATTCTTGTTTTAAAATTTTATTTTATTAAGAAAAAACCCTGCTTAGAAAGTGATCCAGAGACTAAAGCGCACATTAATGCCATAAAAACCAAAGTGCCAGATCCAGGTGTTTGGGTGTAAATAACTCCCAAGACGTATATCACTTTTTCTCAGTATGCTGGTAGCTTCTGCAGATTGTTTTTTCAGAGTATCAAGTAGATGGCAAGGATGAGTCTTGCAGACTTAAGTGTCACCTAGAAAAATCTAGGCCAAGAAAGATGTTTATTTTAAATCTTTTGGGAAAAGGATGAAATCTATTTTGAAACAAATGGGAGAAAGAGGACCTCATAGAAGAGAATTTTACAACAAAACAAGTGAGTTTTAAATGTGTCTTTACTTTCCTTTGGCATAAAATCAATGACACATAGTCAGATACACACTCATGTACCTGCCTCCTGTGCTGCTTCAGCTTAGAGCATGACCGGTGACCTCACCAGACAGGAGGGAGGACAGGCCTGGGATGGCACCGTTAAATGGAGAGGTGTATAAATTATTGCCAACTCCTCTGCAGTTAAGTATGCACAAACACAATAGAACATTTTCTCATTTCTGAGAGCATGCATGCAAAAGCAGGTGCATGCATGTGTAAATTGTGTTATACTAATACCAGTTGACTGTATTTTTTCCTGGGAAATTTTGGTTTGCAGAATATAGTATCATGGGCAAGATTTTCAGATGTCTGAGACTTTACTATTTGTTTCCCTCTAAAGATTATATTTGTAGAGTATACTGGATATGCTAGGCACTGTGCAATCTTTATTTGATTCTCTCAAAAACTTCATAAACAGTATTTTATTACTACTGTTTTTTAGATAATGAAACTGAAGTAAGGAGGAGACTCAGGATCCCAGAGCTAACCAATGTAGTTGAGACTCAAACTCAAAAGTTCTGCTCATAACCACTGCTCTACAATGCCTACAGAAGACAAAATTATAAATTTTATTTAATTCCTATAATTGCCTACTCTTGGAAAAAAAACTTTCTCTAGTGGCTTCACACATAACAGCAATTGACTAAGACCCTCATTCTTCGAACCAGATTTCAGAGCCTTTGGTGAGGTGGTTAATATGCCCCTTAATGTGTCTGCTTTACCCTCATAGCTGATGACCAATTCTTCTGAAGGTGTTACATGGAGTGGGGTTCAAATCCTGCCTCTACCACTTACAGGTTGTCATTTCTTGGCCAAGTCATTTATCTTCTCCAAGCTTCAGCTTGCTCATTTGTAAAATGATAATGATGATAATTTCACCCTCATAGTGCTACATGGAAGATTAAATGAAAGAAAACATACATAGGTTGAGCACAAGACCTGAAGTGTCCTAGGTGCTCAATTAAGTACTCAGAAAGTGGAAAGTGAAAAAGAAAGCATTGCCAGCCTCATGAGAAGACTTATAAAAAAGGTTAACTTGAAAAACACCTGCTACAGTTAATGTGAACAGAAATATACACATAACATAGCTTCAGTTGTACATGTGGCTTACCAATGGAGACCACATGGATAATTTTCGCCCATGGACTAAATCCAAGGCAAACCACTGGATAACTTATGCATATCTTGAGATTTCCCACAAATACCATGAAAGGCAGCATAGCTACTTAGCAGCATACTTAATCCCAGTCCAAATGGCTCAAGTCTTGTAGATTCTCCCTTCTCCCTAAATTCCCTTTCCACCCACACTTCTCTCTACAGTTGCTGAAGTGTACTTGGCATTGTGGCTTAAATCTTGGCCAAAGTTAGGCTAATCTCTAGGGGTGCTTCCTTGGAAATTCAGCTGGATTTCTCATTCTTTCCAAGTCTTGTTCATGATAAAGTGAGTCAGTCCTTCCTCCTCTGCCATTCTTAGGAAATTTTTACCTAAGCTTAAAGACAGAAATTTGGCTTGGTGATATTTCCAGAAAATATATGCATTGCTATGAACTATGAGTATATTTTATCCACACTCTGCGAAATTTTCTTGAAGGAAATGTTTTAGAAGGCCCAACCTTTCTAAATAAGATGAATTTAGAATCAAAGTTAAATAATCACACCTTACAGTTTAATTAAATTTTAGAGTTTTCAAGGCATAATCATCTACATTTAGCTTCTGTGAATCTTATGCTAATCCTGTAAGTAGGTAAAAAAATCTCTATTTTTGGAGATTTTTGTAGATAAAATACACCTCATTAGAAAATAGTTCTGTTGGGTACTTTGAGAAAGGATTGAGATTTTGCTCATTTATAAAGATAAAACTGGAAAAAAGGGTAACATTTCTGATATGCGTACCTGAAAAAATATTTCACTAACATGGTAAATCAACCTTTCATCTTCTACCAGAATACTTATGAAATATTCTTCCTTGTGTTTTAACTAAATGTGTTGATCTGCTCATCCTCTTTAAAGACGCCAAAATGCTATCGTTGGAAAACAGAGGTCCTAGTGGCAGAACAGGTAATAATTAGTTAACTCCAGAACTGTAAACTGCAAAATGACAGAAATGTCCATTTAAATAATCTTCACAGTTCCTAACATACTATAGCCAAAAAGTCTAGAATTGTTTTTTGTGGTGATGTTTTAGGCCTAAAGTATATTATATAGCATCCACAGCAAAGAAGAATATAAAATATATTCTTTTGTCTGCACTTTCAGTTTCATATTTAGTAATTTAATCAGAAACCTCTATCTTTATCAAAAATTCTAAGAAGAATTTAAAACTAGGTTTCTGGTGTAGAATTGGAGGCCTATTCATTTCAAACATACTTATGAAATTCAAATCCTGTTCAGTTACGACAAATGTATTGATAAAAGAAAAATCTGCTAGATAAATGACCAGTTCTTAGCCCCTCATGAGAAGGAAGAGAACATAGGAACATCCCAAACAATATGGTCAGTTATTATCTATTTGAAATTACCAAGATGGGGTAATAGAGACTGGATTTACCTCCCAACCGAAATACCCAGAAGTGGGAACACACACACACACACACAAACACACACACACGCAAGCACGCATGCACGCAAGCACAAAGCAACAGGAAATGAAAGACATTGATCCTGTAGATACAGGAAACAAATGAGGTGAATTTATGTTACACCAGCTTACTGCCATGAGGAAGTTTTCCTGCCGTGGTGCAGGAAGGGAGAATTCAGGTGGGGCCCAATATAGTCCTTATAGTGAAGAGATAGAGCTGAGTGTCCAGGGAGACCAAGACAGTAAGAGTTCACAGGACAGAATACCAGAGAGAAGAGGGATGCACAAAGAGTGAGCCCTGGAGATCTGCAAAGGGTCCTCCTTAATTATTGAGCAGAGTACTGATAACATACCTGTGAGGAGATGATCTGAGCCTGGAGGAATAATCTTCTGAAAGGATTAGAGAATAATGCCAATGACTCACACAGGGCCAGAATAGTGCCTTTTCTCACCAGGAAGACTGGAAAAGCTCATGATTCATAGATTACTGGGGAGAGAACGCAGGAAGGTCTTACCTCAGTAATGGGGAATAATTAGCCTTAAATTAAGCACAGCTCCAGACTTGCCTAACAAATGATAAAAGCAAGACCCAAAAAGATAAAATCGTTTCCATGTAACTTGACTGCCTCCCCAAACAAAGTGCATGAATATTTATAGAAATTCAAAAGTATCCCATATCTGAAAATGAAAATTTCACAATGTCTGGCTTAAGAAGCAGAAAGACATAATCCATAATTTAGAGCGTAAGCACTCAAAACTAAACCAGAACAGACTCAAATGTTAAAATTAGCAGACAAATATATTAACACAGTTTTTATAATTGTATTTCATATGTTAAAAAATAGAGACATAGAAAATAAAGATTCAATAGAATTTGTAGAGATGAAAACTGCAGTGTCTAGAATGAACAATAAATACATTGGATGGGTTCAATGATAAATTAGATTTGATAAAAGAAAGAATTGTGAGGATTTTATTATGAGGATTAAATAAAGTAATAAATGTGAAGCATTAATAATGGGTTGAACACAAAAAGGGACTAATAAATTTTGCCAGTTAGAAATCTACTTCTTCCTTGATTAGGTTCACAAACATACTTCTTTCATGAAAAAAAGAACATTGGCCACCTGCTTCTTGTCTTTCTGAGCTGGTATTTCCTGTTGTGGCCTTACCAACCAGCCATCATCCCCATGATTGTGGACATGGTTTCATGATCCCTTAGCTTTAGAGCAGTGCTACTTGAAGTGCTGATCTATAACAAGATAGAAAGTTAGCATCAGAATCTAAATCAAAGCACTGTTCCTTTCATTGAGAAAGTCTTGCTGCACAAAAAAATGAAGTTAGCTGAACTAATCAATGTGTTTTGTAATATAGTCAACTTATATCATGGTGCAAGCTTCTTATCTTGCTGTGGGTCGATAAACTGGTTGTAGCTTGGCACTTTGAATACCAAAGTCTTTGAGTATATTATGGCTTGCACAGAGTTTGGATTCTAAAGTCAGCATTTATAATGATTATAGAATTCTAAAGTCAGCATTTGTATAACTTTCATGACATCACACTATGGTGCATTTTTTGAATATGTGTATGAAGGTATATATGTTTGTGACATCAATAAATGTGACTTTGACATATCTACTTTTCTCTTGGAATCATTACATATAACTAGATCTCATGCAAATGTATACTCTGAATTTTGTAACCACATGGAGTACACTAAAAATATCTGTATGTTTCTTATCTTGCATATGCAAATAGCTGGAGGATCAATCAGTCCTTTGACAAAGTCTGAGTTGAGGTAGCAAATAAATTTTTTTTCATGTGACAACCGCTGTTGAATGGTAATAGCTCTCCATGTACTGTGTGGAGACATAATTGGAGAATGAATCTGGGAACGAGTGCTATAATTGGTTAGTGATGTCTACCATGGGTGTGGGAGTGAAGCATGGCAACACCTATGCTGTGTATTTGTGGTCCTTGGCTAGGAGTTCTGAGTTTATCCTTCTACTAAAACGAGTAACTTGAATTATTCTGTTACAGGATATGAAAACCATGGCAGAGAAGAACCAGGTCTCAATGATGAACCTGGAGATGTCTCTCTTCATGAATATTTCATGGATGTGGCTTTCCTCATTGATGCTTCCCAAAGAGTAGGAAATGATGAATTTCAGGAAGTGAAAGCTTTTATAACCTCAGTGCTTGATTACTTTCATATTGCCCCAAATCCACTGACCTCCACTTTAGGAGATAGAGTGGCCGTCCTGAGCTACTCTCCTCCAGGCTATGTGCCCAATGGTGAAGAATGCCCTGTCTCCCTGGAATTTGATTTGATTACTTATGACAGTATATATCAAATGAAACATCATCTCCGGGACTCTCTTCAACAGCTTAATGGAGATGTTTTTACTGGCCATGCTCTGCAGTGGACAATTGACAATGTCTTTGCAGGAACCCCCAACCTGAGGAAAAACAAAGTTATCTTTGTTATATCTGCTGGAGAAACCAACCCATTAGACAAGGAAGTCTTAAGAAATGTATCTCTGAGAGCCAAGTGTCAGGGCTACTCCATATTTGTGTTTTCCTTTGGTCCTATACACAGTGACAAGGAATTAGAAGAATTAGCCAGCCACCCACTGGATCATCACTTAGTCCAGCTTGGCCGAACCCACAAGCCAGATCTGAATTATATCATCAAGTTTGTGAAGCCATTTGTCCATTTGATCAGGAGTAAGTCATTAAACCTTTTCTCTTCTATTGTTTTTGCAATAAATAGATTTAATGTCTCTGTATACAATCCACCAATTGACTTAGTAACACGATCCTCACTTCAATCAAGAGTGGTGGAGTTTAAGACGTGAGTAAGAGGCAGTGAGAAAACCACAGAGAAAAATCTCAGGTCTTATTAGCCTTGAACTTTACTGCTGTATTGTTAAAGTTTTTGCCAGAAAACTCCCAATATGGGTAAAGGTGTCTTTTAACCCTAACCTGTGTGTGTTTGCTATGTACTAAGTTCTTTCAATGGATTGTATCCTTAGTACAGCCCTCAAAGGAAAGTATTAGTATCCTCATTTTACAAGTGAGAAAACAGGTTTAGAGACATTAAATAAATTTTTCAAAAGCTCACAGTTAAGAGTTGGCAATTTCTAGACTTGACTCCTTGCATTCTGACCCCAGAGCTCTGCTCTTGTTCATTAAACTAAACTTCAATTTCCAAACTCTTAACAAGGTATGCTCCTATAATAAATAATATCGCAGTACCACCACCTTCCATTTACTCCAAGGACTTGTATTTTATCTTGCCATTATAAATTACCTCTGGTTATGAATTGAATTCTTATGAGCCATGGGCACAAATCTCTTGTAGAGCCTGTCTCAGACAGCTGGCTTGGGCACAGCCAGGTAGGAGAGTTAAGGGTATCTTTTTACAGTGAGGCTTTGAAAGTGGCTGCCTCAGCCTCTCTCCATGTGTTGTAATTTTAGACATGGGTATAGTAGCATACCTAAGAGCTTGCAGCATCAAGCAAGTCCTGGCCTGTGCTAGGGATTAGGAGTGGGTCAGAGGCCACGTTGACTGGTTATCTGTAACTCCTACATGTTTACCAGGGAATCTCAGGGATGCAGATTTTCTGGCCCTGATAAAGCCCCATGGCTCAAATAACCCTCAGGAATCTTAGACTCTGGATTTATAGTTAGTAACAGGGTTATCACTTGCAAAACGTTGGTGCCTTCTTCTAACTCCAAGATAAATAGGCCAGATAATTTCAATAGTTAATCATGTCTTCTAGAAAGATCCTTTTTTTATAGGGAGAGAAACAATGATACAAGGAATTAAGAGATGTCCTTGAATTAAATCACAAGGCTGTGACATAGCAACACATGAGAAGTTTTGACTCAATCAAAACTTCAGAAGTTTTGACTTTGCCAACGAGGTATTACAGTGTCAGAGAGTGCCTGTATAAAATTAATTTGCTCTTGAAAACACTCCAACCACAGGAAAACATGAACTGACTTTGGGTGATACTCAGGATACAGAAGAGTAAAATTTAGATTAACCAGCCCACTCTCTTTCCAGGCGCCATCAATAACTATCCTCCTGCAGAGCTGAGACCCAAGTGTGTTAACATCACCGCCCCTAACCCAAAGAACGTTAGCACAGAAAACACTGCATTGTGAGTTGATAAATTCACAGTAGGTAATAGTACAGCTGGAAACAGCTCTTAAGAAAAGAATTTGAAATGAATGGTGTTTTAGTTTTCAAGATGCAAGGAGTGTGTGTGTGTGTCTGTGTGTGTGTGTGTGTGTGTGTGTGTGTGTACGTACGTGCATATGCGTGTGTGTTTTAAATGCCCTTGCTTTGTGATGACAGTGCACATCTAGTGTTGATAGAAGATCAGCTATGACCCATATTAGAAAGAACCATGTTTCAATTTCTGTTGCTTTTATAAAAACAAGGCCCTTAAAGTACCTTATTAGTAACTCTATAACACCGCTCTAATATTGGGTACTGCCAAAACATAAAACTTACAATATCAAAGGTTAGATGTAACAATTTTAGAGCAGCAGAAAACATGAAAAAGAAAAAGTTACAAAAGCAGCAAAAACTTTTACCATT
The DNA here is from genome assembly GCF_000325575.1 of Pteropus alecto. Taxonomy (NCBI): domain Eukaryota; kingdom Metazoa; phylum Chordata; class Mammalia; order Chiroptera; family Pteropodidae; genus Pteropus; species Pteropus alecto. Next base: position 9,537,651 of record NW_006432447.1, on the reverse strand, counting down.
TAGTAAACAGAAACCATATGACAACTGGCAGGAAAGATTCTTTTAAATTTGATTTTGCAAAGTACAACTCTAAGTACTCAATAAAAATTCAGTAATGAAAATAATATTGATTTGGAGTCCTAAACACTGACACAAATGTTTAATTTCCCTTTGGAATATTAAAAAAAAATCACCTCTCAGTCAAACTTCATCCTCAAACTGCATTTGGATTATTCTAATCACATGCCAAAATTGATTCGTGTCATATTATCTGGCTGTATTTACATTTAATCCTGTAAGGGACTCGGCTAATGTATTTTTCTCTGTCACATCAGCCTTATTCCTGAGGTGTATGAAATAGAGGCAGAAAGCAGTGAGCTGTTTGGTGAATTTGATTCCCAGGAGCAGCACGTCTTTGTATTAGGGAACGATCACAGTAATGGCTCTGAGACTGTGACTGATTTGATCCAGAAGTTATACAAGCTCTTTTCAACCAAGGAACTGATGATGAAAGACAAGGAAGAAGCACATTCAGAAAAAATTACGGCTCCAGCAAATGATAAACAACAAGATAAAAAAGGTAACCTTGAGTACAGTAGAATTGAAGATGCTGAAGTACTTTGTTTGGATTTTTCCCTGGTCAAAGATGAGCAACAAGAACTCACTGAGACAGGTAGAGATGATAGGATAGAGGGGCTTTACCATCTAAGGATACAAGGGGTTCTCAAGATAAGGGGTCAAGGAAGCTAAAACTCCATAAGGCAAAAGAGGGAATCGGTGGTATCTACAAAACCAGAACTAGAAGTAGGTATAAATGTTTGGTGTGGGGTCAGGGAATGGAAACAGGAGAGGGACAAGAGCAAGGACCACGGGTCGCGAGTAAGCAGGAGGAGCCCTGCACCCTTGTGCAAAATGGGGGTGAGAAGGAACTATACAACAAGCCTTCCACATTTGAACACTCAGGGTCTTCTTTCGACCTTAGCAACTAGGGTTTTCCTGGTCTAAGATGTGGGCTCCTAGCTGAGTTCCAGCCCCAGTGGTACCTGGAGAGAGCAAAGTTGCTGTGGTTCTGAGATCTCTGTGGAGGCTGAAGGCAGCTTCTTAGACTGCTTGAGGAAGTGGTTATGGACCTACAGCTAAAGAAAAAATAGGAGATGGAGAACAGGAAACTATAGTAGGCTCGGGGGCAGCTATTCACAATCTTTACCTATACCAAAATTATATTAGAATAAATGTTCCTGGGTGTCTACTAAAGCTGAAAATATGCAGATCCTATGATCCAGCGATTGTACTCCAATGTATATATCCAATATAAAAATATATATTCACCAAAATTCAGGTACTAGAATGTTCACACCAGCACTATTTGTGGTAGCCCCAAAGTGGGAACAAAAATGCCCAACAGTAGATATGATAAATAAATTGTGGTATAGTTATATAATAATAAAACATTGTATATGTATGCAGTATGTATATAAAATACTATATATGTATATTTCAATATATATACTATGTATTATGTATTACACATATAATATATGTTAGATATGGGTATAATTATAGATATGGAACAAAATCAGCAAAATGAAAAATATGAGAGATAAAGATAGAGGAAATATGAAAAATATAGACAGGGGAGAGAAGATAAGATGTAAGAAAAGGTAAATAAAATATAGATATGATAAAGTATCTGGCTCTGGTCAAAGTGAACGAATCCTGCTTTAGCATCAAGATAGAGTAAGCCCCTACTGCCTGTTTCTCCCACTGATTAATTACAACTGAAAACTCTGGACAAAATGCAAAAAGCAACTACTTGAGAACTCTGAAAAGTAAACAAAAATAGATACATTATGAAGGGGCATGAGTTCCCCACTTTCCTTTCTCTTTCATTTCTGGATTGATGCTGAGGGCAGGCCCCAGGCCTGGGGCTGCGTGGTAGGGGTGGAGCACCTGGTGAAAGCTTGGTGGGAACCCCATATTTCTAGGTGGAAGAACTAGAAAAAGGGGCCCCTGTTTATCAAAGGTGGTAGAAGAAATCCCCATTTCTCTTTTCTTTTCTCTCATGGTTTTGCTCTAAAGGCGGCTACAGTTTGGAGCTGAGGGGAAGGCTAGATGTCTAAAATTAAAAAGAAACCCTGTCTTTCTGGTCAGAGGAACTGGGAAGAGAGGCCCTGTTAGTCAGTGTATAGGGATAACCTCAGGGAGAGAATTGGAGAAGGAGATCCTCTAATTCTAATTGTGGGAACTGTATAAGTCCCAGGCTCTCCCTTAAGTTGTACATGGATGAGAAAGTCCCAAAACAGAATAGTGAAGGCTTTGGACACTAAACTGAGTTGGAAACCACTGCCTGCAAAAGATGAGACAGCACATGTTCATTGCCTGCTTTAAAAAAATCAAAATTCTATTAAGACTTAGAGTCTATACAACATAATGTTCAAAATATTCAGGATAAAATCTAAAATTATGCAACAGAGTGAACCAGGAAATGTGAACTAGGAAAAGACAATCAATAGATGCCAGCCTCGAGCTGACTCAGGTGTCACCATCATCAAAGGCGTTAAAGCAGCTATCATCACTGTGCTCCATGACATAAACGTGAACAACCTGAAATGGACAGAAAGATAGGTATTCTCAGCAGTGAATCAAGATAGCAAAAAGAAACCAAAGGAAATTTTAGAATAAAAAAAAAAATGCAATATCTGAAATTTAAAAATTCACTAGATAGGTTCAAGAGCCAAGTGAAGATGGCAAAGAGTTAGTTGACTTAAAGATAGACTAATTATATAATCTGAAGAGAGAAGAGATTTAAAAAAATGAACAGAGCCTCAGAGACTTGTGAAACAACATCAAAAGGTTTAACGTCGGTTGCATTGGCATTCTAGAAGGAAAGTAGAAAGTTAGATTTATTCAGAAAAAAAAAATTCGAAGAAATGATGACCAAAACCTTACCAAATTGGTAAAGCTATAACTGTACAGATTTTAAAGTTTAAAGAAGACCCCACTCAGGCACATCATAAACTGCTTAAAGCAAAAGATAAAAAGGTTGAAGCATCTAGAGAAAAACTACATGTGACAAAAGAAGGGAATGACTATTCAAATGATTGTAGATTTCTCATCAGAAACCATGGAGGCCAGAAGACAGTGGTGCTGGGGTTGTTTATGAGATTCGTATAGGGATATTACTATCTCTATATGAATTATCTAAGTCCCTGTATGAATTATCTAAATCAAATCTCTAATATATTTGACAGTTAAAACTAAAAATCCATTGTGATGAATGATCAGCCTTTATATCACTTGCTTATCTTTTGTTTTCCCAAAGAGAGTAGGCTTTTCTTTTTGTCTCTCATTTTTCTGATATTTTCGCTTTATTCATCTACTTAATGTACAGATTTTCTGTTTGGTCATTATAATGTACATTTGTAAAAAGTTGGGCTTTCTCATTTGTAGATCACTGATTGCTCAAGGGCTGCCCTAGGGAGGGCTGTACAATCTCAGGTACTCATACTGCTCGTGGTTAAAGCTGCTTCAGTGGCTGGACGGCAGCCCTCCAAAGAATAATAGTAGGTGCTGATAGTGAAGGCAAAAGCTTACATGGGGATGTAAGGGACAAGAGAGAAGAGGGTTAGGAGGAGAAGTGAAGGTGTCTAGAAATGAATTCTAAATATAAGATCAGAGGGGTTCTGGGCAGAGTCCTCCTGCTGTCTACTGCACATTCCTTCTAGCTTCAGTTCAATGACACCAGCCACTAAATGTGCTGAGCATGGAATTTCAGATCATGAACATACTAGTGTTTTCCCAGGAAGAAGTATATCTATACTGGTTCTATTCATGTCACTCATTTATACGTATTATCACATCACCTTGAATTGGACTTTTATTTTGACTATTGAAAATGGCAAAAACCATATAGATTTGTTTCATATGTGGCATATAAAGGAATAGACTCCAGAGATAACATTCTAAAGAAACCCAGTGACATTAAGAACAATCGTATTTTTTATGTTTTACAGATGGTGAGGACACAAGATGATCATAGCAGAAAAGAAGATAGACCTCTCCATTGGCATGTGTAATTTCATGTGTTTCTAACCAGAAAGTATATATCATCTATTAAAGGTGGAGGGATAAGTGGCAGAACTTTTTCATGAAACAATTGGCTAATAACATGCTAAATTTGTTCTGTTTCAAATCTGCGGGAAAGACTTTTCCGAGTGAAGACATCAGTGGGCAGAACTGAGAAACTAGGAATGATTTTATTTCTCCTGAGAACTGGGACAACTGACCTTGAAGAGATAACTGAATCTTTTCTTTGACAACTCTGTACAGTTCAGGCATTAATTCTGATGATGTATCTGCCTAAAGAAGACTTTTGTCATCATTTTCATCACATCTGTATCTCAAATTGGACTCGAGTAAAAAGCGGTTAGACTTAGAATATCCTAAAAAATGTCTTCTATTTATTCACGGAATTAGAAACTCGTGTCCAGATCTTCAGTTCTGCTACAACCCTAATGTCGCATCTCTCACAGGTGGTCCCGTGAAACCCACCTGGCAGGTTGCTGCCACCATAGTTAATGCTTGCTCTTTACCAGGGTCTTTGCAAAAGAATGGAATTTTTGAGAAAAAAATGAGACCAGGCTAATATGATAAACTACTATTTTGTGCTCTGATTATTTGTTTTACATTTCAGCATGCTTTGCTTTGTGTGTACTTAATTTTGCTGCAACAAAATAAAACAAAACATTATGGAAAAGCATAAATACTCTATATGACCAGAGCTATTGTTCTTGGAAATTATAATGTAGCAAGAGACAAGTTCAAAAATGAAAACAAATCTGACCTGGAATCTTGTTCTCATTTTATTCTTCTTCTTTTTCTTTAAATTTTATTTTTTTTAAATTAAATTTGTTGGGGTGACATTGGTTAGTAAAATTATATAGATTTCAAGTGTACAATTCAATATGTCATATGTATGTTGCATTGTGAACTCACCACCCAACGTTAAATTTTCTTCACTTTTATTTAACTAGTCTAACTCAGACCCATTGGAACACCAGTACAGGATTTAACATATTTGGAAAATATACATAAATGTAAAATAAGCCAATAGTGAATTCATTTTAAAAATCATTCAATCTGGTTAAGGCAACAAGTAATTACCAAGTCAATGAGTATGCACTATATATTTTCAAAGCAACTATGTTAGTAAGATAATACTATAGGCAATTTTGTACTTTTTTAATGTTTTTTTCCCCTTAACTTTACTCTTGTTTGTATTATTTTAAAATAATCTAATCAATTAATTCTAGGCTGTCAAAAATTTTAAAGTAGCCATTTATTGCTCTCTGAGAAGTTCTAAAGCAAATGCTACTCATTTAATAAATTACAGTTTTATTTTTCCCCAAAGATCCTGGTGTTGTGTTTGTGTGTGTGTAAATGTGTGCATAAAGAATACATCAGAACTGCAAATCTGAAAGTAACATGGGTTATCAAGAATGTGAAGCTAGAGGAGCTCACACTCTGCTCATTGGGGTATAAATTGTTCTGCCCTTGAATAGCATTTTAGCAATATCCGGTTAGGTTGATGGTTCACATATTCTGCAACCCAGCAATCCCACTGTAGATCTATATGCCTATAGAAGCACTCACACATGTACATAAGGAACCAAATGTAAACACATTCTCCACAGCATTGTGTATTTTAGTGAAAACTTGAAACCAACTAAAATGTCCTAAATACAGTATATCTATACAATGAAATATGATACAGCAGTTAAATTGATAAATGAGAGCTGTCTCTATAAACATGGACAAATCTCAAAGATAACACTGAATTAAAAAGAATTGCAGAAGGATACATTATGATTGCACTTAAACGACATTTTAAAACCTGAGAAGCAGTATCATATATTGTTTATGAATACCCACAACTGTAGTAAAACCATATATGGAGATGATAAACATCAAATTCAAAACAGTAGGGAGGGGTAAAGCAGCGGTCTGATAATGTTTTATCTCATGATAGATGATGAAAAATAGGTATTTCTTATTTTTGATTTAAAATTTTTATACATTTTAGATGTCTGACATATTTCATAATTAAAAAAGAGTAAACCAAGTCATGAAATAAATACAAAATTCAAGTAAATCCTTATGCTACATCTAGAACCATGTTGAGAATTGTGAGGAATTAAAAAATATTTATATAAGTATCTTTGCTCTTGAGGAGTTTGCATTGTCAAGTTTACTGTTTTTTCAAAGCTTTTTTTTGCATGTCCTCAAATTGCACCTAGAGTTAGGTGACATTCTAGAACAATGGTTCTCCTGGAACACCAAGCACCAGGGAAACTTATCCCCTTTAGCGTTAGACACATAATTTTAATCAATGTATAAAATTAGTTGATGTTACCTACCACTGAGTGTACATTCACTTTTGATGTGAATTTTATGTCTCAGTGGTCACTTGAGATTGTATAGCAGTTCGAGCACATAACGGGTAAGGAGGGTGATATTAAGAGATACTGTTTCACTGGAGGAACAATTACACTGTAAATATAGGGAACTTTTAATACATGTATCTTGGACATTCAAGCCAAAAATACGATGCTTGATTGTGTGCCGTGGGCACAAAAATGTTAAGGGTGACCATAGGATGATAAAAATACTGTGCATGAATTCAGAATAAGGCTGTTAAGTAGAGTCAGTAATTGCTTTGGAAACTAAAGAAAGAAAAGAAAATCACTTGGAATTTAAATGACTGGAGAAGTCTTCGAGGAATAAATGGGACTCACACCAGGTCCTTACTTACAGATCATTAATGCTCTCCTTTCGGTTCCTCCGAGATTACAGTACAAAATCTGACCTTTGTTCATTTTACCAGCCTAAACTCTTCCCACGGCAAGGAACTTCAAGAAGTTCCTACCCTACCTCCAATTCATCCTTCTGAGCTGGCTCTCATCTGCTTGGAAACCCCATTCATAAACTTCCCAAAGTGACCCCAAGAGGTACCGAAGTGAGCATCCCTATTTGTTCATCACTGTACCCCCAGTGCCCAGGATGGTTCCTGGCACTTACAAGGCACCCAATAAAGATTTGATGAATGAAGAAACAGACTCATCGTGAAAGATAAATATAGTTTCATTTGATGGAGAGGAGAGAAACTAGCATGAGCAATGACAAGGAAACAAAAGCCAGCAAAACTCGTGTGTGTATTTCTGCACTGATGTGAGTGGGGAACTCGGGAGTGTATGAGCAGGGTTTGTAAGTGGCCAGTGTAACTGGATTGGAAATCTGGGGATTAGTGGAAGCTGAGGCCATGGCAAGTGTGGTGAGTTGCTGAAAAACCCCTTTTGTAAAGCTTAGAAAAAACAGTAAACTTAAAAAGAAATCTTGAACCATTTTAAAATAGCCAATCTTTTTGAATATGGAGTGATCTGCAGGCAAAATCACATGTCCTCAAAAGGAGCCGTGGAATAGGCACTAATCATACATTTTTCCCAGGGGTTCTGGGCTGAATGATCCATAGCTGAGGTGCTGCAGTCTCATGTGACATGGGCAATGCACCGCAAAACAGCTGGTCAGAATTACAGATGACTAAGAATCCTGTGATATCTCTGGAACACTTCATCTAACACTTTATTTATTTATTTATCCATTTATCCATTTATTTATTTATTTATTTGTTTGTTTATTTATTTATTTATTTATTTATTATAATATGTCATAAAAAATTGCATTGTGTGTTTACCACTCATAGTTAGATTTCCTTCTGTCGCCATATATTTGACCTCTTTTACCCCATCTACCTTCCCCCACCCCACTATCCATGTTCGAAAATATTTGACCTCTTTTACCCCATCTACCTCCCCCCACCCCACTGTCCATGTTTGAGTCTCTATTGCTTTTAGGTTTATATCCCACATATAAGTGATGTCATGTGATTTTCATCTTTTTCTGCCTGGCTTATTTTGTTTAGCATGATTATCTCAAGATGCATCCATAATCCCTAAATCTTTTATCTGAGTATGAGCAGTGGGGTTGAGAATTTAAATAGTCATAGTTGGTAATATGTGCAGTCCCTAGTGGACACCCTAAATTGGAACCTTTCTGTCTCTGACCCAGAACTCTTACATATTCCTTTGACTAAACTTCTTCTCTAGCTCCCCACCTCCACCTTGACAGCCCCAGTGCCTCTCACCTTAGAGTTAGCTAGGAAATTAATAGGTGCTCGATAATTATTTTTCTTTGTGCAGAATGAATAAGGCCTATCATGCTGAGCCTGGCTACTATCCTGTTGGCCTCCCTCTCCCAAACTGAATTTGGATTCTGAGTTGAGAAAAAGTCTGTAACAAGTAGAAGTTGTCCTCTATACAAGTTCTCACCTCCTGTGATGAGGACAACAGCTGTGTGGAGGTCTGGCTCACCAGATGGCTGTTTGCAAATCTCTTACAAAAGAATATATTAGACTCCAAGATGATGGATATTATGAGAATAGTCTAATAAGCAGCATGAATCATCTTTTATCCTCTCAGTTACTAGCACTTCTGCAAAGTAAATAAGTTTTTTCTAGTATAATAAAATTGATCTGTACGTGCCCAGTATTGCATGGCTGTGGAGGGTCACAAGCCTAGCTACCTAAAAGGTAGCTGATGGCTCATGCACCAGCAATATCACAATCACCTGGGAGCTGGCCTAGAATTCACTCGCTTGAAGCTCTACAGATGAGTAGGTGCATTTTATAGATTTTTAAGTTTAGCTTGGCATCATATATTGAGCATCTACTGTGTAGCACACATTATGCCAGAGAAGGGAATATAGAGATAAGTAAAAGGAGACATATGCCTGGAGCTTATGGTCCAGCTGGGAAGACTGACCCAGAAATGAAAATGACTGGATTCAATTTAGCCAGGTGAAAATTGGGTGAGTAATTTAGCAGAAAATATTGTCTCTCTTGGCTCTTTGTTCTTAAAATGGGTTTTTGTTTAAACCATAAACTCCACTGTATTCATGGAGAAGGGGAAATGACTATATGAATTTTGTCTTGCTAAACCGAGTCTAGGAGTGATTGAGAGATAAGGACAGAGAGGTTAGTACAAGCCAGCCATAGAGAACCTTGTATGCCATGTCAAAGAATCTATCCTGGAGGCACCAGAGAAGGAATGTGGTTTTATTGTAACTGGTATTTGCTGTTGAGAGAAGAGGGAATTGGAGGGGAGAAGAACTGGTCACAGGGTAATTAGTTATCCAGGCAAGAAAAAACAGCGGGGCTCAGGTTGGAGATGAATGAACATATAAGGGAAATATCTAAAAAAGTAAAATGAGTAGGGCATGATAATTAGTTTGGACAAAGGATAAGGGAGAGGACTCAATATCTAGACTAGTGGTGCTTAAGAATGTGCTTAAGAATGCTCTAGAGTGTGCATTTGAATGCTCTAGAGGACCCCAGCTGCAGAGTTTCTGATCCAGCAGATCTGGGAGAGGCCTGGGAATGTGCATTTCTAACAGATTTCCAGTTGATGCTGCTGCTGCTGGTGCTGAGACCACACTTTGAGAACCCCTGCTCTAGTATAGCTCAATGGTTTTCACTTTTGACAGCTCATTGGGAGAACTGAAGAGCTTTTTAAACTACTGATGGCTGTCCCTACTATCCAAGAATGCTGATTGAATTGCTATGGGGTGCAGCCAGGACAGTGGGCATTTTTAAAGTTCTGGATGATTCTATTATGTAGCCGAATATCAGCTAAAAACCACTTCCTTATATTAGGAACACAGGAAAAGGAGACATTTTGGTATTTCTTAAGTTTATTAAAATTATTTCTCAATATTCTTTTCTTGTCCCCTCCAAATATTTCATTATGTGTCCTCATATGTGTGCAAATATATAGTTGATCTGTTTGGATCAAAATGATATATGGCGATTACTATCTAAAAGGGTAGACATTAAAAAGACCAAATAGACACTATTTCTATACCTAAGGCAGGAGATAGAATGAAAAGGAAAAAAAAAAAAAGCGACGAGTTCTTACTGTGTACCAGATGCTGTAATAAGTATTTTATATACATCATTTCACTTAATGCTGACAGCAAAAGAAGAGTAAGATATCATTATCTCCATTTTATAAATAAGTAATCCAGGACTCAGAAAGAGAAGGTCATACAGTCCAAGAAACAAAGGGATTTAGATCTGGATTTGTCTGGTTCTTCCAAAGACCATATTCTTTACACATATTGTCATGGGAAGAGAAATTGGCTATAACATATAGAAAAAAATAGCCAGGATTAGGCATCAGGTGCTTGAATTCTAGTCCTAACTCTACCTCTAACTAGTTGTGCCACCTTGAGTGAATCGCCACATCTCTGGGCCTTGATTTCCTCATGAATAAAATGGGAATAAAAATTGTAGCTAGCTCATTGAACTAAATGGCATACTTAGCACCACGCCTCACATATGGAAGATAATGTTAAATCCTATTATATTCCTTGTTTTCATTATCATGTAAAATGGGGAGGAGGGAATGGGATGATCTTCCCTAAAATTCTCTGTTTATAAATTCTGTGATTAGGAATTTGCTACTTTCTTTGGTATCTGTAGCTCTTTTTATTTTTCCTCAAACCCTTCAACCAGTGATCTCATCTTAAAATTTGGTCTTTGCCTAAAATCAGCCACTCCCTTCCTATAACCCACCCACCTGCTCCTCTTCATCCCTGGATGTCCAGCTTGCTGTGGGTTTCATTCATAGCTGTGACAGAGAGCTGTGTCGGTGTTCTGGTGACTCTTGCAGGAGCGGCACCGGGCCTCTCATGCTGTGTTGCTGGGCTCAGCTCCCTCTGCAGCACCTGCATGAGAGTCTTCCTGCCAACCAACAGGATTCTGTCCAGTGAACACATCTGCAGTGATAAACGGATCACCCTCCACAGCTTAGACACTAGTGATCTTATTCTTTATCTGATATCCTGTAGGCTGTTTGATGGTCCAGGATGCAATTTAGAATCACGGCAAGAGTAAGACTTGTTCTACCACATACTGGTTATGTAACGTTGGCCTAACTTCTGGAACTTCTGTTTTTCTCAGCTGTGAAATTGGTTGGTGAGACTTGGCATGTATAAAGTGCACTATACAGTGTATGGTTTGTGCCACTATTCAATAAAAGTTAGGATCCATCCCTAATGACTCTTTGTGGGATGCTGGTGGTAACTCTCAAGGTAGATCAAGGAACAGGGTTGTGTGGAGAGGGCTGATCATGACTCTATAAGCATTTTACAGTAGATTCGCTGTCACTGTGACTCTTCTGTCACTGTTTAAGTAGCAGATTTCACAGTAGCTTTCACTTTAGCATTTTCACTGGATACATTTCTAAGATTCTCCTTGAAATAAGCTGAGCTACAACATCAGATACCTTCACACCCACAGCTATTCCATAACAATGGGCTGACTGCATTGCAGGGTAGAATCAATGGCATTCCCTCTTGCTTGTGCTTCCAGGACCCGAGTCAGCCTCCTGTGAACACAGGAGTGACTGACCTCAGGGTTTCTGCCAATGTTCGCAACCTGCCTGGTTGGAAGGTTTGCTCCAACTGCCTGAAAACCTTTCCAAACCTCAGAATATAGATCTCTTATTTCTTCCCTTATTCTAAGGTACAATAACTTTCAATTAAGTAGCATTTTAACATGCAACATTGTTTTACTTCAGTGCCAACACGGAATGGACGTGACTAGCATAGAATCAAATTTGCTTAGTTTTTATCAGAAACCAGCTGGAAATGATGTCCCAGCAATGTTGTGGCAGTGTTCCAGACAAGTGTTTCTCAAAATATGGTTCAGGGACCACTCCCATCAAAATTTCATCAGCCTTGTTAACATGCAAGGTTCCAGCCCTCCTCCCAACCCTACTATATTAGAATCTCTGGGTGTAAACACAGATGCTGCATTTTAACACACCCCTTAGGTGATTTTTATGCATATTGTATTATACTTTTCTCTTTCAATTTAAATTGCTATAAAAGTATTGCTCAAAATTTTTTAATAATCAACACTAAAAAGCTCATAATGAAAGATAGCCATCATCTCTTCTCCCCTCCAGATTTATTTCCTGGAAGTTACCGTATAAGCTTTTACTATTTTCTTCTTCAAGTTTTTACCTCTCTATTTCTAAATAAGGTATGAATCCTGCAATTTTATGTCATATTAACTTTAGACATTATCTACTGCCTTCCTATTATGATTGATAAATATTTAGCAATTTATCTAACATAATTATCCATCCTTACCTTCTTAATATAGTCCCTTAAGTTTTTGTTAAATCAAAAGTCAGGATTGCTATTTTATAACTATGTAAAGATTGGTTAGCATTGAGCCAAGAAAAGACTATACATATCTCTTTCTTATTCAACTTCTATTTTATCTTGGAATTTCAGCTCTACCAATAACTGTCAATTTTGTTTTCTAAATACTTAAATGTAGCAGATACTTGGCAGTTTCTCTCCCTTGCTTTGGGAGACTTCACTCCCGGAGTAGCCCCCACTCTTCTGCTCCCTGAAGACTCTTAATTCTGCTTTCTTTGTTAGATTTCCTTTAATCTGGTTCCATGGCTTCCTCTTTCTTAGTTTATTTACTTATTTTTAAAAAGCACAACCTCCAGTAACTTTCCTAAGAACCAGCACATCGCAGATATAATTTTTCAGTCCCTACATGCCTCAAATATCTTTTTTTCTGCCCTCATACTTGGTTTTTGTACTAGGTTGAATAGTCTTCCCCCCAAATCTGTGGAACCTCAAAATATGAGCTTATTTGGAAATAGAATCTTCACAGATGTAATTAGTTAAGATAAGGTTATAAATTAGAGTGGGCTCTAAATCCAATTATTGATGTCTTTATAAGAAAGTCACGTAGAGACACAGAGGCACACAGAGAAAAGAAGGCCATGTGACGACAGAGGCAGAGACTGTGGCATCTGCAAGCCAGGGAATGCTCAGAATTGCTGACAGCCTCAGAGGCCAGGAGAGAAACATGGAACAGATTCTCTCTCAGAATCTTTAAAAAAAAACAAAACCCAACTCTTTCTAACACCTTGATTTTGGACATGTATACTCTACAACCATGAAGGAATATAAATTTCTGCTGTTTAAAGCTACCCAGTTTGTGGTACTTTGGTATGGCAGCCCTAGGAAACTAACACGTGGTTTACCTGGGTATAAAATTCTGTATGGACCATAGACTTGAGCATAATTTGCCTCCAAATTAATGACAGAACCTCTCTATGGTGTTAGTTTCCAGTGTTGGTTTGAGGAGTCTGATGCCACTTTAATTTCCATTTCTTATATGCAAAGTGCTCCTCCCAGAACCAGGAGTTTCCTTTATTTTCTAACGTAAAAGAAAATTACACGGCAAATGTTTCTATTATATCATTTTGTTTAGTGAAAACCCTCCAGTTAAACAAGAACACTGGCATTGGAATTTGAGAGAGATGAGTAGCCACCAATTCTGATATTTACCATATTCTTAATGATCCTGAAACTGTTTCCTTGTTTTTAAAGAGATATGGGAATACCCACCTATAAGCATCAGGACTGGTGCATAGAGTTCATGATCTCCTCTTTGGGGATTACTTGGAGTTAACTGGATCACAAGTAGGAAGAAAGTCACAAATAATGTAGGCTAATTTCTGCGATCTCTCTAGATCCTAAGCATTTTGCCCCATGGTGTAGAATAAAACAGTTACAATGGGGAGTGATCATTTAACTACCTTAACAGAATCATTTCGTTTCAGAAATTTTTTGTTGGAGGATCATCCTCAAAGATAACTCATACATTGTTACATTGCAAAGAAAGGGGAGAAAAATGTTGATGACAATTGCAAACTCTCTCCTTCTTTGGTCAAAGCGTGACTTCTCCACAAGAATAGGGCTGATCGAAAAGTTGTCTTTCACATAGATTCCAAAGACGGTTTCTCTTTTTCAAAATCTAACTGTAAACTCCCTCAAGAATAAGAAAACATTAACTCAGAGCCAGAATTTATAAGGAAGTAACAAAATATTCATGGCTCAAGAAAAGGGCTCTCACGAAATGTGTTAAATTGTTGTATTTGAAACATTAACACATGTTCTCAAATTCCTACATATAGATCCAGACTGCCTGATTTTCTCAAATTTGTGGTACTGCTCAATGAAATATTATTTCTTCAATAGCCTAGAGACTCTTATTCATGAAAAGTTGAATATTTCTACTATGAAAGGCACATTTGGAACTATTTTTATTATTTCTTGCTGCTAAAGATGACCTTATATTTCTTTTTGAACTAATATATATAAAAATTTCTGAACTAACATATAAAAATAATGTATCCATCACAGAAAATTTCAGAAATAATTCACATTAAAATCTGACATTAGTGAAAGCTTATCCCAATTTGGATGCTCAATTTTCATCAAGAATACTTATTCTGTATTTAGATTTCATAAAATTCAAAGTTAAAAAAGTAGATTGTGGGGGGCATGAAGAGGTAGAGCACAGGGGATTTTTTAGGGCAGTGAAAATATTCCGTATGATACCATAACAGTGGATACATATTATACATTAGTTTAAACCTATGGAATGTACAATATCAATAATGAACCATAATGTAAACTCTGGACTTTGAGTGATGATAATGTGTTGATGTGAGTTCATAGCTTATAACGAATGCGCCACTTTACTAGGGGATGTTGATAATGAGGGAGGCTATGCCTATGTGGGAATAGGTATATGGGAAATTTCTGCACCTTCCTCTAAATTTTGCTGGGAACCTAAATTGTTCTTAAAAAGAAGTAGTCTTTTTTTAAAAAAATAATTGGACTTTGAGTGATGATAATGTGTTGATGTGAGTTCATAGCTTATAACGAATGCGCCACTTTACTAGGGGATGTTGATAATGAGGGAGGCTATGCCTATGTGGGAATAGGTATATGGGAAATTTCTGCACCTTCCTCTAAATTTTGCTGGGAACCTAAACTGTTCTTAAAAAGAAGTAGTCTTTTTTAAAAAAAATAATATTTTTTATTTTTCGATTATAGTTGGTATACAATATTATATTCGTTTCAGGTTTACAACATAATGATTATTCATCTATATAACTCATAAAGTGATCACCGCAATAAATTTAGTTCCTCTCCGACACCATACGTAGTTATTACAATATTATCGACTATATTCCTTATGCTATACTTTATGTCTCCATGACTATTTTGTAACTACCAGTTTGTACTTCTGAATCTTTCCCCCCTTTTTCATGAATCCCCCTACCACCCTCATCCGACATTCTTCAAAATGTTCTCTGTATCTATGAGTTTGTTTCTGTTTCTGTTTTGTTTTGTTTATTTTGTTCTTTAGGTTGTCTTTTTCTCACTTACTCTACTCAACACAATATCCTCTAGGTCCATCATGAAATATCTTTTTCCATACCTTTACTTTCCATCTCTGTGTGTCTTTTCATCTGAAGTGAGTGTCTTGTAGGCAGCATATGTAAGGGTCTTGGTTTCTTATCCATTTTAGCCACCCTATCTTTTGACTGGAGCATTTAATTCTTTTTCATTTGAAACACTTTATCTCTGTTAAAGTTCTCACTGAGTTCAGCTACTCCTTCCCTAAGCTCATTAAGGATCTTTATAACCAGTGTTTTGAACTCTGCATCTGGTAGATTGCTTGTCTCCATTTTGTTGAGTTCTTTTTCTGGAGTTTTGTTTTGTTCTTTCATGTGAGACATGCTTCTTTGTCTCCCCATTTTGGCTGCCTCCCTGTGTTCCTATGTATTAGGAAGGGATCCTAAGTATCCCAGTCTTTTTTTTTTTTTAAGTCTTCCAGTCTAAGTAGAATGGCTTTATGTAGTAGGTTTGCTGTGGGGCCCATTGGCACAGTCCTGGGAGGTATCCAGCTGCAGGCCAAGTTCAGCTGCAACTTGTACACCTCTGGGGCCACCTGGTAAGAGTCAAGCAATCCCATATGGCTGCCACCTGTGCTGAGCTTATAAGTGCCTCCAGAGGCCAAGCCAGAAACTGAGGTTGGTCAAGGCTGGCTGCCACTAGTGTGGGGCTTGGAGCTGCTCAGCAAGAGGTACAGGGCACACCGAGGCCAGATGCTGCTGCTTTGAGTTTTGTAAGCCTTTGAGAGATCTTAAGAAAGTCTACAGCAAGAGTCGTGAACATCTATATGAAATAAACCACTGGAAGCAGCTTAGGTGGGCCCACAAGTTGGGAGAGGCGGAGTCTCAGGGAATCACATGGGCAGAATGACCTGTGCGATCCAGGTTGATGGTGACTCAGATATGGCAGCACCTGTGTCAGCATGCTGGGAAGGGCAAAGGCTCAACAGAAGAACAATGGATACTGCCAGCACTTCTGTCCAGAAGAAAGCCACCTCTCCGGCCCTTGCCCTGAGGCCCGACAGCTCACTGTCTCCTCGTGTGTCCCTGGCACCCCTTGAACAGCTGCCTTAGCACGTGAACTCAGAGGAAGTGAGTCTATTGAGTAAGGCTGGGTGTGGGCCGTTTAAGAGGAATGTCTGCTTTTCCCCCAGCCCTCTATCTCACTTAGCCACAACTTTCTCTAGTTTTCACAGCCAGAGATTGTGGGGACTTCACTTCTTGGAACTGGAACCCTGGGCTGGGAAACCCAGTGTGGTGCTGGCACCCCTTACTTCTCAGGGGAGCGGAGGTTTTGCAGCCAAGATAATTCTCCTGATGCTCAATTGCCACACGAAGTTGTGAGACTGGGCCATTTCGCATCTCCACCCCTTCTGTCGGTTTAAGGTGACCTCTTATTTTTGTCCCCAGTTGTAGGACTTCTGCTCAGGCAGACCTCAGGTGACTCTGTGTGCTGGTTACTCTGTAGTTTTGTTATAATTTTCATGTGGTCATGAGAGGAGGTGTACACAGCCTCTACATTCTATGCCATCTTGACCAGTCTCCCAAAAGTAAAGTCTTAATAAAATAGAATAGATTGAAATACCCATGTTGTTTCAAACTCACTTAAAAGATTTTTAATACCTAAGTTGGGCATTAGCTTTTTAAATTTAAATTTAAAAATATTATTTTTAATTACACTCGACATACAGTAGCATATTAGTTTCAGGTGTACAACATATTCATTATATAATTTATGAAATAATCACCTCGATAAGTCTAGTACTCATCTGATACCATACATAGTTATACAATATTATTGACTATATTCCCATGCTGTACTTTATATTCCCATGACAATTTTATACCTGTCAATTTGTACTTCTTAATCCCTTCATATTTTTCTCCTATTTCCCCAGCCCCCTCCCATCAGGCAACCAATAGTTTGTTCTCTGTATCTGTGAATCGATTTCTGTTTTGTTTGTTTATTTTGGTTTTTAGATTCCTCATATAAGGGAAATCATATGGTATTTGTATTTCTCTATCTGACTTGTTTCTTTAGCATAATACCCTCTAGGTCCATCTATGTTGTTGCAAAAGGGAAGACTTCATTCTTTTTTATAGCTATATGATATTCCACTGTATGTGTGTGTATGTATGTATACCACTTCTTTATCCATTCATTTATTGATGGACACTTAGGTTGCTTCTACATGATGGCTATTGTAAATAATGCTGCAATAAGCATAGGGTGCATATATCTTTTCTAATTTCTAGTGTTTTGGATTTCTTTGAATTAATACCCAGAAGTGGGATTGCTGGGTCATAGGGTAGTTTTATTTTTAATTTTTCGAGGACCCTTTCAAACTGTTTTCTATAGCGTCTGTACCAATTTACAATCCCAACAGTGCACCTTTGTTCCCTTTTCTCCACATCCCCGCCAACACTTGTTTGTTGATTTAATGATGACAGTCATTCTGACAGGTGCGAGGTGATATCTCATTGTGGTTTTAATTTGCATTTCTCTGATGATTAGTGACGTTGAGCAACTTTTCACATGTCTGTTGGCCATCTGTATGTCCTCTTTAGAGAAATGTCTGTTTAGGTCCTCTACCCCTGTTTTAATCATATTGTTTTCTTTTTTGATGTTAAGTTATATTAGTTCTTTATATATTTTGGATATTAACCCTTTATCAAATGTATCGTTGGCGAATATCTTTTCTCATTCAATAGAATGTCTTTTCATTTTGTTGATGGTTTCTTTTGTTGTGCAAAAACTCTTTAATTTGATGTATTCCTATTTTAAAATTTTTCTTTTGTTTCCCTTGTCATTTTGAGTTTATTCTTGTAAACAGTGTAAGAAACTGATTCGGTTTCATTTTTTTCCATGCATCTGTCCATTTCTCTCAACATTATTTATTAAAGAGACTGTCTTTACCCTCATTGTATACTGTTGCCTCTTTTGTCATAGATTAATTGTTTTCTGCTACCTTGTCTTCCACATGGCTGATTTGGTCCTCTGCTTCATCTAGTCTGCTGTTGATTCCCTCTAAAGTATTCTTCATTGCGATTATTGTATTCTTCATTTATGACTGGTTCTTTTTTATGATTTCTATCTCTTTGTCAAAGCTCTCACTGAGTTCATGTATTCGTCCCCTGAGTTCATTGAGCATCCTTATAACCAGGGTTTTGATCTTTTTGCTTGTCTCTGTTTCATTTAGGTTCTTTTCTGGAGTTTTATCCTAGTCTTTCAATTGGGACAGTGTTTCTTTGACTCTTAGCTTTGGCTGCCTCCCTGTGTTTGTTTCTATGTATTAAGTAGATTTGCTATGTCTCTTGTCTCAGCAAGGTGGCCTTGTGTAGTAGATGTCCTGTGAGGCACAGCAGTGCTTTCTCCCTATTCACCTGAGCCAAGAGCTCTGGGGTGTCCCTTGTGTCGGTTGTGTGTGCCCTCCTTTTATAGTTGAGCCTTGGTTTCTGTTATCATATCAGTGAGTGGGGTTGCCCCTCAGACTGACTGGCAATGAGGGCTGCCTGTGACTACAGCACACAAGCTGTAATCTGGGAGCTAAACCTACAGCACAAGAGTTGCTTTAGAGGAGCTCTGGTGCCAGCTAAGTCCACCTTTCAGGTATGTCACTTGTGGAGACGGTTGGGTGGCATTCTGGTGTGGTCTGAAGCCAGTTGCAGGATGCATTGTTTCTGGAACCTCTTAGAAGGGGCTCTTGTGCAAGTCAAATTTAGCTGCCACTTGTGCCCTGCTTGGGGTTGCCTGGTGAGTGCTACAAAGTCATCTGTGATTGGCTGCTGCTTGTGCTGGGCTTGGAAGCACCTGGAAGAGGCTATGCTGTGAACCAAGGCTGGCTGCACTAGTGCTGTGTTTGGGACCCTTTGGTGGGCACCACAATGTGAGCTGAGGTGAGATGCTACTTGTGCTAGGCTTGTGGGCTGCTTAGTTGAAGTTATGTCCCAAGCCAACACTAGCCGCAGCTTATGCTAGGCTTGGAGCCACCTGATGGGAATTACAATGCAAATTGAGACCAGTAGCCACTGATGCCAGGCTTGGGGTAGTTTAGCAAGAGGTACAGGAAATGATAAGGCCAGCTACTGCTTGTTTGGGGTTTATGGACCTTTGAAAGATCTTAGGAAAGTCTGCAATTGAGCCAAGGTAGGCTGCTTGCGTGAAAATCTTCTGGAAGTGGCTCTGACAGGAAGCATGAATTGAATGGGTCAGAGTCTCACGGAATCACCAGGGCTAGGTGAATGGTATTAGCCAGGTAAATGGAGAGCTCAACTTTGACACCTGCCTGTGTTTGCTAGCGAGTGGGAGGACTGCTCAACAAAGATGCAATGGCATCTGCCAGTGCTTGCATCCCCAGAGAGAGCTACCCTTACCCCTGCGCCTCTAGCCTTTGTCCTAAAGTTAGTCAATTCAGTTTCTCCCTGCATCTCCCTGGGACTTTTCAAGCTGCTGCCCCTGCACTGGAGCCCAGAATAAGTGAGTTTTTGAGAGAGCAGATCTGTGCATGGGCCTCTCAAGTGATGTGCCTCCGTCTTCAGCAGCCCTCCATTTCACTTCGATGCAATCCCCACTTGTTTTCACAGCCAGATGTTATGGAGACTCCTCATCCTGGCACTGGTGCTCTGGACTGGGGAACCTGGCACAAGGCTGGGAACCCTGCTTCTCAGGAGAGACCCCTTATAACCAAGATATACCTCTCAATTCTTAATTGCCACACCATGGATGTGGGACCTGCCTGCTCTGCATCTCCATCCCTCCTACCAGTCTTGTGGTGGCTTCTTCTTTATATCTGTAGTTACAGGACTTCTTTTCAGCTAGTCTTTAGGTGGCTCTCAATGATGGTCATTCTATAATTTAGTTGTAATTTTGATATGGTCATGGGAGGAGGTGAGCATAGCATTTATATAAGCCACAGAAGTCTTAATTTAAATTTAATTAAAATTAAGTAAAAATAAAAATTCAGTTCTTTATTCTGACTAGCCATATTTCAAGTGCTCAACAGCCACATATTGTATTGGATAGTACAGATATAGGTAGACAGATACAGATACATAGATATATACATATAGGGATAGGGATACGATAATTCGCATTTCTTCATATCAACAAATACTATTCCAACACATGGCTTTCAGTGATTTCAGATTGTATCATTCCTTCTATGGGTATATATGGCATAATCTACCCATTTAATTACATTTGCTTTTTTACTCCTTTTTCTATTTTTGCTATATAAATTTGTACTGTATTTATGATTGTTTTCTTCATATAAAGTCCTATAAATGGTATTACTAAGTATAAGTATTACTAAGTGTATTTGTCAGAGTTCTCCATAGAAGCAGAGCTAATAGAGTTTTTATATAAAGAGAGATTTATTTTAAGGAATTGGCTCATGCATTAGTGGAGGCTTGCAAGTCCAAAATCTGCAAGGTAGGTCAGAGAACAGTCAATGCTGCAATTTGAGTCTGAAGGCTGTCTTATGGCAGAATGTCCTCTTCTTCATAGGAGGTCAGTTTTTTTTTTTTCATTAAAGCCTTCAACTGATTGCATGAGGCCCACTCACATTATAGAAAATAATATGCTTTACTCAAAGTCTACTTATTTAAATATTAATCTCATCAAAAAATCTTCACAGAAGCATCTAGAATAATGTTTGACCAAGTATCTAAGTACTGTGGCCCAGCCAAGTTAATGCATAAAATTAACCATCATATTAAGTTTTAGGTTCTTAATACGTATTGCCAAATCATTTGTAATAGTTTACATTTTCCTCTGTAATATATGAGTTCATCATATCACACCCTAACAAGTAATCATCTTTCTCCTATATTTTTCATATCTATATACAAAAAAATCCATAATTTTAATTCACATACTTTTGAGCACTATGAAGTTAAACATTCTCTCATATGTATTAATCATTTATACCTCTTATTCTGTTAATTATCTATTAATTATTTTTGCCCATATTTTCTATGTAAAAAGCAATGAAGAAATCACAAGAGAAAGAAGTTTATAATATTCAGTTCCACAAAATTTAATAAAGTTTTTATAGAAATAAAAAAAATGATAGACTGGGGAGACTATGTGAGCAATTGATATATTAATGTTAAATTTTCACTGTCCAAGGAGGTTTTGAGAAGCAGTGAACTTTCTTGCAGAGAAGACTGGGTGACTAATATCAAGGATGCTCTCAAAAGGGTTCCTAAATTAAGAATCTTACACCAAAATGTAAGACTACTCTTATAAATTCGCCTACTGTGCAAAGATCCATGTGTAGAACTGTAGTTATTTCCTGAAATATCCATTTAACATGATTCTTTAGTACATGATCTTTGCAATAATAATAGCTAGGCACTATCCTAAGCTCCTTATATATTAATTTAATCTTCATAACAGCCTTATGAGTAGGTACTATTATAATCTTCAGAGAAGAGAAAACTAGAGCCCAGCAAAGCTAATTGATTTACCAGTCATTTACAGAGTGGTGACACATTACTGACTTTCACTAATATATTATTTCCATTAAATTTTATAATTTAACATGTTGGGGAGGGTGGGCATTGAACTTGAGAAAATTGTTATAAATATCATTTGGAAGAACTTTTTTAAAAAATTGATATAGGGTGATTTGCTTTAACATAGATTAAAACTTATCATGAAGCCATAATTGTTTTAAGTAGTTACAAAAAGACATAGATGAATCAATGGAGTGATACAAAGTTCCAGAAACAGACTCAAATAAACATAGGATTTTAATATACTAGCATTTTCAATAGCTTGACTGAATCTGTTATTTGGATATACAGTACCCTCCCCTGGTCATTGGTTATATATAGGGTGATTGTGATCATTGCCATTTGCCTGAAACAGTCTTGGTTTATGCCTCTTGTCTTGGCATGATTATTAATAATGCCCTTTTGCACGCTCAAAATTATTCTTTCTAACTTTTTCCAATTATAAACAACACTTTAATATCCTAGCAGCTAAGTCTTTATATAGAATTTTTATGCAAGAATATTGTGCATTTTAAGTTTTTTTTCATATATATTTCCTTGCCTTACAGAAAGATTGTACCAATTTACACTCCCACCAGCAATTATGAGTAGAGTCGTTTTTCCCAAACCTGAAAAAAACTGGGTAGTATTATTCATTTTTAGAAATTTTTGCCAGTTTAAAAAGCAAAATTGTATCTCATTGTTTTAATATATATTTATTTTATTACTGTTGTAGGCGAACATTTGTACAGATCAGTGTTCTTCTATGGCAAGCAACAAAGACCATTCTAGATGGGTTAAATCAAGAGGAATGCAAGGGAAGGACATCAGAAGCCCACAGAACTAATGGGACCTGGAGAATGAGGCTTAGAATGGGTAAGACACAGACATTTCTGTAAAGGAAGCAGGAACCCAGCAATGGAGTCAGTATAGAAGGGCATCATTGGATTAGGTCTGCTCAGGACACCATCACAAGAACAAAGTGCAACCCCAACAGTTTTGGTCTCTCTATTCCTATCCTAAGATTCAAGTCCCAGTTGACAAAGTTTGAGCCACATGCCTGCCCTCAGGCTGGAAATGGGCAGTGCCCTGATTGTAACCACTGGACCAAAGCTAGAGGGAAAGTGAAAACTTCTCAAAGGAAATCAGAGTGTTGTTATGAAGGGGAAATAGATATTGGGCAGCCAACCTGACAAATGACTATGATAGCTTTTTTCTGTATCAGCTATACATTTTTCCTTCTGTGAACCGTCATTCATGTTCTTTGTCTATTTTCATCCTGCAGTGTTTTTTTGTTTGTTTTGCTTTTTTTGTTGTTGCTGACTTACATGAAAGCTACAAGTACATTTTAAAGCTGAACTCAGTAGGGCTTTGCAGAAGTTCTTAAGTATCTCTTGATTTTATAATTCATAAAAGTTAAAGGCTTCCCTCTGCAGATTTTATTGTTGTTTGTCAGTTGTTGACTTATAATCAATACATCTGAGACTGTTAAAGAACTGGCACTTTTTCTTCTCTCTCACTGCAGTAGTTGTACCATTAGCTGCCTTACCATAAAAACCTCGGAATCACAGTGGTTTAAGGAAAATATGGCCACAAAATTCTTTGACATGCTTCTCATTGAAACTTGAGATCTATGTCCTGTGACCTTAATTCTGGGCTCCATGACTATCTGATCCATAAATGATGGCATAAATGATATTGTGTCAGTTTCTGGGCCCACACTTCAAAAAAGTCAGCTTCTACAATGTGTCTCTTGGGATGCTTGCTCTTGGAATCTAGTTACTGTGCCTTGAGAAAGGCAAGTAGCCAGTGGAGAGTACAGATGGAGAGGAACTGGGGGCCTCCATTCCTCAACCCCAGCTGAGTTCCTGGCTTACACCCAGCCATGTGATTGACCCATCTTGAAAGTAGGTCCTCCAGTGGTTCTGTCCCAGCCGATACCATGTGAAGCAGGGAACAACTGGACCTAGAAAGCCCTATCCATATTAAAGTTTTGTAAGCAAAATAAATGTCGTCATTTTAAGCCTCTAAGTTTTAAAGTGGCTTGTTGCTCAGCAATAGATAGAGTGTAACACGTTAGAAGTTTATTTCTCATTCGCAGTCTAGTACTGATGTTATGGTTAGGAAGCAGACTTCTACATAGTGATTTTGAGGCTTTAAAGATGCATGCTTCTTCCATCTTCTGACTCCAACCTCCCCTTATGCAGTCAGTTACTCTATGAAGTAAAAGTAAAGGAGAAAGTAAGTGCGGTTGGAAATTTGTTTCTTAAACTCTTCAGTCTGGAAATAACCCATCACCTTCACTTGCATTTATATTAGCCAAAACTAGTCACATGCCCATATATGGATGTGAAGGAGTCTAGAAATTTTGGTTCTTAGATTCCCAGTAAAAAGTCACACTGTGGAAGGTAGAGCACAAGTCTTTGGTAGAAGTACCAGCTGCCTGACACATTTACTTGTCAAAGAAATTGAACCTATTCCTCCTTGGGTAGCCAAGAAATAAGAGAACCCGTTGTTTCTTTTAGAAGAATCTCATTGTTTCCCTTGTGTATTAGTCTTCTCAAGTAGCCTATTTCTGGACAAAATATGTGAAAACCTAGAAGCCTAGTTATGACTCATGGTCTTTAAAATAAATAGTAAAATCTATACTTTCATGGGCTATGAATTTGTTTATGGGAAATTAAGTAATTTCTCATAAGGAATCAATCATAGGAAACTTAGAGGAAGATTACCTAGGAAAGAAAAACTGGTTTGGGTTATGTATTTCAAAGCATAGCAGGTCTCAGAGTAAGAAACAACGGGTCATAGAGAAGAAATCAGGGAAACAGTAGTTTAGGGCTTGGCTCTGCCACCAACTACTGTGTGACTTTGCTTGCCCTTCCTGTACCTCTATTACTTCAGATGAAAAGGAAAGAGGTTGGACTAGATAAACTTGAAGGATTTTTAAAAATTATTTGTGATTCTGAGCACAAATATAGAAAAAGCTTCACTCTTGGAAAGATGGAAATAATGCCATGATACTTCTGATTGCTAATTAATATTCTCCTCTTTAAATAATCCACTCCTCAAAAAAGTTAGAGTAAAAACTATGGATTTTTCCACCTTTGCGTGATGTTCCCTTAGTAACAACAGCAACAGAAACTGCTCTGAACCTTAGTAATAATAAATAAAGAGATATGTCTTAGAATTCTTTCCCAGGAATAAAAAATCATTCTCAGCTTAGTATTCATGTGAGTCCATAATTTCAGCCAGAAAAATGTACCTGTACCATTTCCTCCTCACTCCCTAATTTTAACTTGAAGTTATCACCTAAAAAGGTGAGAAGGGCATAGAGTGTGTGGGAGGGGCGTTCTGCAAGCAAATTCTGTTCCCAGAATTGTAACTAAGAAGAGATAGTGCTCTGAGGCCCCACTCTTGGGAAAATGCTGACCAGATAAACCCCAAGAGTAAGTCATAGAAAATAAATCTTTGAACCTTGGATGCATTTACCGATTATTCCATTTCTTTAGGAAAATTTTGATTTCATACATGGCCATAACTATTTTTTTCTATCACTCATGTAGCTACTGTACAGAGGAATTCTAGGTTCTATCCCCAGAAAGTGCAGCCTCAGCAAGTTGGAAGAATGCATATATGAATCTTTGCATGAATTGTGTGTGTGTATGTTTGTGCATGTGCATGAATATGTATAATTCTTTACCGCAGATCCCAGAGGATGGGTGACTAATCACAATAAATTTGGACGCCTTCAAAGCTTTTGGGGAAAAGAGTGGGAGAAGAACATAATATCAAATATTTAATAAGAAAGTCCAACATAAGAGACCTTGGAGGAGAAAAAATATCCAAGATAGAGTTAGTTTTATGAAACTTTTAGGGAAGAATACAAATTACTCCTTAAAAGGGCTTTGCTGAAATAAATAAAACACTAAGATGTTTACACATATTTATTCAATAACCTTTCTTACAGAAAAGTTACTATTTGAGTAATGACAATTGTTGTTTCTTCCATAAAAAAATTCATTGACGTTTTCAATTTATGAACTGTCCTTGTTCTTATTCTAGCTATTATCAGAGCATTAAAGCTGTTAGAAACATAGATTTTCTATTTACACTTTACACTAGAAGACTAAAAATTTATACCAAAAGACTATAGTTAATTGCTCTTAAGGGGATGAATCACACTCTCCTGAAAATCCTGATTTTTTATTATTATTTTTTTTACTACAGAGATTGGCTACTTCTCCAGATGCCTAAAATGGTCCTTAAGTTAAAGTAGTTTAAATAACACCATCTCTTCAGGGTAGGGCTTCTTCAGAGTAAGGTGTCCACCTCTAATTCCATGAAAAACCTAAGATAATATTTTAGTAACACTTATGTGAACTCTTTTTACCATGTGCCTACCACAAGAAGCTTCCTTTCAAAACCAACGTTGCTCTTTGCATGCCTCTTAAAAAACTGCAAGATGAGTGTGAGCATATAGTGGGGAAACAGCTTTCCAATACAATCAGCTGTGCTGCCTATATCACATATTTCAGCCACTGTCCTATCTTTCCTTAAATAATGGTTAAAAGATCTGCTTGTAAATTGAGAGATTTCACTTTCTGGCTATTCAATATTTAAGTCTGAAATCTGAAATTCATTATTATTAATATGAAACTGTAGCCTTGGAAAATTCAATATTTGTGGGTCACTTTATAAAAACACAGTCTGCCTTAACTTAAACTCATAAATAATTGAAAGGAGGTAAGAAACCTCAAATGAAGTTTGCCTCCAAAGAATATCATGTAGCTTATTGAAGGATTTTTTTCACAGACTCTTGAGGATCTCTGAATTGTGTCATAAAATTTAAATAGAACAAAATTATTGGTGTTTTTGTTTCAAAAATGAAAAACTTTGGAAAATGCACTATGATAGATAAATCCACCTCTTTTGGAAAAGAAAATACATATATATTAAGGCACTCAGATTATGAGCTTAAATCTTTCTCAGAGCTTTTTGGTAATTTCCAATTTGGAGAGATTTGATCATCTGGGTTGGGCCCTGAGTCAACAAATTGAATTATTACAGATGTAACCAAGAAGAACGATTCTCGTCAGATAAAGGAAAATCACATTCTTATGGAGCTTTAGATGTGTGCTTTTTCAATAATTTTCAACTAAACTCATCAACAGCTAGAGTTAAAAACCCCTCGCAAGCTCCATGTTGCAAAAAGTATACGACACAGCCTCTCTGGACAATGCAGGTACTTCTTCCATGTCGATGTTTCTCAAATAGAGATGTAACTACTTCTAGAGTAACATCTGTGTAGGCAGATGGGTGTTCACCCACCTCCACCATG
This sequence comes from Pteropus alecto, assembly GCF_000325575.1. Lineage (NCBI taxonomy): Eukaryota > Metazoa > Chordata > Mammalia > Chiroptera > Pteropodidae > Pteropus > Pteropus alecto. The sequence goes on along the minus strand of NW_006432447.1, from coordinate 9,510,441 downwards.
AGCACCAGAGGCTTGGGGGGTGGGGCAGTTGGGAACCAACTGAGAGAACAATTTAGGGCGGGCAAAGATCAAGAGAAGAAAATGACAGGGGCCAGCGTGGGAGCATGCCTGCACACAGCCTAAGAGGATTTTATGTTTTGTTTGAGTTGGATAAGGTAAGTTTCAATCACATCTTAATTTTCTCTACTGTTGCTGGTCCACTCTCCTCTGAGTTCATACACTGACCCAGGCACACAGACTCAAAAGGTCTCTCCAGAAGATGCTGTCAATGCCCCTCCCCTGCCCTCAATCCTGTATGCTGAAGGCTGCTCTGCCAGTTCCCAGGGTGAGCCAGAGGTGCCAGAGTTAATCCTTCTGAGAGCACTTCTCAGCCTGTAAGACATTTGGTGAGTAAATAATGGAGACGGTTCTGCACTGTTTCCGAGCATGCCCCAGTAGCACTAAGCCTGGGTTGTCCACAGTGGTCACTTACTTGATAACACTCCCTTCCCTGGCAACCTTCCCTTTCCTGCCTGTTTCATTCCTTTAGTAGTATTTTCTAGCATCATCTCCCAGATAAACTACTTGCACGTAAATCTTTGTTTCAGAGGTCTGCTTCTGAGTGGAAGTGAGAGAGCAAACTAGGACAATTTCCATGCCTAGCACAGAGAAGACAATGAAATTATGTTCAATTGAATGGCAGAGACAGACACATGTGAGATGGATGTTGCTACAACCATCTTTAGAAATACAATCTACCACCCATACTTTGTGTGTCAGATTGTTTGGTTTCTTGTATATTACCCGCAGAGTCACATCCTGGTTTATTTCTTGAGTTTCAGTCTTGGCTTTACCATTAGTAGCTGTACAACAAAGCTTGGGCAGGATTTTTGAGTTTCTGTGCCTGTCTCTTTATCTGTAAACGATACCTGCCTCATGGTATCAACTAATTGCTGTTGTTGTTGTCGTCGTTGCTATTTCTGTTATTATCCTGAGTCTTTAGACCATCTTGTAGGTTTATCTTGGTCTTTCTTGGTTGTGATGGAGAAATTAAGAGAAAGCTTGTAAGCCCCCTCCTGGGCCAAAGTGTTAAGGTGAGATACTTGGGAGCGATAGCAACATCTATGAGGAAAAGTTCCCACAAATAAGATAAATCTTGGGATCAATGGTCAGATTCACCAAGTCTAGCTGCCCCTTCCTTGCCACCCTTGGAGGATTATATTTTGGCTTGATTATAGGAGCCAATGGGTTGTCTTATGAAAATGAGATGAATTTCATTCCATTATGGGTTTTGTTTTCTGTTCTTTTAGTCCTTTTAGTCCTTTTAAAGATGGAGTACATACCATCAGTCTTGAGAAGAGGATTTAGAAATTCTCACTGACTCCTAATTATACCCTAAAGGCCTGTAAGAATGAATTGACCTCTCAAAGGATTGTACCAGGTAAATCACAGAATGAGAACCTGATTCAACATCTCTAGCTTCTTAACATTTATTTAACTGAATTGGGGGAAAGTTCCTCTACTCTGACTTCACAGCTAATTCGAAACTGAAGGGCTTAACGTATCTCTCTTTGACTAATTCAACACATGCCCAAAGTAAGTAATTGTACCAGTAAACACCTGCCATGATATGTTAAGCGGGGTCTGAAAAATCAATTGCATAAAATTCAGGGTTGCACTATTGCAAGATTAATAAAAACCAATGTTTCTGGGCATTCTTTAAGGTCACAGAGAACACAAAGGTAAAGATAGTGAAATATATACCATGTACTAATGACCATGTAACTGGCAAGTTCCCCAGTGACAAGAAGATAATTATTTCTTAACTGGTCTTCTTATCCATGATAAGAACTTGAGCAAGGCCACTTCTGTCTGAGAATGAGGGTGAGTGGGGAACAAAAGCCAATCACCAATGGTGATAGTTCCCAATTTACCTGCCCAGCCTGGGGTTTTGCTGTACTACTTTAGAATCCTTGTGGTACAATTAAAGATTATCCTAGAAATCACCCCACTTCCCAACTGTTGGCTATAAGCCTATTTAGTGTGTTCTTATAAAGTGGGAAGTCAGAACTCCTACAATGTGGACATCTTCTGCATGTTCTTTTTCCATTCCTGGTTTACTTCATGAGCACAAAATTTCTCCTCCATTTGTTTCCAAGAAAAATAATCTATGCTATCATCAGTAAGATGAACTTACCCTCACTACTAGCCTTGGTGAAGTTACAATCCTCACTCTTCTTTGCCATATTTCTTGAAAGAATCTGCTCTCCTGCAACTCTTTCATCTTCCACTCTCTCAATAGGCCACCGGGTTCTGATGCCCACCTCCACCCACCCATTACTGGGGCAGCCATTACAGAGCTCTCTGCACTGCCAAATCCAAAAGATACTCCTCAAGCCTTATTCTTCCTGACCCCTTTGTGACCCTTAGCCCCATTCCAAGTCTCTTTCTACATAGCTATCTTCCTCTGGCTTCAAGACAATATTCTTCCCTGGTCTCCTTTTGCCTTGCGGACCATTCTTTCACAACTAGTCACATGTCTTGGAAAGTCTCAAGATCTTAACATCCTTAAGGTCTCCTGGATCTGATCCTTCAGCTGTATTCTTACTGCCTGGAACAACCCTTTCCTCTATCCATTCCTTAAATGTCAGCTATTTTCCAGGACTCCGCTCCCTTATAATCTGCTATTCTTTATAAACGGGAATCATACCATGTCACTCCTCTGTTTAAAAGCTTCCATTGCTCCCACGACCTGCCCTCCTTCTCATTACCTCTATGATTTCATGCCCTTCTACTCCTCCCTTTACTCACCCCATTTCAGTCACACTGGCTTCTTCCCTTTGCTCAAAAGCAACAGCCATGCTCCTGCCTCAAGGCCTTTGTATTGACTGTTCTTTATGCATAGAACACTTTTCCTTCAGAGAACTCTCAGGACTTACTTATCTCTATTTAAGACTTTGCCAAAAGTTACCTTATCATTACATCCTCCCCATCATCTAATAAGGTGCTCCCAATCCTTTTTCCTCAAGCACCAAAAAAGCAGGAATCTTATTTGTTTTGCTCCCTGACATATCCCTAGAGCCTAGAACAGTACCTCCCACATAGTAGGTGCTCAGTGAATACTTCTTCAAAGAATGATGAGTGAATGAACTCTTCCTATATCACTTCATACACTCCTGTGGCTTCAACTATTAATTTTATGATGAACCCAAATTCATGTCTCCAGTTGAGGCCTCACTTCTAAGCCTCAGATTATATATATGCATCTGGCCACTGAGTGTCACAACTTGGACAGCTCCCAGGCATCTCAAATTCAAAATATCCAAAATAGAATTGTTTTCTTCAACCTCTCTCCATAAACTTCTTTCTCTTCCTCCTATGTTTACTATTCCAGTAAATGATGTTGCCCCCACATAGCTGCAAGCCAGAAACCTGAGAGTTATCCTCGACGCCTTTCACTCACTCACTTGCATCCAATCCATCACTTAACCCACCTACTTCTCTTACGTCATTTTATATCATGACTCTTCATTGTCCAGCCACCACTGACTTCTATGCTTTTATACATGCTGCTTTTTCTACCTACTATTTCTTTCTTCCTTCTCTCAACCTTGTCACTCAACTCCAGGTCTAATGTTTATCCCAAGTATCACCTTCTTTCCAAGGTTCCTCCCATAGTGCCCAGTGCATACAGATGCCTATCACATTAATAATTGACTTATTTATCTGCCTTCAACACTAGAATCTGAGGTCTTAAGGGCAGAGACTATGGCTGATTGCCTCCTGGTTTCTAATACAGTATCTATCACATATTAGATGTTTAAAACATGTTTGATAAACAAATAGATCAAAGCAAACCAAATGTTTCCTGGATTAAGTATATTATTTTAATTTATGATGAAAAATATATAGATTATCATAAAAATGATTCTAATCTTTCACAATGCCTGACCCATAGTAAGTATGCAATACATATTTTGCTGAACAAATGAATAAACAAATGCAGAGGAAACAGCCTTGACAATGGCAAAGAGATATGAAAGCAACAGGAGATCATTATGGGTCATTATGAGGGTGGTAGAGCTGCCTTGATTACTGGTCAGAGTGTGGCAGGAAGGTATGAGGCAAGAAGGAAGAATGGGGAGAGAGATAAAGGGCCTTGAGTTTGGGCTCTGCTCTAAAGGCAGTGGGGAAACTTTCATGGCTTTAAGTCAGCATAGTGATCAGATGTGCGGTTTAGAAAGCTCTTTCTGTCAGAAGAACAAAGAATGAATTAGCAGAAGTTGTAATTTTTGAAGTGGTGAAGGAGAAGATTGGACTTTGGAAGATCAAATAGAAAGTAACTTGAGTAGCCTGAGGGTCTGAACAGTGAAGGTCTAGCTGGGTTGAGTTCTGAGATATTTTACATATCAACATGGGTATTCCTAGGCTGATGGTAGCCGACTTTCTACCAAAGGCTGAACTATGAATGGACAAGGCTCCCAGAGTCCCAACACTGTCATGGTTGACCAGCTCATATTATATCTTAGGTTAAGGGTTGCCTTTGTCTTCTGATGTAACTCGTGACCAGTTCGATGAGGTTTTCCTGGGCTCCAAAAAAATATTCAAGCATATATAACACCCAAACTTCCACTTAAGTTACAGATGTTCCTATAAAAGCTCCAGAAATACAGCAAAGAACACTGGCTAATTGCCGATCATTTCTCTGGTCCAGAAAACAAGAGTTGCATAATGGGAAAAGCTGGGGTCACTTTAGGCAACCACCTGCACTTATAAGATACAAGGATCTTTCTTTTTCTCTGCCATTTTACTTGAGATTAGGTGAAAGGAAGCCTGCTGGTCAAATTTTGTGAAAATTGGTTTGGATATCAAAAGATCTGGGACATAAGATAGAGTGTTTTGAGATGCTCTCAAACAATATGTCAAAGGGACTTGGCTTGTTAAGGCAAGTACTATCATGCCTGCCAACTGAACTGACATGATCCCTGGTGCTGGCTGGGCTAATGACTCCCAGAAACCCTTCTGTCAGACTGGTATTTTCTATGGGGCTATAATAAAATAGGCATTGTTTATATGTGAGATATTTTTTAAACTAGCTGTATGAACTTGCAATTCGCTAGAAACCCTGCTACCAGGAGTCATATCTGCCTCTTTCAATAATGGTTCTGGAATAAGGAAAGCATAGTTGTGTGTTTGAAGTGTATTTAAAAAAATAATAATACTTTATAAGACTATGAAAACATGAATTACTTAATTTTAATCATTTTAGGAAAAAGCAATAATAATTGAGATGTTCCCATGTTTGCTGTTTTGTTGTTGTTCCAATGTTCTCCCAGCCCCCTGTGCATCCAAGCCAAGGGACCCACACAGGAGTCACCATTTTGAAGCCACCCATCCTGTTGCTGCTCTTCCAAGTCTATGAACCAGAACTTTAAGTCTCATGATCTGAAAGAGTCAATGAGGAACATGAGAAAGTGTCTTTATTATTTACATTACCCTAATGATCTAGCTGAGACTTGAAGATACACGTGAGATTCCAGAGGAATCGCCATTCATCTCTGTTTTTGAACTTGTCATTTGCCACGTTGACACTCTATGCTAGAAAAGCACACTCAAGCGCTAGACGGCCTACATTCGGATCCCAGTTCTACCACTTACAGGTTTATCTTTCCCAAGATTTTTAATCTTCTTTTTTTTTTTCAATCTAGGATGACAGTAAATAGCAAATTTTTAAAAACAAACACGCTTGGTTCCGCTGATGAGGGTCAGTGTTCCCTGTCTGTTACCAGCCTTTGCAGCTGCTGTTGCATTTGAACCCTCTTCTCCCTGCTTTTATGCCTACCTCACGCTTTAGATTTCAGTTGGGACCTAATTTCCTCGGGGAAGCTTCTTTTGCCTTCCAAGGTTTAGTTAGAATCCCTTCTTTATGTTCCTATAGCAGCGCTTATCCCATCCAGGAATTACCACGCTGTTTCCTTTTTCCATCTCTGTCTCCCTAGAAAGATTGTAAGCTAAGCCCATCTTGGTTTTGGATCTCAAGCACCTGTAGCAACACATACTAGATGCTCAAATATTTGTGAAACAGATAATTATGTAGATTAATGAATGTGCAGTCAGTCACCAAGAAAACGTCAGTAGACAAAAGAGTCAAGGATATTCTCCTAGGGACCCTGGTCCAGGATGGCGCTTGGCCTCAATCCTGAGATGCGCAGTGGCTGGTCATCCTTCACCGGCAAGAGAGAGAAGTTCCCACCATCCCAAGACTCTCGAGCTCCCTTGCTAGCTCCTCCCTTCTGCAAAAAGATCCTGAACACAGACAAAGGCACCAAATGATAGAAGTTCCAAAATTCCAGGCACCTCGGATCGCGCGCCCTGCAGGTCCGCTGGGCACAGAGAAGGTGCGCACTGCGACCTCCCCCATTTCCCCGCGGTCAATAACCTCGCACCGTCTGAAACTGAGGGTAGAGGTTTCACATAGGGGAGAGGCGGGAGGGACAGTTACAGCCCCCATAACCCTCCAGCTCCCACTTCCATCACCTCCCTACGCCTGCGCCCCCCTCTGGGGACGTGAGCTGGGCCCGGGGCCGCCGGGGCGGGGAAGGGTCGGCCCGGGGCGGAGAGAAGCAGTTTATATAGCGTCAAGGAGAGGTGTGGGAGCTGCTGCCAGCCCGCGGGACACCAAGAGGCGAGAGGCTGCCGGTGCTGCCTCCCGTCCCGTCCACGGTTCCCGAGGTCCCCACGGTCGGTCTCTCCGAGGTCAGCGGCACTTGGCTCTGCGCTCCCGACCCTGTGCTCTGCTCAGTGTGCGTCGCGAGAAAATACGCTCAGGGCTTGGGAAGCGCAGGGCTGGGGACCGCAGGGCTGGGGATTGCGTGGAAGTTTTCCCGAGGTAAGTCCTGGAGCTGAAGTCCTCTGGGATAGCAAGAGCCCGAACTAGGTTTGCAAGTGGTCAGGAGTTGCTTGGGAGGAGGGATGGGTCAGATAGAGGGGGCTGCGTGAAGACCGCAGTGAAAGAAATAAGTCAATTTCAGGAGCTCCAAATAGTCTCCTGCCCAGGACAGGGACTGATGTGTGGCAGGCACCCAGGACTACACGGGGAACGGATGAATGGAATTAAATTAACCATCTTGGATCAGGAAAAGTCACTCCCAAGCCTGTGTAGATCCAGTCTGTAATTTTGCTCTTGCATCCTACTCAAATTTATTAAAGATGGTTGGGGTTTTTTGTTGTCTGCGGGGAAGAGAGAAAACAGAAAAAATGTGCCTTTTTATGAATGCCCAGTAACATCCTGCAATGAGTGGAATCCCAACTACCTGGCTCGGTCTCAACTGTGCAAATAATTCTGATGAGGGGAGGAGGCAGTTTGGAAGAGGAAGAATATTGGAACTAGGAAGTGATTTCTTCTGCGTCCCTTTGTGATAAAGATTTCTCATTTCTCTTTTTATTAGCCTACTCTATGGAGATATTTAAAGATGATCTTTGCTAGTGTGGGAGAAAAGTTTAGATAGGGGAGATGGATGGTGATATTGATTAGGAATATCTGAGATGTTGGTGAAAATCATAAGACGAGATGGAAAGGATATTAGAAGTTTTTTATCAAGAGTTTCTATAGTTACAGAAACAACAGTCACTTTTTTTTTTTAAAGGCAGATCTATTTGGTGAGTAGTATTTTTAATATAAAATTTTCAAGTATGCCATTTTGAAGTTACAATGTTAAACTTATTGTTTAGTGTCTGCATAGATGGGATCACATACATAAAAGTCCTGAAAAGTCTAAATAAAGTGTTTTAAAATATATGGCCTTAAAAGTTTTTTTTCCTTATAAAAGAATTAATTTTCCTCTCTCTTCCATCATTTTATTCCAAAATATTGTAAGTGCAGAAGAGAACCTGCAAAAAAGAAAGTTCGTCTTCCATTCAAAAGTACGTGTGTTTTGGACTTTGTGCTACGTGAAGTGAAATTTTGTGATGTCCATGAAAGACTTTATCTTAAGCATTCATTGGAGAATCATCTTTAGCCTTGTTTTAGTAACAAAAAAACCTTTAAATTTTACTAAATCTTCTTGTGAAGCAATTCTCAAAAGCACAATACCCTTGCAATTTCCACTTTTCCCATTCCCTTCAGATAGTCCAAATTTCAGAAAAGTTTGAATAGTTGGAATGTTTATAAAGAAAAGATTTATTTATTTATTTGCACAGACAATGACAAGAGCAGCTAATTCAGTCACCAAATGAAGGTCAGGTTACAAGAACCGTGAATGAAAGTCGATGTGTTCATTCATCTATTTATACAGTATACTATGTAGTCTTGCTGATATAAGTCATTAAAATGACTTTAAAAAAATGTTCCCTGTCAATAAATATCCCCTGCCCCTGGGATTTCTTAAAAATATGTGATTGCTAGTTATACCTTCTGCAAATAAATAAAAATGGTCCAGACTAATGAGAACGTGTTTGAAATCAAAGATCGCTCACTCCTACAGTCCTAAGAAATTAGTATGAAGATTTTCTATATTTCTACTTTTATGAGTATCATGAATATAAAAGCTTTCCAGGGCAATCAAATGTTGGCCAGAATGTTCTTTTCTCTCCTTACCTTTTGTTATTGTTGTTGTTGCTGCTGTTATTAATTAGGAAGTGACTTATCTTTGCTCTGAAATAGGTCTGAGTTCAAGTTACAGACTAGCTTGGACATTCACTTAACCCTTCTGAGTCTTTCTCACCTGTCTCATGGAGCAGTGACACCTACCTACTTCACAGGGATGTGTGAGATAAAAATCGGAAGATCTTTATAAAATGCCAGTCATAAGTGCTCAATAAATGAAGGCAATGATGATGATGGTAGTAAATTTTAAGCATCAAGACAAATAGAAATATTTCCCAAATTCAGTTAATGTTGAGCCCAATCTTATTCTATGTTTTGACCTCACTGAAATACTTTGTTTCCATGGAGTATAACACATGATTAACTGTAATACATGACTCGCCAAACATTGTAATCTCCCTTTTTCCCTTGAAACTGTTCCAGTTTTTAGAAATGGTTTAAGGAAAGACATATCAGCCGTGCTGCTGTCATGGAAGAGATATTTGGGAGTGTGACTATTCTGATTTCACTATGTACTTCTTCATATTTTATCCTTTACAGTTTGGGGCAACTTTTTCTAGAGAATGCAAATTGTTCCTGCAGGTAGAAGGCTTTGAAAAGTGCCCTCAGTGTTTTAGTTTCTTTGGATAATGGTTTTGTGATAACAACAGTATTTTTCTACTTTCAGCAGAAACGTATCACATTTGAATTTTCAGAATTTTAGAATAAAGACTCAAAAGGCAAACTTAAGTTCTTCGAGTTAATGGAGAGTTAAAAAGGCATAGATCCTTTACAAAACAGTGACTAATTAAAGGCCGAAAATTTTAAATGAAGAAACAATCGTTAGAGAGACTTGATCTCACTCCCTCTCCTCATTCTTCACCCTCCTCCAGATTTGTCTTTTCTTAGGGCGACCCAAGGCCTTGGCAAGGAAATTTGGAAGAGATCACTATGAATAAAATTGAATACTGTTTGGCTAATGTAAACCATGTACAGATGAGAAGATCTCTTGAGTCTCTCATATCCCTGACACTTTCCACAGTAGCTGGTACTTAGTAGGTACTCAGTGATAAATAAATGACTTGAAATGTCAAAAGTCTGACTGACGTATGCTTCTTATATAAATATGGAGCAGTTGCATTTAGAAAATTCACTAACATGCAAATCCCAGGCAAGATAAAGGAGGCCTTATCAATTCTATTTGTGTCTGGGCTTCTGACCTTCACTTTTGCTAAAGTGAGAAACAACTGATTTATCATTACTGACTCTAAATCTTACCTTGATTGACTGAGATAATCCTAAAAAACTAATACTTTTTATGGTTCTAAATAACAAGTCTAAGGAAATTTACTGATTTGATTTTGCCATAAATAGGAAATTCCCCTCCACCCACCCAAACGCTCTAGCAGTAGAGGGGAAAGGAATGTAAACCTCAACATTCCCCTCAAATCATGAAGACATATTAAATACATCTAATCATTCTTTAATCATTTATAATTAAGAATTGGGTATTGATTTGATTCTAAAATGTTTCTGTAATGCCATAAGTACTGTATCCTAGATTTTAAAGGGGATTGATTTTGCCAGAGTTAGTTGGCAAAGGCATTTGTATTGGCTTGAAAAACCATAAGCTAATCACTAACATGTCCTTTAAAAACAACTTGATTAATGTTTGGCAAGAAATTCTGACTGAAAATATCCAGTACATGGTTCCAAATGCAATAAAACTTTGGTGATCATGAGCAAGTCATAGTCACTTTTGGCAGTTACTGTTTGGTGGAAAAAATCCCACAGTGTGTCAAATGGTCCATGTGCCATCTTTTGGTACCCACACCTCACCATAAACCAGCTGGTGTACTTAACTTCATAATCACATTTACGTCCACATTTCTCTGGGATAGTTAAAATCTATAATACTAAAAAGATGATGTTATACATTGTACCAGATTTCCCTAATGTGCAGGCTTTTCTCTTCTCTACTGGCTAACAGATGATGTCAGAGCCCTGCCCACATTCCCTCCAAATTCACTGTTTCAGTGCATGCTGGATGCTTCTTACTTCAAGCACCTGTGAAAGCCTGAGGGCTTTCTCTGGCCTTAGTATCATGCCTGACTCATGTGGAGAAAGCCAGAAAGACCTGGGAGTTAACACTTCTGGGAGCAATCCCTGACCCAATAACAGATGAAAGTTGGTGAGTTAATAGCCCAGCTTTCTCACACCTTGGAGGAGGCAACTCTTGCTATGATCTTCCGGAGGTGTCCGAGGTAGTAAGCTCCAGCTGCCCAGAATGGTAACCAACCTGCTCATTAACAATTCCGCATGGGCTTCCTTCCCTTCTCTGTCTCACTTCCCAGCTCCGTTACCAGTGCTCCCAGAGGTCGCCTCCTAAATAAACTAACTGCACAAATTCTTGCCCAGAGTCTGCTTTGGGAGAAACTCAACCTACCGTAAGCTTGTTAGTTCTTTCAGTAAATGCAGTCTTTTTGCCGTAAGTATTCCATAGATTCTATTCCAGCCAAAAACTGAATCAAGAATGGAACTCTTGCTTTGCATTCTGGAGAGCAGAATTTTGTTTCTTGCCAGTGCTGTTCAACTTGTTTCTGGGTCATCTGGGTTGTTGGTCATGACCTGATCCTGAACTCCAATCAGCTCTTTGAGAGCTGTGTCATGGGGATATGGAGGGAGGTATCACTGAGGACTCAGGGTGACTCCATCATTACAGAAGTAACGCATTCTGCTAGTTATGAGAAGTGGCTCAAACACATGCTCTGTAAAGTTGGGACTGTCCGCTCCACCCTTTACCTACTACTATATTGCAGTTCTTCAGAGAAACAGAATCAATAGTGTATATATGGAAATATATAAGAAGAAATTTATCATAGGAGTTGGCTTACATGATTATGGAGGCTGAGAGTCCTGTGATCTGCCATTTGCAAACCAGAGAACCAGGAAAGCTGGTGCTTTAATTCAATCCGAATCTGAAGGCCTGAGAACCAAGAGTGCCAAGGTCCAGATGGCTCAAGCAGTAAGAGCAAATTAGTCCTTCCTCTGTTTTTTTTTTTGTTGTTGTTCTATTCAGGCTCTCAATGGATTGGATAATGCCCACCTGAATAGGCGAAGGTGATCTTTACTCATTCTATCTATTCAAATATTAATCTCTTCTGGAAACACCCTCACAGGCACACCTAGAAATAATATTTTACATCTCTTAGCTCAGTCGAATTGACACATAAAATTAATGATCATATTTACCAATTACTTTCTGATTCATGCCCCCCAGGCAAGACACCTCCTCAGACATCTCCACACCCACGTACTAACTGCTCACAAGGCACTTGAACATCCTCCACCAAAAACCCAACAAATCCACGATGATAATAACTATCTTCCCCACAAATATTCCCCCTCTTCCTGTGAATGGCATGACTCACTGGCCCCACCAAAAGCTCCAAAGTAGCTGTGAAGCCCTGTCTTCCCAGTGCTCATCAACAATCCCATCTAATCAGTCTCCAAGTCCATTTCATTTCCGAATGATCTCTTCTTTCCCTTCTCCTTGTCATCTCTGCTCCTAGGTCCCAAACACCACCCTTTCTTTCACTCAGACAACACTACCTCTGAGTACACCTTCCTGCATCTGGTCTTGCTCCTCTTCTACTATTCTTCATATTTCAGACCTAGTGAGCTTCTTAAAACCCATACTTACCTCTGCTTAAAACATTCCATTGCTTTTGGATAATATCCAGAATCCTTGCTTCTCACCATCCAACTTTTATCTACCTCTCCTGCCTCATGCCTTCCTGTCTTTTTGCCACCCCTCTCAATACTCTAATTTTTTAAGGAGACCTTGTTATCTCCCACCTCATGCCGTTTGCATTTGAAATTTCCTCTACTTAGAACAGTATTCTCTAGACTCTAAATCTTGCTAACTGCTTCTCTCCCACTAAGGCTTAGCTAATATGGCCATTCTTTGGGAAAGTGTTACTGTCGGACCCTCTCAGTAGGTCAGGTACCCTGCTCTGGGTCCCAAAGTACCCTAGGCTTCTCTAGTCATATTTTTCTCCCACTGAATTGCAATTACTTTGTCTTTCATGGTCACCAGCCTATCTTCAGTTCTAGCCACTTAGTAGAAGTTCAATAAATATCCGTTATATGAATAAATGAGCTGAAATCAGATTCCTTACTAGCTGATGAGCATGGGCAAGTCACATAAGCTTTCTGAACTTTAGTTTTCTCTTTAAAGTAAAAACCATATCTAAGCACAAGGTGATTGAGAGGATTTGATGAAATTTTGGATTTTTGATTCCTCGCACATAGTTGGTGCTTAATAAATGGTAATTCCTTCGGATTCAGCGAGGTAAGTACTATGCTTGATTCGATCCTGTGATGTTTAGAGACAGTAAAGTCCACACGTTCCAGGAGGTATGTTAAAGGACACTTTAATATAGGAGTTTCGGGTGGAACCCAGAGGAAATAAAGCGTCATTTAGCTAAAAGCATCCTGCTTTTCTGATGTCTTTTCAAACTGTGCATAGAGTGTATCTTTGGAAATGTAAGTGACATGATGACATATAATGACATCTAATTCCCTCACATGGTTTCTTTCAAACAAACTTTCTTAAGCTTCAACATCTTCATTCCTAAGATTAGTGCCATGATTCCAGTTTCTAAACTGAAGAGCTTTTTCTAAGAGTTTTGCTTTAATAAATTATTCCCAACTGTCATTCTTCCTTGATTTCCCCCTTCTCCATGATTACTGCTGTCATCCTAAAACAGCACAATTAGCACCTAATAATTGGTCCCCAGGGACCTGTCATGAAAATACTCACAAACTCTGATGTACATCTTTCATCGATTTAACTGGGTGGAGAAGTGGGCAAGGAACTTTTTAGATTTCAGTAATGGGGAGTGATTTAAGTACATAATAGGGGTAAATATTAGCACCTCAGAGGGCTGTCTGGCACTTTAAAAACTTTTAGGTATTATTTGGTAAGTTACTACTTTGGTGCACTTAAGTCTATGGTAATCCAGATGTTGGGGTGCCCTGCCCCACTTCAACATGCAAAGTTTGTAAACCCCCTTTGTTTCTAAATATCTCAACAATTTGGGCACACATAGTCACTAGTAATTAACAGTCATTACACTAAGAGAAATAGGTAAATTCATGGTTGATAGTCTTGTCTATGTTAGAGACCCACCTCATAAATCCATAAAAATGTACTCGATGCAAAACATATTAGATAGATATAGATATTAAAGATTAGATATTAAAGCTTGAGGGTTTTTCATTTATCTGTTCATTAATTTTATTTCTCAGTGCTCCATCAAATTTTCAACTTCTTCATGGAGAAAGTTACATTTAGGTATAGATGTTCCATCATCATCTCAATCAGCAGCTATAAAAGTTCTTGAGTTGGGTAGTTCACTGGACACCAAAAGAGAGGTTGTGATTTCATATACCGCATATCTGCTAACTTCCCCACTGAGAATGGAGACATGTGCCCTGCATTTAGAGCTATAGCCATGCTACTAGCTTTAGCCAGGAGGCAAGAGATAACACTCTGTCCATCTTGTTTTCCAGCACCTAAAAGAAGGCTTATACATAAAAAGGTGTTCAATAAGTATTTGTTGAATTATTATATATTGTGATGACGTATAATAAGGAAAATCAATTAACTCAGAGAGGTCAGAAAAGACTTTCCTAAGGAAATGATGTTTAAGCTAGTGTCTAGAGCAGGGGTCCCCAACCCCCAGGCCAGAACCGGTACCAGTCTGTGGCCTGTTAGGAACCAGGCCGTACAGCAGGAAGTGAGCCAGCGAAGCTTCCTCTGTATTTGCAGCCTCTCCCTAGTACTAGCGTCACCTCCTCAGCTCCACCTCAGATCTTCAGGCATTAAATTCTCATAGGAGCACCGGTCCTTGGTGCCAAAAAGCTTGGAGACCTCTGGTCTAGAGGAATGGGGAGAGTCAGCCAGGCCCAGAGGGCGTGGTTTTCACGGAGGGAGGAGAGCTCGTGTAAAGGTCCTGCGGCAGGAAGAACAGAGTGGGCGAGGAACCAAGGGAATTCTTGTATTAATAGAACATAGAGCAAAGGGGAGCATGGCACTTGATGAGGCTGGAAAAGAAGTGGCCAGACCATGCATGGCTTTGCAGAATCTATTAATAATTTCTGTCTTTATCCCAAGATCAGTGGGCAGTCATTAAGGGATTTTAATTGCAGGAAGGGTGGAGGAATAACCAATCACCTTTGTTTACAAAAAATACTTGAAATGGTTTGTAAGGCCCATTTTTACTTTGAAATTCTGAGATTCTATGAAAAGTCAAATGGCAAAATGAGAATGGAGCCTTAATGGAGCCTTAAGCCTGATAGAAAGACATTAGAGATTTTGAACACGGGGATATTGATCTAATGTATGGTCTTCAAAGATTACTCTGACTGCTGCTTGAGGAATGTATTAAGAAGGGCAGGAGTCAAAGCAAGGAGATCTGGTAGTGTAATAATCCAGGCAAGAAGCAATGGTGGCATGGACATGAGTGGGAGGTCATGAGGAGTGGTTAAATTTGGAATATATTTTGACGGTACTATTGACCAGACCTACTTATGGACTGGCTGTGGGGTCTTAGAGAAACCACTTCTTTACAGCATGAACACAGTTGTAACTTTACATTTATTGATGTAATTCTTTCAAAAATATCTTGCTCCCTCAATGCACTGTAAGATCCGTTGGTTTTACTTTTCATTGCCTGCCTGCTGTCTAACAAAGTGCCTAGCATAAAGAAATGAATCAATAAATAAATATACTGAAACCACCTTATTTTACAGATGAGGAAAATGAGTCTCAGAGTTTAAGTTAAAGGACTGGCCTAAGGCCTCTCAGCTTGAACTAGAACTCGTGTTTCACACTTCTCATTCAGGCTACTTTCCCTCTGGCTTTGGAGCCCCTTCCAAACACTATGTTCTTTTATTTTGGGGTGGGGGTTTACCAAAATGTGCTTCAGATATTCCTACTGGGTGACTTGTCTACTGAGCCAGGTACCCACAAATGGCAGCCAGTATTATTCTAATCACCTTCGAGGCTTCCTTGGGCCACCTTGAGTCTGTGACATTACTTTCTTCCTTCTTTGAGCTTACTTTCTTCTCCAGTAAAATCAGTGACCTTATCTCACTACTGGTGAGTGTTGTGCCTAGGACAGGAAGTAAGGTCCGTCCTAAGCCACCTGACTTGTGTTCTGTTTTCTGAAAGACAAGACAGCTGTAGATAAGAGCAGCTGGTGTGCTTAATCTTCATACGAGAAGTTAGCCATTCAAAAATATTCACTCCCCAAGGGCATTTTGGAAAAAAAAAAAAAGAACAGTTGAGGCAAGCTGTGATTATGAGGGAAAAAAAGAATAGAATGCAATTAAGAGTTTCCTCGGTTCTCTTGGAAGGGAAAAGAGTCTGAAATGTAACTTTCTCAGGCAATGATCACATCCTTGGACCTCTGCCTTTCTAATTAAATTCCCAATTTATATATGTATAGATATTTCACTTAATGAACAGCTGGTAAAATTGGATCCTTGCTCTGCAGAGGTTCACCAAAGCACTTCGACGTTTCTGTGTGACTGAATACTGTTTAACCCTGGAATGCAAAATGAGGAAATTAAATCCTGTTCATCATCCAGCACCTTCTAGGCTGCACCCTCCCTGGTCTGCATAGTTATTGGTTCTGTTCTTTCCCATCAAGTTACTTCCAAGGTAACCTTTCCTCTTTTCACTTCTCCTCTGGGAAGCAATACCCAGTGTGTTTTATACCTTTCTCATGCCCCGAGACCCAGTCTCCACCCTCCTGAGGCTTCCAGTTTAGTGAGGGGACAGACATTAATGAGATAAACACTCAAATGAAGGTTTAATCACAGATTTGAGATGAGCTATGAAGAAAAATAATAAGGTGCCATGATAGAAAAAAAAACACAAAAGAGATCTAATGTATGAGGACAGGAGAGGACGTTCTGTGCTAACAGCTTTATGTTGCTGTTAATCCAATTAGCATCACAGTGAAGACCCAAGAAAGGGTAGAGGGGGAAAAACTGGCCAGAGAGGGTCACAGCGGTCAGATG
>NW_006432447.1:9479129-9493583 GCF_000325575.1 Pteropus alecto | reverse complement strand
GCCAGGGTTGGCAGTTTTTCTGTAGAGAGCCAGGTAATAAACATTTTAGACTTTTTGGTTAACTCTCTCTGCTGCAAATACTCCACTGTGCTATTGTGAGGAAAAGCAGCCATAGGCAGTATGTAAATGTATGGGCGGAGCTGTGTTCCCGATAAAACTGCATTTAGCAGAGTCTGATTTGACGCAGGTGGTAGTTTGCTGTAGGATCAGTTGGTATCATCAGTTCTCAACCTTGGCTATACATTAGAATCACTTGGGTTTCAAAAACATACTCACCAGCTCCCTACTCCAGATCAATAAAATCAAGATCTCTGGGAATGAGGCCCAAGCATTGGTAGAGTTGAAAAGTTCCCCAGGGGATACTAAGGTATAATCTAGGCTGAGAGCCACAGTGAGGCTTAATTTCATTTGATAGTCTCATATTCTCTTAGCCCCAGGAGACAGATAAGGCAAAATGACTCCACCTTTCTTTAATTCTGAGACAACATCAGATGCCCAGCAGCTTTCAAAGGAAGAAGAAAACCCAGCAGGAAACATATAAATCTACAGTAACACCTATCTTGATTTTGTGAATGCTAAAATGGGGGTGAAGGGATGTACACCTTAAATCTAGCACATATGGTATTTTTATTCTTATTTTACAGATGAGAAAAATGAGGCACAGATGTATCATACAGATCATATGATGATATACTAAAAAGAGATAAGCAAAGTCTGATGACTTAGCTTTCTGAACCCCCTTCGTTTCCAAAATGTGCAAGGCCTCCCTTCCCTGTGGGCCTCTGCTGTCCCCCTGCTTTTGGACATACTTTACCTCCTCCTTAGAATCCCCTAATCCCTGCTTTTTCCCTAGGTCTGTTTAGATGTCAGCTTCTTCTGGGGTGCCTTCCCTGAGCCCATGCCCAGGGGAGGGGCCCCTCCTGGGAGCACCTCCTGCCCTTAGTGAGGTTCCCCATCAAAGTCTAATCTTCTTTTTCCATAGACTAATCCTCCAGGCCCTGGAGAAGTCATGAGGGCAGGGACCATGACTGCCTTATCATTTTATCTCTATCACCTAGCGTGATATTGTGATTTGTTACACACACATACACACACACACACACACACCTTTTTGTCTTCATCCAGGGTTCCTGGCTCACAGCTCCCCAAACCCTGAGCATTTTGTAAGCAATGAGAACAATGGGAGGATCTTTCGTTATAATATTTTGTCTCTTGTCCTCAGTTCCTGAAATAGCTTCAGAGCCACAAAGATGAAATGATTTCTTGTTAATCACAAGCAACACCTTTGCACCACAGTTGGGTTTATGTTAATGAGGTGACTTTGGGAAAATACCTAAGGCTGGGAGTTGATTACCAGGAGAACCAACCATGAATAGAGGGTTGGACTTTTCAGTCCCACCCCTTCATATCCTGGGAAGGAAAACGCTGGAGGTTGACTCAGTCACCAATGGCCAATGATTTAATCAACCATGCCTATGTAATGAAGCCTCCATAAAAACTCCAAAGGACCTGGCTCAGAGACCTTCCAGGTTGGTGAACGTCTTGGGGTGCTGGTGGGTGGCACACTCGAAGAGGGCATGGAAACTCCGTGTCCTTTCTCCATACCTTGCCCGAGGAACTTTTTCTATCCAGCTGTTCCTGAGTCATATCCTTTTATAATAAGCCAGTAATTTAGTAAGTAAAATGTTTCTCTGAGTTCTGTGAGCCACTCTGGCAAATTAATTGAACTTGAAGAGAGGGTCTTGAGAACCTCTGACTTATAGCCTGTCGGTCAGAAGCACAGGTGACAACCTGGACTTGTGATTGCCATCTGTAATGAAGGAGGAAGGAGTCTTGTGGGACTGAGCCCTTAACCTGTGGGATTTGATGCTATCTCCAGGTAGTGTCAGAATTGAGTTGGATTGTAGGACACCCAGCTGGTGTTAGAGTATTGTTTGGAGGTGTGGAACCCCCTTACACATTGGAACTGGTGATCAGAACCACTACACCTGGTTATACAGCAGGGGCTCAGGAATATGTATGGAATGCATGCATTTTGGCCCAGTCCTGCTTATTGTTAAGTATAACAGCGCAGAACAGTGCATCGGAGCATGTCTTCCTAAAGTATGGCCAGTCTCCAGGCCTGTCACATTAGCACCACCTGGGAGATTTTTAGACATGCAGATCCTTGGGCCCACCATGTACCTGCAGACTCAGTTTCAGGGTTGGAGCCCAGCAATTTGTTTCAGCTAGCCCTCCTGGTGATTCTGCATGAGGATCTCAGTTTAGGGTAGACTCTGGAGCAATACTGCCTTGGTTTAAATCCCGGCTTTGTTATTTAAAAACTATTTGGCTTTGGGAAATTTACATTCTTCTGTCTCAGAAAGAATGGAGGTGATAAAGATAACTGCCCCGAGCTGTTATCACAGCATCTGCTCACCATAAGTACTCAAAATAGGTTAACCGTTAGTATTAGCTGTGCAACTATGGGAAAATTCATTAACTTCTCTAAATTTTACATGCTTTATCTTTAAAATGAGAGTAAAATCTTGGCCTCACAGAGTTTTGAGAGTTAAACACGTGTGATGGTTAATTTTATGTGTCAAATTGGTTAGGCTATGGCGCCCAGTTTTTGATCAAACAGCAATCTAGATGTTGCTGTGATGAGGGTTTTAAGAAGTGACTAACATTTAAATCAATGGACTTTAAAGCAGATAACCCTCCATTATGTGGGAGGGCCTTATCCATCCATTGAAAACTTTGAGAGAATACTGAGGTGTCTCGTGTTTCTGGGGAAGATTGCCTTCAGACTTGGGACTGCAACATCAAATCCTGCCAGAATTTCCAGCCTGCCCTGCAGACTTCAGACTTGCCAGTCCCCACAACCACATGAGCCAATTCCTTAAAGATCCTGCTCCATATGTCTATATAGACATAGTCTATCTATATCTATATCTATATCTATCTATCTATATGTATATCTATATCTATATCTATCTATATGTATATAGATAGATATAGATATAGATATAGATATAGTTTATATACGGATATAGTCTATATATAACTCCTGCTCCATATGTCTATATACATATAGATATATAATCTATGTAATCTATAGATATATCTATATGTAGTCTATATATAGATATATACATACCCTGTTGGTTCTGTTTGTCTTGAGAGCCCTAATACAGTGTGTTTAACATGTGTAGATCAGGATCTCTCAACTTATAGCGTTTCCCAACTATTGACATTTTGAGCCCAATAATTCTTCGTTGTGGAGAACTGTCTTGGGTGTTGTGAGATGTTTAGCAGTCTCCCTGGCCTCTACCAGCTAGATACCAGTAGCACTACTCCCCTCCCCCAGCCATAAAAATAAAAATCTTCCCCAGATAGTCAGTTGTCTACTGGGGACAAAATCTCCATTGAGAACTGTTATAAATAACTATAAAATTCCAGGAGCCGTTTCTACCTAGCTCATTTTTGATAAATTGATGCTAGACTACTGCCCATGTAGCCCACACACTCTTCCCTTCCACCTTCAAAGCAAGTTATCACTTTCCACAAAATCTAGCTCAAAGCCCATTGCCACCAAAACTGGCCCTAAGAATCCTCCACATGCCACCTCTATGCCAGTGCACATTTCACTTGATTGCACTGTTTTTCAATGGTCTCTTCACAGCCTCACATACATATACTTTGCCCACTTCCATTGAACAAAGAAAGGTAGCCCTTATAAGAGGAGCAGATCATTTTGAGTCCAAATCTTGCTGTTTGCCAGCTTCTAACCTTGGGCTTGTCACTCATTCTTCCTAAACTTCAGTGTTACTATAAACTGGGAATAGTTGAGTCTACTTCATAGAGTGATGGGGAAGTATAAATTGGGAATAGTTGAGTCTACTTCATAGAGTGGTGGGGAAGTATGAGCACTTTTTGAACTATAAAAATATAGAATTTTCCCCCCAAAAGAGCAAAACCATGGCTTTTATATTTTTTGTAAGAGGATAGCCAGTACAGGGTGTTTAGGATGAAATATGACCTTGGAAAATTCTAAACGAACAAATGAATTTGCATATTATAGTTTCCATTATGTTTTATTTTTTTCCTTTGATAGCTTCTAAAGTAATGGAAGCAAGGTTCTTTCTGTGTCCTTCTGAGATTTATAAATTATCTAATGGGGCGGTTGTCAAGGCAATGCCCTTTGGCTAGTTATTGACTTCATGTTCCTGGAAATGATGGCACTCATCAATAATTCTACCTACTCTTGTCATCTACACTGTTATTTCCTGAGGGAGCACCCATGCTTGAGAACAAGTATTTGTCCTTCAGAACTGGCTAAAGCAGTCTTCTTCTAGAAAAATCATCTCTGCACCCCACGCCCCTCTCCCCTGTTGAGGCATTGCGGTTCTTTTCTGATTTCTCTCTCTAGGCTTGCCTACCTGCATCATAGCATAGATCTGCCTTTGTGCTCCCTCCCACCATGAGTTCATGAGATTGAGGGCTGTTTACTGGATTTTGTATTCCCAAGGGCTGGTGCACTGTTCGGCCAAAGCAGGTTACTCCAAATCATGAGTATGATGATGACTCACTGTGTTTATCTGACTGTAGCCATGATATGTGGACACCTCAAACTCAGCATTTCAAAAGAACTAAGCCTAAACCTTCCTTCCTGTACCAGTTATCTAATTTTGCAAAACAAACTATTCCAAAACAGTGGTTTCACTTAGTAATATACATCTAAGTGTCTTCCATGTCTTTTAATGGCTTAATAGCTCATTTCTTTTTTAAAAAAAATTTTAATTCTTCATGGCTTGAGAGTTCATTTTTTTTAATTTTGATTTTTCAATTAGAGTTGACATTCAATATTATATTAGTTTCAGGTGTACAGCATAGCAGTCAGACATTTATATAACTTACGAAGTGATCTCCTCAGTTAGTCTAGTATCTACCTGGCACTATACATACATTACAATATTATTGACTATTCCCTATGCTGTACTTCACATCCTCATGACTATTTTGTAACGGCCGATTTGTCCTTCTTAATCCCTTCACCTTTTTCACCCAGCTCCCCAACCTCCCTTATATCTGCCAATTAACAGTTTGTTTTCTGTATGAGTCTTTTCATTTTGCTTGTTCAGTTATTTTGTAATTAGTGTTTTATTTTTCTTTGGGTAAATACCCATTAGTGCAATTGCTGAGTCATAAGGTAGTTCTATTTTCAACTTTTCTGAGGAACCTCCATGCTGTTTTCCAGGAGTTGCACCAATTTACAATCCCACCAACAGTGCACGAGAGTTCCCTTCTTCCATATCCTCGCCAACACTTGTTTTTTTTTTTTTTTTAATTTATTGATAATAGCCATTCTAACAGAAGTGAAGTGATATCTCATGGTTTTAACTTGCATTTCCTGATGATTAATGATTTTGAGCATCTTTTCGTGTACCTGTTGGCAATCTGTATGTCTTCTTTGGAAAAATATCTATTCAGATCTTTTGCCTGTTAATCAGATGATGATGATGATTGCTGTTGTATGAATTCATTATAAATTTGGGATATTAACTCCCTATCAGATATATAATTTGCAAATATTTTCTCCCATTATGGAGGTTGCCTTTTTATTTTTTGATGGTTTCCTTTGCGTTGCAGAAGTGTTTTAGTTTGATGTAGTCTCACCTGATTGTTTTTGCTTTTGGTATCAGATGCAAAAGATCATTGCTGAGACCTATGTCAAGGAGCTTACCACTTATGTTTACCTTTAGGAGTTTAATGGTTTCAGGTCCTATGTTCAAGTCTTTAATCTACTTTGAGTTAATTTCTGTGTATGGTTTAAGATAGTGGTCCTGTTTCATTCTTTGGCATGTGGTTGTTCAGTTTTCCCAAGACTGTCTTTTTCTCATTGTATAGTTTTGGCTCCTTTGTTGTAAATTGACCATATATGTGTGGGTTTATTTCTGGGCTTTCTATTCTGTTACACTGATCTATGTGTCCATTTTTATGCCAATACCATGCTTTTTAAATTACCATAGCTTTATAATAGTTTGAAATCAGGGAGCATGATGCCTCAAATTTTGTTCTTTTCTCTCAAGATTGCTTTGGCTATTCAGTTCTTTTGTGGTTCCAAAAAATTTTTAGAATTGTTTGTTTTATTTCTGTGAAAAATGCTATTGAGATTTTTATAGATTTTTATAGGAATTGCACTGATATCACATATTTTTTGTCTCATTGCATTAGCTAGGGCTTCCATTGGTGTTGAAAGACAATGGTGAAAGAGGACATTCTTGCCTTTTTCCTGATCTTAGTGGGAAAGCTTTGAGTTTTCCACCATTAAGTGTATTAGCTGTAGGTTTTTTGTAGATATTCTTTATCGAGTTGAAGAAATTTCCCTCTATTCCTAGTTAACTGAGGGTTTTTATTATGAATGAGTATTAAATTTTGTCAATTTTTTTTGTATCTACTGATATGACCATGTGATTTTTCTTCTTTAGCTTAATGGATTATATTAATTATTGTTTCAGTGTTGAACCAGCCTTGCATACCTAGAATAAATCTCATTTGGTTATGGTGTATAATTCTTTTTATACATTGTTGGATTGGATTTATTAATATTTTGTTGAGCATTTTTGCATCTGTGTATCTATGAGATCTATTGCTTTATAATTTCCTTGTACCGTGTTTGTTAGGTTTTAATGATAGAGGAATGTTAGCCTCATAAAATGCGTTAGAAATTATTCTCTTTGTTTCTATCTTAAAGCGATGGTAGAGCGTTGGATTTCCTTAAATGTTTGGTTGAATTTACCATTGAACCTATCTGGTCTTGGTGATTATTATTTGGAAAGGTTATTAATTATTGATTTAATTTTTATTAAATATAGGCCTATTCAGGTTGTTCATTTCATTCTATGTGAGTTTGACAGATTGTGTGGTGTTCAAGGAATTGGTCCATTTCATCTAGGCAATGAAATCCGAAGATACAGTGTTGTTCATAGTACTCCTTGATTGTCCTTTTAAGGTTCATGGGATCAGTAGTGATGTCCCCTCTTTCATTTCTGATATTAGTAATTTGTATCCTCTCTTTTTATCTTAGCTTGGATAGAGGGTTGTCAATTTTATTGATCTCAAAGAATCAGCTTTTGGTTTTGTTGATTTTCTGTATTAATTGCCTGTTTTTAATTTCATTGATTTCTCTACTTTTATTCTTCTGCTTACTTTGGATTTAATTTACTCTTTTTCTAGTTTCCTCAGAAATGTAGATTATTGATTTTAGATCTTTCTACTTTTCTGATATATACATTCAGTGCTATAAATTTCCCTCAGCTCTTTCATTGCAACTCACCAATTTTGATAAGCTGTGTATTTTCATTTAGTTCTAAATATTTTAAAATTTCTCTTGAGATTTCTTCTGACCTTGTGTTATTTACAAATGACTTGTTTAATTTCCAACAATTTGGGGGATATTAGGGGTATCTTTCTGTTATTGATTTCTAGTTTAATTCCATTGAGGTCTGAGAACAGACGTATGATTTCTATTCTTCTAAATTTCAGTTTTATGGTCACATTCTATCTTGGTGAATGATTCATATGAGCTCAAAAAGAATGTATATTCTGCTATTATTCAGCGAAGTACTTTAGATGTCCATTATATACAGTTGTTTGATAGTGGTGCTGGATTCAACTATGTTCTTACTGGTTTTTTTGTCTGCTGATCTGTTCATTTTCATAGATCCATTTTTGATGATAGCAGTGTTAATTCTCCAACTATAATTTCTCCTTGCATTTCTATCAGTTATTTCCTTATGTATTTTGAAGTTGATAGGTACGTACATGTTAAGGTTTATTGTTTTCTTAAGAATTGACCTCTTTATTATTATGTAATGCCCTTTATTCCTGATAACTTTTCTTGCTTTGAAGTCTGTTCTGTCTGAAATTAATGCAGCTACTCCCTCTTTCTTTTGATTAGTGTTAGCATGGTATATTTTTTTATATCAATTTACTTTATATGTGTCTATATTTAAAGTGGATTTCTTGTAGATGACAAAGTTTGGTCTTGTTTTTTGATCCACTCTGACAATATTCGTCTTTTAGTTAGTGCATTAGGACCATCGATGTCCTATTTTTGTCTTCTACTCTTTTTATGGTTTTTGATGTTTTGAGTAATTTATATAATTACATTTTCTCTCCTTTCTTAGCATATCAGTTATACTTTTTTTACTAGTATTTACAATATACGTTTACAACTAATCTAAGTCTACTTTCAAACAACACTATACCACATCACAGTAGTGTGAGTACTTTCTAATAAAATAATCCTAATTCCTTTCTCTCATCCATTGTAACATTGCTATCATTCATTTTACATATACAGAAGCAGACATGAGTGCATGTATATAGTATATATACCCATATGTAAAATACATAATTGAATATATTATTGCTGTTATTTTGAAAAAACTATTATCTGTTAGATTGATTAAGAATAATAACAATAAAAGTTTTTATTTTACCTTTACTGATTCTCCAATGCTCTTCCCTTCTTTGTGAATGAGTTTCTGACCTATATCATTTTCCTTCTCTAAATAACTTCACATTTTTTGCGAGGCAAGTCTGCTGGCAACTGATTCACTCAATTTGTCACAAAAAGTCTTTATTTCTTCTTCACTTTTAAAGGATAATTTCATAGTGTAAAGCATTTTAGGTTGATGAATTTTTTCCATCAATACTTTAAATATTTTACTCCACTCTCTTCTTGCATGCATGGTTTATGAGAAGTCATATTAATTCTTACCTTTGCTCCTTTATAGATAAGCTATTTTTTTTTCATCTGGCTTATTTCAGAATTTTTTTCTTTGTCTTTGACTTTCTACACTTTGAAAATGATATGCCTAGGTTTAGATTTTTTAAAAGAATTTATCTTGTTTGCTGTGTCTTGAGCTTCCTGAATCTGTGATTTGGTGTCTAACATTAATTTGGAGAAATTCTCAGTCATTGTTTCAAATATTTCATTTTTCTTTTCCTTCAGACATTTCTATTAAACATATGTTGTACCTTTTGCAGTTGTCCCACCGTTCTTGGATATCCTGTTTATTTTTTTCTTTTCAGTCTTTCCATTTTCTTTTCAGCTTTGGAGGTTTCTATTGAGATTTCCTCAGGTTCAGAGATTCTTTCTTCAGCTGTGTCTAGTCTACTGATAAGCCTATCAAAGACATTATTCACTATTATAGTGTTTTTTTATCTTTAGTATTTTTTTTTAGCATTTCCATCTCCATACATTGCCCATCTGTTCTTGCATTCTGTCTACTTTATCCATTAGAACCTTTAGCATGTTAATCACAATTGTTTTAAATTCATGGTCTGATAATTCCAACATCCCTTCCATATCTAAGTCTAGTTCTGCTTTCTGCTTGCTCTCTCTCCTTTTTTTTTTTTTTTTTTGCTTTGTAGTTTGTCATAATTTTTCTTGATAACCAGACTTGATGTACTGGGTAAAAGAAACTGCTATAAATTAACTGCTGTAATGTGTTGGTAAGGTATGAGGGGAAGAGAAGCGTTCCCTGTGATTAGATATCAGTCTTTCAGTGTGCTCGTGCCTCTGGACTGTGAAATTTACAAGTGATTCTTAGCCCCCACTCCTCTGCCCCATTCTTAGATGGAATGGAATGGCTAGAGAGGAATGAAATTGGATATTTTCCTACTCCCACATGGAAGGCTAAGATGGGCTGGAGTTGCATGTTTCCTTTCCCCCAGGTTAGTTAGGCTCTAATAAACCCCAGCTGGCTAGGCTCTGGTTAAATAGTTTCTCATGAGAGCAGACCTTGTTAAGAAGAACAGAATGCTCTGGTGTATTTCAACATGGTTCCTTTTCTCTTATCTCTGCCAGAAACAGAAGAGTATTTTTCTCAGATATTCACTGTAAGAACCTAATAGAGCTCCAATGTAAAACTGACAAAAGTGTGGGGCCCCTCAATGACTGGGTCCTCCTGGAGTTTTCATGTCTCAGACTTGTCTACAGTGAGCCTCCAGCCGTTTCTTAATTACAGTTCAGTTTTGTTGTTGTTGTTTGTTTTCGTTTTAGTTTTTTTTTGACCGTGGCACTGGTTCCTGTGGAGGCTTCAGATCATCACTTTCTGCTCTAGTAGGTGCTAATTCTCTGTATTTGCCCATCATTCTCAAATTTTGGGGGCAGCAGTTTGCCCTGTGACCTCAGTTCTCTTACAGATCTAAGAAGAGTTATTGATTTTTCAGTTTGCTCAGTTTTTTACTTGCTGAGATGGAGTGGCAATTTCCAAGCTTCTTACTTGCTGTATGAAAACCATCCTTTTGCTTTTTAAAATATAGTTTTATCATATTTATATTCTCTTAAAATGATAAAACTTAGTTTTAGTTCTTTCTAATTAAAATACATACCGACATAATGCATCTATTTTTTTTAGAACTTATATTTTTACTCATTATATTGCTAAGTCATTCACATTTTTGTACCTAGCTATAGTGAATTCCATTGATTGATGTGTAATATGCCTTTGTGTCATTATGCTGCATTGATTAATTCATTTTTCCTGTTAGTAATAACTTCTGAAAGCCAAGTCATGAGACTTTATAGACTGTGCTCTTTCCACAGAGCCAAGCACTTCTCAACACAGAAGAGTGTTCATTTTACAAAGTGCCAAGGTCACTTGCATGAGTTTGTTCAAATATGATCAACATATACAGCCTCTTTTTGTGATTCCAGAAAATGCAACTGGGGGAAGTATGACATTAACAGTAAAACTATGAAACTTGAGAGCCTCACAAATGCTTGTATGTTTTGTTTTGCTTACCATCAATGATTCGATGTTTATTTGTTCTTATTGTGTGCCAAAGATTTGTCCTGAAGCACTTCAACATGAACTCAAGTCTCACTTTGAATATTTTTCTTTCTACCTTTTGACTTCTGAGAAGTAGAAATGGCTTGAGGAAGGGAAATAGTGAAGCGATCAGGGGTTAAGTAAGCAAGCAACCATTTATCTTGAACTCTGTGGCACAGACCCAGTGTTGTTTCTTACAGTGCAACAGCTGAGAATATTCTCGTTTCTGAAGAAAAATGAAATTAGTACTTAGAAATGATGTATCTTGTACGCTTATTTTAAAGGAAAGAAAGGGCATTTTTTTCTCAATTCTCCTGACATTTCTTTTGTATTCCTTTCAGGCTCTACTTTTTTTTTTTTTTTTTTAAAGACATGTCCTAGATTCTGAATTGGCTCGTATGGAGGAAAGGTCTTCCTGAAACCTCTGGTTCTTGATAGCCTCAAGAGAGGTGTTGCACAAGTTCTAAATATTCTGGTTTGAAGCCAAGGGTTGGATGGCTGTGTTGCTTTTGCAGCTGTTGTTTAAATTAGAAACACCCTATCTTCACACAGAAAGTTTACAGAGATCCAGATTTTTAAAAAGGCCTTTTACAACATATAACTTCCAAAAGAGGTATATTAGCCTCAGCTTGCTTGATTCAGAATGAATAGAGTACAACAAAATTCAGATTAAAAAGACTTGTACTTTTGAGAATGTTTCTGTAATGAGAAGTAATCAATCTCACTGTTGTTATATTAAGATGGAGTGTACCGTGAATTTAAATTTTATGTCATTACTTTAAATCTCTCCTCTATTCTCCCCTCATATCCTAGGGTATTTTTTAAATTTAAAATACTCAGATGTTTTAAAATTTTAATTATGTAAATCCTAGTCAGATAAGGTAGTAGAACACCATACAGATTACAGGAAATTTATTCATGTTTTGATATAAAAATGAACCCAAGCCTCCCAAGCATGAACTTGGAGATTTAGTCCCACTGCTGATTTTACCACATTCACAAAGTGGAGCACATAATCACTACAAGAGAACCTTTCACTGGGCTTCACAGTGCTATGTAGCCTTACTGCACACCAGATTTGGGATTCCACTTAAAGACTGCGAGAAAATTGGTTCACTAGATACTATCCCAAAGCCAACTCTTAATGTACCAGTGGTATTGACCATCTGCTTGGGGATATTTCCAGAAGCTGCATGCTGCTTTGGGACTGTTGTGGCCTTAACCTCATCCTCACTTTTCTATCTAGGTTTTAACTTTCATTCAATACTCTTTACTTCTCATTTTTTGACATTTATCCTGTGGACTCTTCCTGAAGCATCTTCTCTTTTCTCATAACTCCCAAAGACAGCACTTACTTCTAACCCTCAATATGAACAGAAAAGTGAATAGCATAAAGCTCTGGTTGTGAAAAGCAAAAATAAGAAGGCGTGAAAACAAGTACCAATGTTTCCTGACACTTAGAAAAAAGATAGAACAAAGAAACTTGGAGACACTTTCTGTGTTCATAATATCAAGTTAAGGATGCAGGGTAACTGAGTTTGAAAGTATAGATTTTAACAGAGGGTAGGAGGAAGAGGGGAAGAGGGTGTTAGTTGGGGTACGAGGAGTCAAATATGTGGTGACAGAAAGAAATCTAACTGTGGGAGGTGAACACACAATGTAAATATATAAATGCCTTACTGTTAAAATGTACAACTGAAACTTACTAGATTTTGTTAACCAATGTCACCATAAAAAAAATAAATAAATTATTTTTTTTTAAAAAAGTGTAAATTTTAGTCAGACGGATGTGGGCTCTCATCTCAACTGTGGACCATTTTATCAATGTGACCTTGAGTCAGTTACATCCCCTTATGAATTTGTTTCCTTATCTGTAAAATTGGAACAATAATATCACCTGCTGCTAGGTTTGCTATCAATATCAAAACAAATGTAAAGCTCTCAGCCCAGGGCATGGCACATACTAAAGGCTCAATAAAGATAGAATTTGTTATTGTTATAGACAGTAGCAGAAAAATGTATAGATAGTATGAATTGGTTTTTACTTTGGGCAATCCACTTTGGGACTCAAGTTTCTCTAAAATAGAAGTGTTTGACTAAAAGCAACAACAAAAAACCTCAAGTCCCTTCCAGCTCGATGATTACCTCTGGAATCAAATTGATAAATTGACTCATGACCTGAAAAGTTTATCTCATCTAGGGTTCTTATGAAGGAATAGAACAGAGTCCCAAGTTCCAGAATGTCAGAGGGAAGATGAAGTAGATGAGGAAATGGGAATGGAATTTCTCATGGCACAGGCCCCTTTTCTGAAGGAGTGAACTTTTAAGCACTAAGAACTTGCTCGATAAGAAATGAGATGGCTATATATAACACTGCAAATACATGTTTGGGTAAAAATTAAACAGACACTAGTTTATTAATATGGATCAATTCATTTTTTGGTTTGGTGGATGAATGAGGGAATGAATGAGCCCAACCTGCTGAATTAAAATATTTATTTTCAGTATCTTTAGTATCCTGTTTCATTCCATGAAATGAATAATTCAAGATGGCTGAAGTGTGTTGGGCTGAATTGAATTGAAAAACGCTTACCTCATGCAGTTCTAGGGAGACGGAAGCAAAATAGTACAAATCGAGTCCTGCCAAGGAGCAATACATCATATGGAATGTGGAGAGTCACTAATTTTTTGTCTTCTCTCAGATTTAAAGATGAAGGGAAATGGTTACCTTTCTAATTCTGTAGGAAAAATTTTTAATTGACATCTAGAAATACTTATCAAATATGAAATACACTTACATGTTCATGATGGAGAAATTACAAAATCAGGTCTTAAACTGTGTCCCAACCATAAACTCTGAATTGTCTTGGCAATCAATATACGGAGGGTGACACTAAGGTACAGGAAAAATGACTAATAGGAACACATAATATTGTTGGAAATAGAATACTTCTGGCTCTCTCCATTAACAATCTACAATGTTTTGTTTCTACAGGGTCCGGGGACCAGGAGAAACTTAAGATTCTGTAAATGTTGGTGGTTCACTTTTCTCTAAGGCACGTCACAGATCAGAAGGTCAGGAAACCTCAAATTTTCCTTGTCCCCTGTTGCACCTAATTTATTATATAATTTTTTTGTGTGTTCTTATGCGTGTCAGTCTCTTTCTCCAAATATCCACAGAAATGTTTTTCTTTTCGCCTTTTCAGATTTCAAGTTGGAGATTTTTCAGGTCGTAATATGAAAATGCTGCTGATTTTGTTCCTCATAATAATTTGCTCCCATGTTTCTGTGAACCAAGATTCTGGTAAGAAAAAAAAAATGAAAAGAATTATTTTCTTTTATTTTTATTTTGAAAAATAGATATATGATTTTGACCTACTTGTAAGTTGGGTTATGTTTCATTTTGTTTTTATTTTGATGATGATAAGAGTGAATTGGTAGCTCAATTTCTTTTTGATGTCATCCTTGAAAATCATTTGTTTCTGAACTTTATTCCTTGTTAATGATAGAAAGACATGAGAGCTATTATTTTGTCCTCAGTTTCCACCCCTTTTAGGTCTTCTGTGAGGTTGCATAAAATTCTCTCTCTTAATATTAGGTTCAGGCCTGGAAAATTTGGAATGTCTCT
>NW_006432447.1:9416503-9479095 GCF_000325575.1 Pteropus alecto | reverse complement strand
TATTATCTTAATTAAGCATGCAAATTTTGCTCCAATTTAAGCTATTTCTCTGCTTATTGTAAAGAAAGTGCTTTAACTCTGAAGAGAAACCTCCATAGCTGTCTACTGACTGTCAGTAATCTACGTCCAGTGGACTTGAAGTCAAAATACTGGCCTATGTCTACGGCCATGCCACCCTAAACAAGCCCGATCCCGTTTGCAGGGTCAGGCCTGGTTAGTACTTGGATGGGAGATCACCTAGGAAGACCAGGTGCTGTAGACATAAAAAACAAAAACTAAGGGATTGTAAGCTGACAACCAAGGGTTGCCTCGCCTAAAAAATACATACATACATACTTACATATATACATATATACATACATACTTGCTTACACTTCAGTGCCTCTACCACCCCTTAAATAATTAGTTCATATACTGGTCTCTCATGTCCAGGGCGACCTCTTTTACAACTTTCTCAAGGACACTGACCTTGGTAGCAAGTTTTCTGAAGAAGTAAACTAAGACTACAAACATCTTCCTTTGATGTCTCATTGGGCCTGATATTTTTAAAGAAAGATGGTACTTTTCCCCCAATTATTTTATGGTTCAGAGATAGTGATGAGCCTTATCAGAACCCAAATCTAGCTCATGTGCCAGTTGTCTACATTTATTTTCTCTACACAAGATGTGAGAGTTTATCCATGAATAGAAAAGTCACTTTTGATCACATGTCAAGCCATCCGGGGCAGGGCTCACCTGAGAGTCCCCGTAGGGGTTCCAACTTTCTCTTAGAGGAAGGGATTGATTCACCTTCATTTACATCTTCTCCTGAGATGCTATTGGCTATATGATCATCAAAGGAATCTCAAACTGGTTGAAATTCGGTTATTTAGAAGACAAGAATGATTTTATCCACTATGCCTCAATTACAGGGGTGCCAAATCTGGCTTCCTAGCAGTCGTAGACAGGAAATGATTGATATGGTTATAATTTGATTAGAATTTACCTAGTAATCATTGCAGATAATCAGAATCTCAGAGTGAGGAGGGACCTTGGATATTTTTTCATTGAATCTACTCATTTTAAAGGTGAGGAAACTGAAGACCAAGTATATTGAGCCAGTAGAATTAGGTGATAACAAAATAAGGACTTCCATCACTTGTTCAGTTACATTGTATTTTCTTAAATACACACCATCTAGATAAACATGGACATTTCTGTTCCTTCTCCATACAAAAATGGATCTTATACTGAAGTGATGAGAGCTCTGAATTCAAACCAGTAGACCACCAACAAACATTTTGTGCTGGAACCCAGTGATTCTCTGTCACATAAAAATGTAATTCTGCACACTGAGCATTGGGTCTAGCATTGAATGAAACCTTAAAAGTTCAGCAAATTATTGTATTCTTGTATAAAAATTATAGTTTTAAGAGAAACTAAAACCGTAATTCTTTTTCTAGCTTAAGTTGTACTGATTTCGATCACATTTTATATGAGAGTAAATTTGCCACTTATAATACTCATATGATTCATCAAAATGTAATAAAAACTTTAAAATAAATTAAGGCAATCCATATTTTTATGATTTTAGGTATTTTTAAACTTAATCAATTTGACTCTTGGCATATAAAGCTAGTATATTTTTAAATTAATCAGATCACTTGTTGCAGTGTTTAAACTGGAATCACAACAAAAGGTTATCTTTCCGATTTCTCCATTCAAACAAATTTGAAGCAGTATAGTTCTTAATGATAATTTTTATCCTCTTGATATAAATTGAAGTCAAATTCTGAAAGGAAAAAAAATTATAAGATACAATGGGAAATTATTCACTAAAGGTATAAAAACCCAGAACTTTTAACTTGCAAAAGTGATGCTTGATTTTGTGATCAGTCCAAATGAGAGGGCGTATAAAAGAATCAGCCCAAGAAACAAATTTTTTTTCTTGAGAAGATGTGTAATTTCTGACTATTATTTTTAGTTCATTGAGAGGTATTAAAAATACAGATAAAAATGAAAGTAAATTTTTCCCCGTATGGTTGGCATTAAACATGGTAATAAATTTTTAAAGTTTATGCTTTGTTTATGTTTGTGTGTGGTTTTAGGCCCTGAGTATGCAGACATTGTGTTTCTGGTGGACGGCTCTGATCACCTGGGAATTAAGTCCTTCCCTCTGGTGAAAACGTTCATCAACAAAATGATCAACAGTCTCCCCATAGAGGCCAACAAATACCGCGTGGCCTTGGCCCAGTACAGCGACAAGCTCCACAGTGAATTCCAGCTGAGCACTTTCAAGAGCAGGAATCCCATGCTGAACCACCTCAAAAAGAACTTCACGTTCCTGGGCGGCTCCCTGAGGGTAGGAAACGCTCTCAGGGAAGCTCACAGGACCTACTTCTCTGGACCGGCAAACGGGAGAGACAAGAAACTGTTTCCCCCGATCTTGGTGGTGCTGGCTTCCGCCGAGTCCGAGGATGACGTGGAAGAGGCTTCCCGGGCCCTGCGGGAAGATGGGGTAAGAATCGTCTCCGTGGGGCTGCAGCAGGCTGCTGAGGAGAACCTGAAGGCCATGGCCACAGCTCAGTTCCATTACAAGCTTCGGACGGTCAGAGACCTCAGTGCGTTCTCCCAGAACATGACGCAGATCATCAAGGATGCGGCTCAGTACGAGGAAGGCGCAGTCGATGACGTTCTTGTCGAAGGTGAGATTAGGGTGCACGTATAGAAATGGTGATAAAATACTTTTGAAAAATCAGCATGGAGGGTGGAATGAGACTCTGTGAACATCCTTTTCCCCCAAAACCCGGCTGCCTTTTCAAATGTTAAATATCTGTGTGTTCAAAAGAGCCCAATGATTGTGGCCATTTTAAATCTAGTGAACCCCACAAGCCTTGGTCTTCCATGTTTCACTTAACCATGTTGCATATTATTTACAGGCTTCTTAAAATTCAGGGACACCTTCTCCCTGTTACCAGCTTATCTCTGAGCTATCTCCCTGGGCTTTATTTGGCATGTATTTTTATTACTGGTTCATTTAAAAGGTAGTTTTTTCCCTAAAGATATTCTGATTCCTGAAGTCATTGAGTGTAACCACAGACCATTAGAGCTGGAAACAACTTCAGGTAGTCCAAACCCCTTATGCTGCAGAGAGCAACTTGCAGCCATCCTTAGAGGCAATGCAGTTCGAAGTCAGAGCTAGGTCAGATCTCTCGATTTCCATGCTCATGTAGTTTCATTCCCACGCTGCCTTCCTTCCTGCTACTCTGTTCTAAATTAGCTGTGCTGTATCCTGTTCCACCTCCAACCTCTGTCCTGGTCTGTCCTCTCGTACTATTCTATTAACTAACAAGAAGGACCGAGAGTTTATGACAAGTGAGAAGCAGGGGAGAGCCAGTAAAAACCAATTTGCTCAAAGTATACAAGTCCAAATAAGTAGTAAAGGAAACTCTCATTATTTCTGATTAAATCAGAATGATATGACATATATAATTATCTATTATTACTAGAGAATGCTTTTCTTTGGTGATCTAAAAAAACAAAACAAAACATGAATCTTATTGCTAGTATCTTTCCCAAATAAAATAATTATTATTCTCTTACTATCCCTTAGGCATATTTGGACTATACCTGCTGATTTTATCAGTGATGATGCTTAAATGATTTTAATATGATAGTAGTAGCTGCTGTTCATTGAATGACTTATGTACCAGGCCCCATGATAAATACACTATCTCATTTAATCCCCATAACAACTCTATGAGATAAATATTATCTCTAGTTTATAAATGAGGAAATCGAAGCTGGGAGTTTAGCTAAGGTCTAATTAAAACCATGACGCTCTGATCTCAATTTCATATAATCGTTTTGTATGCCTCCTCCTTTCTTTAAGCATACAGTCAAGCTCCGGTAGATGTTCTCCAGGCCTTCTAATGCTGAGCACAGACCCTGAACCTACAACTAAACTTATGTTTCTGTTTTCCTTGCCTATACAGTTTGCCAAGGCCCTTCTGTGGCTGATGTTGTGTTCCTGTTGGATGTGTCCATCAATGGCAGCCAGGAGAACTTCGACTATCTTAAAGAATTCCTGGAAGAAAGTGTATCTGCTCTTGACATAAAGGAGAATTGCATGAGGATTGGCCTTGTGGCTTATAGCAATGAGACGAAGGTGATTAATTCACTGAGCAGGGGCGTAAATAAGTCAGAGGTTCTCCAGTATATACAGAACCTCTCTCCCCAGGCTGGGAATGCCTACACGGGAGCTGCCATCAGAAAGATCGGAAAGGAAGTCTTCCTTGCACAGAATGGCAGTCGGAAGAATCAGGGGGTGCCCCAGATTGCCGTCCTGGTGACCCACCGGCCATCAGAAGACAATGTTACCATGGCAGCCGTCAACCTCCGGCGCCAGGGCGTGGCCATCTTCACCATGGGCATCGAGGCAGCCAGTGACAGCCAGCTGGAAAAGATAGCATCGCACCCCGCTGAGCAGTATATCTCCAAACTGAAGACTTTCTCCGACCTGGCTGCTCACAACCAGACATTTCTGAAGAAGCTGCGGAAGCAAATAACGCACACGGTCTCTGTCCTTTCAGAACGAACT
Organism: Pteropus alecto; assembly: GCF_000325575.1. Taxonomy (NCBI): domain Eukaryota; kingdom Metazoa; phylum Chordata; class Mammalia; order Chiroptera; family Pteropodidae; genus Pteropus; species Pteropus alecto. The sequence continues at coordinate 9,474,516 of NW_006432447.1, read as the reverse complement.
GAAAGTCTCAAATCTGGTAAAGTCTTTTGCTGAGAAAAGGATTATTCAGATTCTTTTTTCTTGTCTTTCAGGTATTATATATATGAAAAGGATTGCTGGGATATGAGGTGGAGAGTGAGACTAAGTTCCTAATCTTGTACTATAGCTTGATCACATGAAATGTAAATTGGGGGAGAATATAAGTTATTGAGGTGTCGGAATGGGGAGAAGGGATTTATTTCCCCTTTCACTTCCTCTTTCGTGCCGCTGTACCTGGATTCTTCATCACTTATAGCCACTTCAGAATACCATCTTTTGCTGTTTTTATCCCCTCATTTCTTTTTCTCTTTCACCTGTCATGTTCCCCTGCTCTTCGTTTCTTTTTGTATTTTCTCTCCTTTCTCCTTTGCCCTCATCTCCAAATTCCAATTTAGAGAATGAACAGGAAGCACAAATTGGATTGAGGACAGAGTCATTAATTTGTTGTGAAGTGCTATTCTAGTATCTGTGAGTTTAGAGAGACAGAGAACAACATATTTTAGATACTTCATATATACACATGTATTCTGTATAAAAATTTCATGTGTATATACACCTATAAGCATATATGTATATATTCTTCATCAAATATTTATAGCACGTTTACTATAGAAGTGTCATTGCCCTACACAAATAAGGCCACTGACAAATACCTTTAGTTTTATTAATTGACTAGGTATTGATGAGGAGTAAATAATTTGTTCAAGATTTCAAAAAAGAGACCCCATATGTCCACAATGTTCAGTTAAGAACCTTTTCCATGTCCCACACACCAAAGGACTTTTTACAAAGCAGTTATTCACTAATGAGAGAAGTGACTTGTAAAAATCCTCTTCAAGTTTTCTTTCAAATCTTTTACTATTTCCAGATTTACCCTGATTCATGGCAGAGAATTATCCAAATAACCTTAAACTGTGAAAAGAAATTCATTTGGCCCAGCTGATGCTAAGATTCCTCTATGTTAACTTAACAGAGTATGTCTTTTACTCCTAGAAACGGTTTCCCATTTTTCTGTTGGAAGAGGCTTGTATTTATTGTTCTGTCTGTTCCCATTTCTTCTTCACACTTACCCCAATGCCACACTCAACTTTTTGGTTCCATTTTAGGTTGTGTGGACACTGAAGAAGCAGACATCTATCTGCTCATTGATGGCTCTGGGAGCATCCGGGCCACAGACTTCCAAGAAATGAAGACCTTCCTGTCAGAAGTTGTAAGGATGTTCAACATCGCTCCCCAAAAGGTGCGGGTTGGAGCCGTTCAGTACGCTGACAGCTGGGACTTGGAATTCGAGATCAATAAATACTCTAACAAGCATGATTTGGGAAAGGCTATTGAGAACATCAGGCAGATGGGTGGGAATACAAACACGGGTGCAGCTCTGAATTTCACACTGGGGCTGTTGCAAAAAGCAAAGCAGCAACGAGGAAACAGAGTGCCATGTCACCTTGTTGTCCTAACAAATGGCATGTCCAAGGATAGCATCTCGGAGCCTGCAAACAGACTGAGGAATGAGCTCATCCATGTTCATGCCATCGGGGTCAAGGAAGCCAACAGAACACAGCTACAAGAAATTGCTGGCAAGGAGAAGAGGGTATACTACGTCCATGACTTTGATGCTTTGAAAAACATAAGAAACCAAGTTGTTCAAGAAATCTGTGCTGAAGAAGGTAGGAGAATGGTGGCTTCACCTTTGGACTTCAGCTCACAAGTTGCCTTCTTGCAATATTTGTCATTGCAAGTTCAGAGAAACAACATAAATTTCCAAGTTGAGATTGGTTGACTTGTGTAACTGTGTTTGTTTCCGGAACAAAACTAAGGGCCCATTATAGTGCTATTCTAATTAATATCTGAAGCATAAAAATATCTGGAGGCATTCTCCCTAGTATTAATTAGCTTCTCCTCACAAATCCCTGCTAGCATAGGTATATAGTTAGATACCACATATGTAATATGACCACATGATTTCTGATTTTAAGGAGTTCTTCAGGTTTATTTAAATTGCTTTTTAGGAAAACTTTTATGAAATCTTTGAGCTATATCTGTAGTTTCCAACCAGGGGACAGTTTGTCCCCTCAAGGGACACTTGGCAATGTCTAGAGACATTTTCAGTTGTCGTAACTAAGGGAGTGACACTGGCATCTAACAGAAAGAGGTCAGACTGTTGAACATTCTGTAGTATATCCTACGATGCATGGACTGCCCTCGCCAATAAAAATGATCTGGCCCAAAATGTCCTAGTAGTGCTGAGGTTGAGGAAGCCTGAGTTAAATATTAAAGCAAATTACTAAATAACAGAATCGTCTCACTTTTATTGCCTCCAATGCTTTATTTACCTGCAACAGTCTTTACCAAGTACATGGTTAACTTCAATTTAGTATTATGTGTGTTTTGGATTTTCCTGTTCACTCTTAATATTTTTCTTTTACATGAAGCCAACTTGAGTAAACATCTTGCTTTCTCCCATGCAGCCTGCAGAGAGATGAAAGCTGACATTATGTTTCTGGTGGATAGTTCTGGCAGTATAGGAAGTGAAAACTTCATCAAAATGAAAACATTTATGAAAAACCTGGTGAGCAAATCTCAGATTGGGGCAGATCGGGTGCAAATTGGTGTAGTCCAGTTCAGCGACATCAATAAGGAAGAGTTTCAGCTCAACAAATACATATCCCAAAGTGAAATTTTAGGTGCGATAGACCAAATGGCTCACATTGGAGAAACCACGTGGACTGGTGCTGCCCTGACCTTTGTGTCTCAGTACTTCAGCCCCGCCAAGGGGGCCCGGCCCAATGTCAGGAAGTTTCTCATCCTCATCACGGATGGTGAAGCTCATGACGTAGTCAAGGACCCAGCAGTAGCTCTTCGGCAAGAAGGTATAATTATCTATTCCGTGGGGGTGTTCGGCTCCAATGTCACCCAGCTGGAGGAGATCAGCGGAAGGCCGGAGATGGTTTTTTATGTTGAGAATTTTGACATTCTGCAGCGCATTGAAGATGATCTTGTTTTTGGAATATGCAGCCCACGTGAAGGTAGGCCTGGCTATACCCATTATGGGGCTATCCAGACACCATGTGTGCATGTCGGTTATTATTTTTGAATTAAATAGACTACTATCTGAACATCCTAAACTTCTTGTTTCATTGAAATGTTTATCCTAGTGACTTTTGACCTACATATAATATATGACTTTCCTCAACAGAACTGCTGAATTAAACAGTAAGGAACAAGTTTGGTATGCTTAGATTCTTTCCTATTTGTAGACAAATAGCACTAGAGTGGTAAGGCCTCCATTTAAAAAAAAGTAGTATCATCCTAGGTCTAGAGTCAGAAGCCAAGTCAGATTCTTATGGAAGAGATTTATTGAGGAGGTGTTTTCAGAAGGGAAGTGAGGAAAGCAGGACAGGGCATGGGTGGGAACTAAGCAACATGGTGGTCTTAGCTGGAATCTAGCTTCAGCTTGATCCCATGGGAAACTCTAGAGCATACATTACACTACAGAGTCCATTCCACCCCAGGAGAGGTGTATAGCCCAGCCTCATACAACCTTGGGCTATCAAGGCAGGCCAGAGAGGGGCATAACCTGCTGGACAAGGTTGTTCCCCTTTGACTTAACATTCACTATACATGTTAGTTTATTTTACAGTTTTTAAAAACCCTTACTTGTATAAAATGAGATAATACTTTTGAAAACACTTAAGGAACTGATTTATACTGTAACCCAGAGGGTCTGATGACAGAATCAGTCTGGAAAATATCTATGAAGGAGATGGTCTTAATGGAGTTTTGAGAGAAGGGACAAACATTGTTTTGTTATTCAAATAGCAGTTCAATTCAACTCCTCCTAGAAGGTTTGGTGAGTGTGTGTTTTGTGGAAAGAGAAATACACCTGGATTGTATTTCCCAGTAATTCAACCCAGAACAAATCTGAACTCTTTGAAGGGTGCTCATCCCTGAGCAGTTAAAGCCCCCGTCTCCTGGGTAATCCAGGCAGGCTCTCCAGGGAGGCCAAAGGAACATAGATAGTTTCTTCTTTTGCAAAACCAGCCAGTACAGGAAACATTCCATTTTTGTTTTGTTTTGTTTTGTTTCTGTGTAGGGTTTTTCTACTGTGTGTTTCTTTCTTATCTCTTTTACTAGTCACATAGCATACTTCATTTCTGGTCACCAAATATGTGGAGATTTTTTCCCATACCCAAGAGCAACTCTCAGATACCGGCACGGTGTCTGAGAATTCAACTCAACTCTGACACTCTCTACCTAGATCCCAACAGGTTAAGGACTCAGTCTCATAAAACTGCCCCCACTGCTACTTCAGACACCCATCACAAGCCCAGGTTATCACCTATGCTTCTGACCAACCTGCTATAGAAGGGAGGTTCCAACAATCCCCTCCTTGGGTTCTATTAATTTGCTAGAGTGGCTCACAGAACTCAAGGAACACTGTTTATTAAAAGATATGATAAAGGGTACAAGAAGACATTCACATGGAAGAGACGTATAGGCAAAGTTATGAGGGAGGGGTACGGAGCCTCCAGGCCCTCTCTGGACTCTCTACTCTCCCAGCACCATCATGCATTCACCCACCTTGAAGCTCACTGAACCCCATACTTTTGGGACTTTATGGAAGCTTCATCACATAGGCACAATGAATTATTAATCCATTAGCAGCTCTTCCCCCTTCTCATGAAAATGAGGGTGGGGTGCTGAAAATTCCAAGCTTATAATCATGGTTTGGTCTTTCTGGTGACTAGCTCTCATCTAGGAGCCATCCAGGAGCCATTCACCTCATTAGAACAAAAGGCACTCCTATCATCCAGGAAATTACAAGGGTTTCAAGAACTCTGCGTCAGGAAATGCAGACGAAGACCAATATGTGTTTTCTATTATCTTACACAGCCTTTTTTGAAAATTTGGTTTATGACTCTGTATACATGGCTTCTAGTCATTTGGGTAAATATATTGGCCCAAAGATTTTCAACAGTCCTACCACATAGCAAGAAAGTGCTGGCCAAAGAAGGGCATGTAATGAGCCTCTGGTGGGGGAGAGGGGGATACTTGCTCACAACTCCATTTCTCCAGAATGGATGAGTTAACATTTGGAACATACCTTTGTAAGGCATGTAGAGACATTGTGCTACATGAGGACTAAATCATTAACTATCTTACAATTCCACTTCCCCAGAATGAATGAGATGGGTTTAGAACTCTTCACTTTTAGATAAAATGTGCTACATACACATAGGTTAAGTATTAATTGGCTCTTTCTTGCTTTACTTTTCCATGGCATTGAACCAAGGAATAAAAAGTTAATAGGAGCGTCACACTGGGACAACTTAGTTAGGCGAAGTGTGAAAAGGGCTTATTTCTATGATGAGGCCCAATAATGAAAACAGATAATGTTTCAAGAATGTCAAAAAGGGAGAAAATGTAACCTTGAAAATTCAGCCATCATATAACCATGGAAAAATATACAGTGTTGCCAAATTCATTTTCATTTGGTCATTTCCCCAAGGTTTATCTTAAGAATAAAATCTCATGATCCCTGTGGCTTAAAAAAAATACACGAATTTGTATAAATTAAAGCACATGTTGAGAGACCCATTTATATGGAAATTTCCACAGATCTGTGATTTTTTTTTTTTAGTCCAGAAGCTTTCTCCCCTCCCACCCCTCACAGAAGGCTTCATTTCACATATGCCTTTTCCTGAAATCACACCTATTTGCATATTATTACATCTTGGCATCACAAATATATGTATATTGTGTCTGTTATCTAAGGAATGGACATTCTAATGTACAGCTTGATACCATGGCGAAGACACAGTGGCAATTAGAAAGTAGGTGAGAGGAGGGGAGTCTCTCGTGATGTCCAAAACTAATCTCATGGTTTTCCTTTCTCTTCCTCTTTTAGAATGCAAGAGGATTGAAGTTTTAGATGTAGTGTTTGTAATTGACAGCTCTGGCAGCATTGATGAAAATGAATATAATATCATGAAGGACTTCATGATTGACTTGGTGAAAAAAGCCGATGTTGGCAAGAATCGGGTCCAGTTTGGGGCTCTGAGGTATGCTGATGACCCAGAGGTGCTGTTTAATCTGGGTGATCTTGACTCAAAATCAGAGGTGATTTCAGCGCTCCAGAACCAGAGGCCCATAGGGGGCAACACATACACTGCCGAGGCACTAGACTTCTCAAACTACATGTTCACTGAAACCCGGGGCAGCCGCCTGCACCGGGGGGTCCCCCAAGTTCTCATTGTGATCACTGATGGAGAATCCCATGATGCAAAAAAGCTCAATGCCACGGCCAAGGCCTTACGGGACAAAGGCATTCTTGTCCTGGCTGTGGGGATTGCTGATGCTAACCTCGTGGAGTTGCTGGCCATTGCCGGGTCGAGTGACAAGTACTTCTTCGTGGAGACTTTTGGAGGCCTGAAAGGGATATTTTCAGACGTGTCAGCCAGTGTGTGTAACTCTTCACAAGTAGGTAAGGTTTGTCAATTAAGTTTTTCTTAATTATCAGCAAAGGTCCAAATGAGGGAGAAAGCAATAGCCCTCAGGAGCAAGTTCTCCAAATAGGAGAGAAAGAGTACTAACTGTTCACAGGACTTCCCCTGTTACAGAATCTCAGGGGTGGAAAGACCTCAAGGACATTGCATTCGGCCTCCTCCCTAAAGAAAGGTACCTTCTATAACATTCCTACTCACTCCTGCCTAAATTCTTCTAATGATGGGGAATTCACCATTTTTTGAGGAAGCTTTATGTATTAGAACACGAATTTGTTTACAGTGTCATTTTCGCTCACCGGTTCTTTTTCCTGCTCTTTACGTAAATCAAATTCCATTTTTTTTCCTAACAAGTTGTCTCTCCTTTAGGCTGGAGGTCCCTAGGTCCTTCTATTATGGCACAATCTCATTAAAAACATGAAGCCCAATAATAAACATTCTATTCCAGCCTTAGATTTTTCCAGAGTACAGTAGGACTTCTTTGCTCTGGATGCTATTTTGACATCTGGGGATTACATTGCCATACTTAGGTGTGTATGTGTGTATTCGTTCACTCATTCAGTCAGCTGCCATTTTATACTATTTCAAAGGGAGAGTGTGGTCTATTAAAATGCCTTCTTATTTTTATTAAGATGTATCATACTAAAAGTATTAAGTATTTTTATTAAATGAATTGGTATTAATCTAGGATTCCAACACCTTGGTACAATTCTTCTTTAAAGTTAACTTTTCTGGTTTTCATATGCATTGCCTCCTTAGATTACAACTACTATCTTGTTCTTTCACAAAACTAACAAAATTTTTACGAGTCTTATTGAAAACTAAAATCTCTTACCTTCTGTTGGTCAATGCCTAAAATCCTACCTATCCTTTTCAAGCTCACCGTAGATGTTGATATTGCATTTTAATATGGAGAGTTCTTGGGTGGAAAAGTAGTTTATTTCCTTTATTTGAATCTGAAACAAAGGAATTTAATAAGTTAACCAATTCCTGAAGGATCTATTTATCATATTTCTTTTTATCTCTTCCTGCTTATCTTGACTTTGGGACTCTCAGACACCTTTAATCTTTTTCAAGGCTAAATTGAGAATTGAGTTAGGTCAGTGGTGAGATCTCTGGGGAATTCAGGGAGATATTAATGCTTACCAGAAGGCTAAGGGATACACATGAGCATATGCTAAGCATAATTCATTCACTGGCAGTGGTCTTTCATATTCTTTTCTTTTGTATTTGCTGTGTTAATACAAAGGAAGCATCTTTAAACAGTACTCCATTGTTTGTTCAAAAATATTATTCTCAAGTAGATATTTTTGCCTATAGGCACCCGAAAGGGGGATGATAAAGAGGAAAACTGAAAACTGACTGGATATAGGTCAGAAGGCATGACTTTAGAACTCTGATTACTCAATAAACCAGAAAGTACTTACTGGTTCAACTAACCATGGTGGCCAAGTAAGCACTACAGACCATCTGTCTCTTTGTTTATATTTCTCTTCCAATTAATGTGAACCACAGGGTGGCATAAGAGAAACCACTCTCAAAAATACCATTTCTAGACAGCTGCAAACATTTAATTTACTCTGGCTGGGTTAAAAATAGAATAACAATCTGATTTTGATGATGTTGTTCCCTTTCCTCTTCTTCGTAGACTGTAAAATCGAAAACGTAGATCTCGTTTTCCTCATGGATGGTTCAAGTAGCATACATCCAGACGACTTCAAGAAGATGAAAGCATTCTTGGCATCTGTTGTTCAAGACTTTGATGTTAGTGTCAACAGAGCGCAGATAGGAGTGGCCCAGTTTAGCCATACCTACCAGGAAGAGTTTCTACTGGGAACGTTCACAGGCAAAAAGGAGATATCATTTAAGATTGAAAACATCCAGCAGATCTTTGGGAACACACACATTGGCGCTGCACTCCGGCAAGTGGGGCATTACTTCCGGACAGACATGGGCAGCCGGATAAATGCAGGTATCCCACAGGTATTGCTGGTCCTCACAGATGGTCAGTCCCAAGATGAGGTGGCTCAGGCCGCTGAAGACCTGAGACACAAAGGTATCGACATCTACTCCGTGGGCATCGGGGATGTGGATGACCAGCAGCTCATTCAGATCACCGGGACTGCAAATAAAAAACTTTCGGTTCATAACTTTGATGAACTGAGTAAGATCAAGAAAAGGGTAATTCGCAACATCTGTACCTCGGGGGGTGAGAGCAGTAAGTATTCAAATGTGTCCTTCATGTTTATTTCTCCCCTGTCTTCTCTGACATTTTTCTCAAGCTCTATTTATGTCCCCTGAGGCTGGTGGGAGAACTTAGATTTGTACCTTTGGACTTCAAATTGAACTTTTCATGGTTATCAAGCATTTTTTTTTGTGACTTGTGGGTTGAGAAACAGCATCTGAGAGCCTGTGTCTTTTTTTTCTCGCTGTCCCCAGGGAAAGCATCACCTCTTTGTGAATGGAAATCCTTTGATTTCAGAAGGTGTGAAGAAAAGTCCCTTATTTACAATCTGATTGGTTTCATAGGCCGGAGAACATACATCAAAGAAGTAAACTATTTGACAGATTTTGGTTGCCTGGCAATAAGGTCTACAGGGCTGCCAAATGCTGCAGCATAGGTCTATAGTGAATGTCTTTAGAGGTTTATAGCTTTATGATGAAACTTTACTGCAGAAGTTAGTAAGCAGCTTCTCTAAAATCAGCACATTCTGACATATATTTTTTTCCAATACATGGAAGGAGATCTTGAAGGGGGGATAACTTATTCTATTTTTGCACAAGTACCCAACAGGTTAGCTGTGGTTCTGTTTAACTATCCATGGTAGACACTAACCCTGAATGTTCACCAGGGAAGGGAAAGCTTACACAGTTGTTAAGAAGTAGCTCTGGAGACAAATCTCCGCTCAATAGCCATTGTTTCTTGGACAAATTTCTTTTATAAGTTTAATTTTCTCATTAGTAAAGTGTAAACAATAATAGCACCTACTTCAAAAGATCAATGTAAAGATTAAATGAGAAAATGCATATTTAAACTTTCCTATGAATAAGCATGACACCTGGGATGTAATTATAAAGTCATTTTTGTCTACCACTGATCCATTAAATTTATTCATGGGGCCAGCTCTTCCCTTGCCCCTAGTCACTTTCAGGTAATAAATGAACCTCTTTTTGGTGATTAATATGTTCATCCCAGTGTAACCATTAAAACTTCAAACTTCATTCAAGGTTACTCTGCTTTCCTAGCCTGTCACAGGCTGCTCACCTGCCACAAAGAGATGGTTGGCATTTTGTTGTTTCCTACCTCTCACTTCTACCCCCTTCTCCCAGGACCTGCCCTCTTCTTGCTAACCATGGTTTCTGGCCTCTCCAGAATGGACTGGGGAAGGGAGAAGAGTTAAAGAAGTACGGGAAAGTTCTTACCTGATCGCACTTGTCAGAAATTGGTTTTCTCCAATGGTAGCCCATGTCTAAAGTTGGGTCTATCCCTGGGTCCTTCAAAGATTTCCCCTCCTGCCCTTCATTATTTCTACCCCAACTAAAGAACATTTGTCAGGGGACCTCTCCACCATAGTTCCCTTGAGGATGATAAGCATGTCTCAATTCCAGACATTCCCTTACGTGCCTTCCTCGGCCTCTGGGAACCTGGTAATGCCTGCAGCTTTATTCTACTGCCATCTCCTTGGCCCTCCAGGTAGCCTTCTTGGAAAGGAGATCAGAAGAGCCCACAAGAGCTGTTTCTTACATGTGGCCACAGTAGCTCCATGGGAAACAATAACATATCAATTTCCTTGATACGCACTGAAAGTTACCCAGCATGGCCACCTCTCCTTTGTAGAGAGAGCAGCATGCCACCCTGTGTCACATTCTTTATACTTTCTAGGTTTGTGTCATCTCCAAGGTCTCTGTTAAAGCTCTTCTCTCTCAACTCAAAGAGGAAATTACCTCCTTTCCTTGTCTGTGTGTATGTGTGCATGTGGTGGGAGAGCTCATAGCACATCAACAACTCTCTTCAAAAATGTTCATCTAAACCCCAGGTTCAAACTTTGTATAAGACCCGATGTGGAGGCTAAAGTTTAGGGTCCCATAATTGATCAGGGACTATTGTCTTTGTAAATCCTGCTTCATGATCTCCCCATACTTTGGAATATATCTGATGACTTCAGCCAAACCTTCTACATTAATTTCCTATTTCACATGAAATACTCATTTCCAATGATTAGGAAGAAAATTTTCTTGGAACTATCTGGTCTGTACTTGAGAGAGTAAAAGAAAACCATGTGGAAAGTCAAAACCAGGAGCATATGATCCAAAAAGTGAATGTGTTATCTTTATAGGAAATAGTGAATGTATAAATAAATGAGGAAAGTGCTCTATATTAAGATAATTCTGAAGTTATTACTGCAGCAAGAAAGAATGTGAGGCCTTGTAGCCAAGCTGTGAGCTAAGGACTGATGAGGCTGGAATGAACACTGATAAAGCTTCAAAGGCATGTACAAACATATTAGAGGATGCCAGTTCTTCTTAAACTATAAACTCCCAACTCAAGGAAATCAGACAGTAGCTTGGTGTGGCTCAAAGAAAACATGACTTACAGCCTGTACTTCTAGCTTTGCTTCTTATTAAAATATGCATAATTTTGGAGACATCACTATTCTTTCTTAATTTTCTCATTTATAAAGTTTAAATCATCTCTTTTTCTCTAGTTGTATACTATGATTTAATATACGTGAAAGAAAGGTCATCTGTAAGGAGATATGAGGGAAATGACTAAGGATCAATATTTCTTGAGCATCTATGAAAGGTCAAGCATGGTGCTCTAAGCCAGCATCCCCCAACCTTTCTGGCACCAGGAACCTGTGCTATGAGAATCTAATGCCTGGTGATCTGAGGTGGAGTTGAGGCAGTGATGCTAGTGCTGGGGAGCGGCTGCAAATATAGATGAAGCTTAGCTTGCTCTCCTGCTGCTCACCTCCTGCTGTGCGGCCTGGTTCCTAACAGGCCACTGAAGGGTATTGGTCCACGGTCCAGGGGTTGGGGACCCCTGCTCTAAGCATTTGAAATGTTTTTATCTCATTAAATTCTCCCCCAAACCTAAATGGTTTGTATTTTTATTCCCATTTATAAATAAGGAAACTGGGGCTCAAGGAATATTGGTAACTTGGCCTAGATGTTACAGGAAGTAACAGCAAATCTTGAAATCTAGGTCTATGACTCCATCCCATTTTTTGTTATTAAATTAAGCTGTCTGTTTTCTTGATATAGTTGATATCTAGAGTATCTGATATTGATGTTATAAAGAAATAGTATCTAAATACTGTGCTACACCAATTTATATCTGAAACTTATTAAGATGTCATGGGTTTGTGTCTTGAAATTGTTTTCATAAGCTTCTACTCCCTAAGGAAACCACTTGCTGTTAAGCTGTCACTTCCAATGTCACAGTCTAGTAGCAGAGCTAGTAACCTACCTGACCTATCATTACGGGCTACCCAGGAAGTGGCAAGATAAAGTAGTTCAGCATATGGACTCCAGACAAGCCTGGATCTGATTCCAAGTGTGAGATCCACAGTAATAACTGTGAGGCCTTGAGCAAACTGCTCTAAGTCACAGCAGTCACAAACTCTTCTGCAGAATGAATCTTAGAAGAGTTTCTACTTAGTCTGTTTCATAAGGATAAGTGAGATTATGAATAGGAAGGACATGGTAAATGTTCAGTATTAGTAACTGTCACAGAGTGTTGCAGAGTATATATTGAAGTGGTCTTTTAAATGTAAATATGTGGAGTGATGAGGTTAGTTCAACAGGAGGGCAATTTACCAAGTGTTCCTTAGTTTAAGAACTTCAATATTTTAGCAACATTTCAGAGCCATCTTTAAATTCTGTGTTCAGCATATGCCCAATTTCCCTATGCAGCTAAACTCCAAAGTCTGTTTTCATTTTTAGCTTTATTCATGCTTATTTTTTCTGATTTTTCTTTGAACCTGGCTATTCTGACCACCTAGAGGAGACCAGGAAGTTCTCAGGATCTAGAAGTCCTGTCTTTTTTGGCATGGAGCCATGATTAGATAGCAAAATAATCAAGAATACTTCTCATCTTTTGCATTATCATGGATAAATGAATCAAAAAAGAGCTTAAGCAAAAGGTCAGCCTGATTAGGATGAGGTAAGAGACATCCTTGGGATTTGATTCAAGGAATGTGGGAAATATAGGGGAAAAAAGTTAGATGGTCATCCCCACCTTTCCTTGACCAGGATCTCTGTATGTTCCTGTCTTTACTGAGTTCTCTAGAAACAGAACTGAAAGCAAAGTTTATGTGCTAATACTTTATGAGCTAAAACTTTAGCGGGAATAAAATCCCAGGGAAGCCAGAGTGAGTGGAAGGGAAATGATAAAGGAAAGGAGGGAAAATACAAGATGTAACCAAGCTAGCTACAGCTTCTTGAGAAAGCATAACATGTTGGTTATGTAGAACGTCACCAAGGGAGCTGTAGAGAACCACTGCATAGTCTTGTCTGTCAGAGGAATATAGGAGGGATTAATCTGCCAGTTCCTTCCCATCAATGGCCTCTCATTGGTCAGAGTTTATATTATGGAGAATTAATTCTCCTGCCCTTTGAAGAAACCAGATACAGAACTCATCATGCATTATATCTGTGGCTGGGGGTGGTGGAAGAAACCAGAACTTTTCATGAGTTCAGTTGGGTTGGGCAAGGGCACCAGAATCGTTGCAGCCCTACTGCAGTGAGCATGATGAAGACCATGTCAAAACCTGCCCCTCCACCACCACAGTGTTGGGCAACCAGACAGTGGTGCCAGCTGAGGTTCTCCATTGGACAAATGACCAAGACCTTGGGTGTGTGTTGGGGTGCAGGAGGTACAAGCAAATTTGAGAGGCATATAAACTAGATCTTTTACAGTACCTAACTAGATTTTCTAGATCATTGTTTTTCCATCTAAAATATCCCTTCTTTCAAAGGCCCTAAACAAATTTTTCTTTTATCCTAGCTAATTGCCAACAGCCCAACTTTCTCCTTTAAAGTATTTTCTCAAGAATTTGTCTTCGAACCTCAATATGCCCTACCCTCTTGACAGCATTTCTTAACACTGAGAATCTGCAGCAACTCCAATTAAGGACTTTCTTTATAAGTCGGATAATTAAAATCAGCTTTTGGGTCTGGCAGGGAACCGTAAGATTGTAATTGTCATTCCAATCTATTCTTTTCTGTTCTTTTGTATTTTTATTTTGAAATACATAATCTCTTCACTTTTATAAAAAAGAAAATTAATGCCTGGAGATGTTAAGAGATTTGCCAAGTTATTTAGCAGAATGTGACTCATGACTGGTACATGACTAACACTTAACACTCAACTTTGTGCCTTCCCACTCAAAGACCTCCCCACACTGAACTTCCACACTGCTGTTTGTGAGAACTAGTCAAATGCTTAGAATGCTGGTTTTACTTCTCCTTTTTTTTCACCCTGGATGGCCAGTCCTATGCATTACCTTCTTGATTTCCCTTGCATTTATTGCCCCTTTTCATTTCTTACTCCTGCTATCCTAGTTTAATCCTTCATCATTTCTCTTTAGAAATCCAATTTTACTCTTTTCCCTAGCTCACTTCCAAAACCATCCCTGCCTCTTAATTAACTTCAAAGGCTTCTAGTTTGAGGGCAGGTATCTCTGAAGAGTTTGCAAGCCATTACATGATAGTCTACTTGATTAGTATGACCTAGTTTTTCTAATTTATTTGGATACATAGCTAACTCTGGAATTGCTCCCCAAATTCTATTCTTTTGCTCACATTATTATGGAATTAGTTGTCAAGGTGAATTAGTTAAAGAAATAGAAGGAATTTATTTACTAGAATTTGTACTGTCAGTAATCTAGACAAAATGGTAAAGTATAGGGGACCGTTCCCAGGATAACTCAATGACATTTTGTTATTTCTGCCATTTTTTTTTTTTTTTTTAATACAAGAGGCTGTTTTCCTTGAAGGCAGTAACATATCTTGGTTACTGAACGGTTTTCCGTTCAGGGGTTAAAACAATGTTCATCCAAGAGTGGAATTTTTAATCTCAAGATATAAATGAAAGGACACAGATTCAAAAGGAATTTTGCAAAGGACATATTCTGCTCTTTCTGAGTAGTTTCTTTTCATCCCCCTTTCTGAATATTGAAGAAGAGATTTCCCAGTAAAGTATGTGTAGTAAAATAAGAAAACCCACCTTTCAGATTTTTTTCTTGAGAACATCGATTTGCTTCCAATGTCATTGTGAAATTTGAAGGCTTTTATTTTCCCTCACCTGACTCTTTTCTCACTAAAATGAATCAAGTTACTGGCTCTTGTTTTAAGAATTAAAACATTTTGGTTTCAAAGACTTGCAAAAGTTTAACTGACTAACGTGTCTGGAGGTAGTGGAGGCACGCATTTGTCAATACAACAAATATCTGAAAAACTGCTTATCTAAACAAAGCAAATTAAACACTTTTCCCTTAATTTCCAAGCAATCTGTATGTGTTGAATTAACTAGAAAAGATTGACGTTTTTACCCAAGCTAGAAGTTCTTAAAAGAAAAGTCTGTATGTCACATGACTTTATTCTTCTCTAGTAATCTTTCCTTTAGGAGATTCAGTTTAAAATATCAAGTCCTTTGTATTTCTCCAGTGCTTAAAGGTTTCTGGAGTTAATAAGAAAAAGAGTAAAGCATTTTGAATGCAATACCTCTCTCAGTATTTCTTGAACCCCAAAATGTCTTTGGCTTTGGCTTCCTGAGTGGCTGAGCTCTGAATGTAGCACCATCTTTGACACAGTTAAATATGGGTAATTTGGTTCCCAGTTTCTTCACTTGCAGGACTTAAACCAAATAAGATCCCAAAGAATCTCTTGGACGATATGTCTTTTGCCTCTTTCTTTTCTGAGTGGATGTTAGAAGACTAAAAAAGGAATCAGAGATTATGTTTAGAAAGATAAATCATCTAAATCATTTTAGAACATTACTTTGTAATTTATTTTTTTCTAAGCGACTTTCTCTATGCAAATGTTTTTATATCCCTTATATTTATAATTTCATATTTGTTGAAAAACTTGTAAGTGGGTGCTATTGGTGCCAATTGATAAATAGCATATGAATTTCCTATTTTAGACTATTAATATTGCCATAATATACTTTTTTAGCTATTTAAATGACTCAGCATAGCTTTTTCAATGGCCACAGTAAAATCTTTCAGAACTTTTATTGTTATAGAGTCATCTAGATTTTATACTAGCTAAAAAAAAATACTATACACTTATACTTTTACAGGTTATGAAAGAGTGATTCTGAGCATGTTCCATTATTCCCTCATGTTCTTTCTGGTTTTCCAACTTTGTAACTTGATTCAGACATTACATTTAAGTCACATAAAGGGATCCATTAATCTAATAAGGTATTTTTTTCCCCTTGAACCTTAGATTGTTTTGTGGACGTTGTGGTAGGATTTGACATCTCAACTCTGCAGAATGGGCAAGCTTTGCTCGACGGTCAGTCTTGGGTGGAAACCTACCTTCAAGACATCTTACGTGCCATTGGCTCCCTTAGTGGGGTTAGCTGCGAGGTGGGCACAGAGACTCAGGTTAGTGTGGCTTTTCAAGTGACCAATGCCATGGAAAAATATTCCCCCAAGTTTGAAATCTACAGTGAAAACATACTGAACAGCTTGAAGGGTGTAACAGTTAAAGGACCATCTTTTCTCAATGCAAACTTCTTGAATTCACTGTGGGATGCGTTTCAGAATAAATCAGCTGCTCGTGGAAAGGTAACTTGGTTTTATTTTATTTATTGGTCTGTGGTTGCAATAACCTCCTTTTTACTCATTTTTCTTTTTTGAATACTTTCCTAGGTGGCTCTCTTATTTTCAGATGGATTGGATGATGACATTGAAAAACTTGAACAGAAATCTGATGAACTTAGAAAAGAAGGTATTGAGCATGGGGGAAGAGTGGGAAAGGGGTGTTTATTAACTTTATAATAACAGATCTCAGTTCTTGCTCTAAAGTTTCCAGGCACTCGTATACCCCTGAATTTGCCAACATTTCCACTTTGTATTCATTTGACAGAGCAAATGAGCTCTAAGAACATTTTGGCATTAACATTTTTCTTTATACCCTATGTATATGAACCAACCAACATTGAATACAAAGTCCTATTCTTTCTCTCATATTACTATATTTCTCCTTCCTAAGCTTTCCTGGAGAAGGGTCCCTGTCTCCCTTGCCTCACATTACCTAATATTGTTGCTTTAGTGTCAACAGAAGTAAACTGTGTATTTCTCCTTGACTAAGGGAATGGGAAAGTTGAATTATTTTCTTCTAACATTTTTTAAGTTTCCAGAGTTGCAGGCATTGCTGGACATGTTTACTTATGTTTTGAGGCTTTCTAATCAATTCCATTCTTTAGACCACTGGTGGAACAACTGTAGTGTCTGAGTGTTTAAAGCTCTGGCACCAGGCTTTTGGCTTTGAGAGCCAATGCCCAGTCTGACTTATTGTCAGTTCTTACTAAAACATGGATCAATGGAAGAAATGCACCTACATGTTCTAGTTTGACTAAGAATAGGAAAACTTTCTTGTTTTCCTATTGGTGCCCCACCCAGACTTCCTCTTCTGGACAATTTCCTCCATCCTCCAGCTGCTGTTAGTGTTGGCTGCTAACAGCTCACAGGTCCCCCTTCTTTGAGGAATTGCCCTTGGTCAGTGGGAGCCACCTCATGTGGGAGTTTACTCTCTATCCCATCCCTGGGTAGCAGGTAGAGAACAGTTGGACCTTTGCCTCAAAATGGTACCATGTGGTGCAATTTATGCTCCAAGTTCCTCACAATATCCGGCTGAAGCTAGACTCAAGCTGAAACACTGTCTTGCTCAGCTCCTTCCTCCGCCCCCACCTGCTCTCACCCCTTTCTTCTGAACATGCTTCCTCCATAACCTGTGTGCCTCCAAATCATCTCCGATTCTGTTTCTAGAGAACCCAACCTAAGACATCTGCTTCCCAGGTTTGTTATGAAGGGCTGACTGGATTTCATCTTCGCTGTTTGGTTTTTACTCCCCAATTTTAAACAAATTGCAAAGTCCACTAAATGTATGGTTGGAGAGTAAGGATTTTTATTTTGCCCGTTATTTACTAAAGCTGATTTCTCTTTATCAAGTCTTCACTTTTTTTTTTTTTTTTTAATGAGCTATAGTGGAAATTTTAATGAGCAAGACCCTGGAGTGCTTAGTTTGGGTGGGTAGGCTTTTTTTTAAATTTCAGCTTTTCCTATTTTTCCTTTTTTTATACTGTGTGTGTGGTAAATTTATTGGGGTGACCTTGGCTAATGAAATTAATAGGTTTCAAGTATACAATTCAATAATACATCATATGTATATTGCTTTGTTAGATTTCCTTCTGTCAGCAAATATTTGACCCCTTTTACTCCTATCTACTTCCACCATCCCCCTTCTCTCTGGTAACCACTAATCCACAGTCCATGTCTGTGCATCTCTGTTTGTCATATACATTTGTGGCTTCCCACTTTTAAATACACATAATTTCAGTTGATGCTGGGCCCTATGATATATTGACTTGGCAGAGTCTCCCTAATTTAAAGCCATGTAAACTGCTACAGTTTACAAGTATCAACTGTACAGTTACCATGGAATTAGAAGAGACCAGAGGAAAGAGGATCCTTGATGGTAGATGTGGCTTTATAACTACTAATCCATGTGGGTTGGGTTCAAATTAGTTTCTGAATTTTTAAAGATCTAATAATCTAGAATTCACTCAATGACTACTAATCTTCCCACTTTCTGAAGTCTTTTCTTCCTTTAGTCATTTTAGGAATTGAAGACACTGTATTTAAAATTATAGAACTCTTCTATTGGATGAGTCTGAAAAAAGCAGGATTGAAGCCGCCATCCTGAGAAAAGCAGTTACAAAGAAGTTACATGCATAGTTGCTGCAAACCAATTCCATGATTTTCATAACTCTTAAATTTTTACATTTCCTGGAACTTACAGTCAGATGTGAGACATTTTCCCCTCATAAATCGACCCATTATCATGCCTTCTCTTGATCGTTGAACTCTGATGGATGAACTCAGCATTCCTCATTGCCTTTTCCAGCCTGCCCACCACTCCTTTTCTCCCCTTTATTCTCATTTTCGGAAGAGTGATTGACTGTCCTTGTTTGCTTGAGACAAGTCAGAGACTATCACTTAGGTTTCAAGTATAGTCCAAGCAAACCAGGAAAGTCCAAGCAAACCAGGACAAGTTGGTCATCCAATACTTAGATGTTTCTTCCTTTATTCTACTTCAGCCAACTAGTCTGTTCTTCTCTACTAGAAATTGAGCCTCTCCAGTGTGTCCCTGAAACTTTGTCTTCATTCTATTCCTCACTTCATTCAAAATCATGTATAAACTTATACAAAAAGTCATTCTTAACTCTCGGTCAAGTCTGTGAATATTTCTTTATTCTAGTCCATTGGGTTCCATGTCCTATGCAAAGAATTCTTTACCCATCTATTAAAAATAAAAAAGAAAAAGAGAGAGAAAACTTGTGCCAGTGGAGTCAGGTTTTCATAAAGCTTATTCAATTTTAAGACTGCTCCAAAAAAAAAAAGAGAGAGAGAGAGAGAGAGAAAACTTGGGCCAGTGGAGTCAGGTTTTCGTAAAGCTTATTCAATTTTAAGACTGCTCTTTATGATTATGTCCTTAGTACATTTTTGTTGTTAAAATTTGCTTTGAGTCTAGGCTTTGGAATTGGGCTATCTGGATGAAAACCTAAAAATACCACTTGAGTGGGTGATTTAATCTCTCTAAGCCTCAGTTTGCTTGTCTGTAAAATAGAGCTATAGTTCTACATACCTATACAGTTGTATTTGTATCTTACAAATAAGATAATGCATGTAAAGCACTTAACCAACTTCTAGGCACATAATAACTATTAATATATGAGAGCACAGTTATTGCTATGGTTTCCTTGACCATAATGATTGCCAAGTTTATTACTATCATTATTTAATGTTCTTACTTTGCAAAATAAGTCAACCCTCTCTTAGTCCCTAGAAATTTTCTTTGAAATATTCTGGTCTATAAAATCCCAAAGCCTCTGAGCTACAGCTCTAGATAATTATGTGTCATGTATTTCTAATTGCCTGACAAGAGGTCTTTTACTGTCTTTTGCTACCTATAATTACAACTGGATTATCAATTCCTTATGAGGTTATTTAGAGCTGTGCTTCTCAAACTTAATGTGCATACAAATCATTTAAGGATTTTATTAAAATATAGATTCTGATTTTTTAGGTCTGGGATGGGGCCTGAGATTCTGTATTTCTGAGAGGCTCGAAGGAGCAGGCCATACTCCTGCTCCAAGGATCACCCTTTGCATAGCAAAAATTTAGTAGAACACTTACTTTCCTGATATATTAATCCCTCTGTACTTTAGCATGTCCTTGGACTCTTTAACTCAGTATCTCACAGTTACAATTTCCCCTGTCTCCAATTTTTAATTAGTTTTGAAAAATGTAAATTCCTTTTGTTCTCCAATTGGTCTTCTCACATCAGTTTTATATTGTGTGGTTGGGTGAAGTGGACAATAAAATGAGTGTTCCTCTTGTAACTGTTTTCCTAGAATATCAATTTAGATATAGATGCAAAAAGATTAAAATAACCAAAACTACCTCGCCTCAAGAATTGTTAACTGTGTTGCATAGGCCTGAATGCCCTCATAACTGTAGCTCTGGGTGGAGCCACCAATGCAAGTGACCTGACTGATCTTCCCTACATTGAATTTGGGAAAGGATTTGAATACAAGACCCAGCTCACTATTGAAATGAGAGATCTTGGGAGCCAATTGTCAAAGCAGCTGGTAAGTTATTCAGAAAAGGCAGGTGAGTTTAAATTTTCTATTTGTTTTTTATATAGATTTAATATTTATACTTATGAATTTAAACTAATTTTGTTCATTTCGGAGTGAAGAAAGGCTTTTCTGAATTAGTGGACAGCCTAAGTAAGAGGATGTTTTGAAAGAAATGTAATATAGTAGAGATATGTCAAAGCATGTTTAATTTATACGCTTGGCTTAAAAAACAAACAAACAAAAACCTCAGTAGCACCTACAATCTTGCTCAAATTATAGTCAAAGAATATTTAAGTGCCAAAGGGAATTTGAGATGTGAGAGTCAATCAGCTGGTCCCTCAGCAAGCCAGTTTTCACATCCCTTGTAGATCCTGTATCACAGCTCACCACATGGAGTGTAATTCTAGTGTCTAAGATGTGTATTTTCCCTGCAACATGGCCTGTAAATGAGAGCCAGTTACATTTAGGGTTCAACTAGAGAAAAAGAAATCTGCTCCAATGTTGAGGAAAAAACTAGTAATGTGATGGTAGACCTCCAGTGTTGTACTTCATGAGCGAGCAAAAGATTTTTAAAGGCTGTCTCCACTACCGAGATTTTTGCCTTATGATCTATTTTTAGAGCCTAATGCGTACATGAGATGCATCTCAATCATATTTCTCTCAGAAACACACAAGAATTTAAACTAGAGTGGTGAAGTGTTATTGAGATATGTGGTAGTACTTTAATAAATGGCTAATAATTTGAAATTTGCTTATAATTTATAAAATCTATAAACACCATATCGGGACACTTTCCAGTAAAGGGTTAGCTTCTGCTATTGTGCACTATAGAATTTATTCATAAATAATGTTAAAACACAGTTTGTTCAGAAGAGTAATTATGTAAAAAAATGGGAATTTTATTGGAATTTCTTTCTACAAGGGAAGACGGTGTCATGTATTTTTTCTGTCTATTATTTGAAATCTGCATTGGAAATTCATAGAGAGAGGAAGATATTACTCAAAATAAGCCTGTCAGTTTTTAGATATTACATAAATGCAATACCGTACAAGAAAAACTTAATTTTAGACATAGATGAATTTTAATGTTAATAGTAAAAGATTTGATGTAGGATTTTGGTGATCTGAATAAAATTGATATCAAATATGAAATCAGAAAATCCATTTTGTTATTATTTGGTTTCATATGTTTCAAATATTATTGGTATTTCTGAGATTTTCAGGAAAAAAAGAATTTTCTAATGTCAGAAAAGGAACATTATATAATAAGAGACAAAGAAGGGAAATTGCTAAATGGTTATAATGGTTTTCTTCACACTGGAATTTTGATGGGAAACTACTCAACACAAAAATTGATTCTCCCCAATTAAGGCAAAACATGGTATTTACTCTAAACAGAATTTTCCTAAAAAATAAATCTTGTGGGTTAATTGTAAAAATGTAATGGAATATATCAGTTATTCAGGAGATGACTAACTAGGTCCAAGATGAAATTCACATTTTTAAATACAGAATATGATTTTTTTTTGGCCAGAGTATAAAGAAGAATTTTCTCATGCCCCACCCTCTATAGCAAATGCTTCTGAAATGTTGAACATGCAATTCATGTTTTTGAAATCCTGTCACACACACTGTTTTGGAAGCATTTATCATTGGATTCAGTTTGAAGCAGTGTGACATTGGGCACTATCTAAATCTTCTAGCGCACAAAGATTTCACAAGATAGGAAATGGAGAAAATAGCATGCGTTCATTTTATTGAACAAAATATTGAGGGCGGAATTGTATAGAGTAATAAATGCCATGGTCATTACTGGGATGGAGTGGGTACAGAAAACCACAATAATAAATAGGTATGCAGTGAATTGGCCATGGGTAAACTAATACCATTTTGAGAACACAAAAAATCTTTGCATTGATTCTGAATTCCTCATGTGCTAGAGAATGCAGATCACAGAGAAAGATGGTAGCTGAAGAATGTCTCATGCATTCTTTCTAGGGAACAGTCACTTTAATGGTAAACAGGCTTCTGAAATCGATAGAAGTCTGAATCACACTAGTAAGCTTGTATGTGTGATTGGAAAGCAATGCGACAAAATATAATGTATTTCCTACCCTTCCCCAAGGTCAATGTTGCTGAAAGGACTTGCTGCTGTTTATTCTGCAAGTGCATTGGAGAGGATGGCACAATGGGAGAGCCAGGACCACCAGGGAAAAGGGTGATTTTAAGATTTATGGCTCACTTTATTTGAATGTAGTATGTCTGTCAGACATGAGTTTAGGTAGAAATAAGGGGTGATTTTAAGTGGCAGGTAGAAGCCTCTGGGTAAACACTTATTACACTTCTCTTTTTATATGCCAAATTAGATAGTCAGGGCTTTTCCTTGACATTCAAAATTGGAGTCCTTCTAAAAACTTTTTATACAAATCTCAGGAGAAACAACTGCCAAGATCCTTGATTTTCCAATATTCTAGCAGTGATGACAGTGATGCAGGAAAGTCAATTGTCATCTCTCATGTTGAATAATGAAAACCTTCCGAATACCGATGTCATTTCAATTTCCATTTTTAATAACTGCAGTCATTTAAATCAAGTAGAGAATATTTTGTGCAGTCTGCTGAAAATCAAGCTAGATCAGATCACCCTATCATAGCAAAAGATGTTAAGATGTTTCATTCAGCTTTATCCAGTCAAAATGTTATCACAGATGTATAGGCAAAAATAGGCCAATTAGGAAAACAGTAACCAACAGTAAATTCAGATATTTCCTAACAAAAAAGAGTTTGTGTACCTTTATGTAAAAATATGATTTGGGGTTTTAGGAAATGTTTAAACATGTACAAACATACTATGAATATGTTTAACAATGTTTTCAATACTGCTTGTTTACATGTGTGTTTGAGTTTTGAATAATTTATAGATAGCACTATAACTCCAAAACTACTATGGCTGTGTCTATAAAGAAAGCTTTTGGACTAATTATTTCCTGAATGCTTCAATTTCATGTAAAAAGAGTGATAGAATTTTTAAAAAACAGAGCCCAGAAAGAATGGAAGAACATGTAGGTGGTCTGTTTTTCTATGTGTAGCATAAATCTTAAAAAAAGATTTTTTAAAATAAAAAGAAGATAATTCTAGCTTGCCAGGGGCAAATGTAGCTGTGTCATTTGAACATTTGTCTGGACAAAAACTCCAGCACTATATATGACCCCAGAGAGAGTTATGGACAGTATTAGGATTCACACGCCCACACACCCTTGAGTTATCGTCTCGAAATTCCATTTATTTTTATGCGTATAAATGCAGCCTAGGTTGTGGCAGAGTACTAAATTTTTCAAACTCTTACTTTTCTAAATAAAACTGTAAAGCTGAAGAATTTGGCTTGGTTAACCTCTGGTTTTTGGTCTATAGAGTGCTAATGTACTACTCTTCCTTTCCTTATTTCCAGGGACTCCCAGGTTTTAAAGGCAGTGAAGGCTACCTGGGAGAGGAAGGCACTGCTGTAAGTCAAGGGTTTTTTCAGCTTCACTTATTCCTAAGAACATATCTACAATATGAAATCATTTGTGTCAGTTCAGAGAGACACAAGAAATGTTAGATTCTAATGGTTTGTGTGCAAAATCAGAATTCTTTCCTAATCCTCATCAGACTTCGCTTCTAGTAATCATTAGCAGTCTCTTAACCTACTGTCTCCTCATTTGCCATCCACCAACATTGCACAGTGAACTCAATGCCAAAGTTGTCATCTTCCCCAGAGGAGTCACACCACTGTCATTTCCCCCTTCCTGATCCACTTTGCATAGGTAAACCAAACCACCACATTACTTATCAAGAAACTCACCTTTCCTTCCTTCCTTCCTTCCTTCCTTCCTTCCTTCCTTCCTTCCTTCCTTCCTTCCTTCCTTATTTCCTTCTGTCCCTCCCTCCGTACCTCCCTCCCTTCCTTCCTTCCCTCCTTCCTTCCATTCAGCCATCCGTCAATGTATCCATTCATTTAACAATTATATAGGCATCTTACCATTTGTCACATTATTTATCAAAGACCTCACTCACGACTGTACTCATCCATTCATATATTCATTTGACAAATATTAAAGCATCTTACCATGTACCAGGCACATTGCTAAGCCCTAGAAATAAAAACAAACAAACAAGCAAACAAACAAGAAAGATTCCCATCTCAGGTAACTTCCAAACCAGTGGAAAAGAAACAAGACAACAGTGGTTGCAGCTGTTATACACAAGGAGTATACTAGAGGTATAATGAGATGCAGTGTGACAGAGTATAGCAGAACAAATACCTAACAACCTCAAGTAACAGCCTTGGTGGCACTTAGGACTTGGAAGAGGAAGGCTACAAATAAGGGGTAATTTGGGGGCAGACATCTGAAGGACAAAGAACAATTTCACCAGGCAAAATTTGTAGGGAAGAACATTCTACTACAGAGAGAACAGTGTGTTCAAGGGCATGTAACTGAGTCAGAGAATTGTGTGTTTGCAGAATGGCACATGGTCAACATGGCTGAAACCTAGGATACAATGAGAGGAGGTTATTTGGCAAGCAAGACTCAAATTATTGGGAGCCTTGAATACCTATCTCTGGAAGATTTGGATGGTGTCTTCCAGTTGATGAGCAGTCATTGAATGATGTTACACATAAGAGTAAAAATGATGGGCTATGGGTTTAGAAAGCATGCCCAGGCAATATTATGGATACCATTAAGGCAGGCATTAGACTTGGAAGCCTTGAAGTAGTAGGTACAAGACAAAGAGATCCTAATCTTAGTTTGGCACAATATGAATGGAGGTTGAATGGACATAACTTGGTGACTACTTATGGAGAAAGAAGCTGAGGATGACATCTTTGTTTCCAGCTCACAAGATATACAGACTGCTGGGGTTACCAAAACAAGGACTGAAGGAGCAGTTATTTGTTTAAAGAAAGAGAGAAGGAAGATGGATTTGGGTCTAGAAATTATGCCTCTTGCATAGATTATACCTGGAGCATCCTTCTCTGATGTCTCACCAATTTCTCGTTATCTGTTCCTGAAATATCTCCTAAAATATTGAGAATATATCTCAGCTGCCAGTTATTTGTATATCTGTTTTATTTAGATACTACCCTACCCATGGCAGCGTCCAGGTGAGATCTGAAGCAAAGTTGTCAACAGAGTAGCTCTGGTTTACTTCCATTTTTAATTTCTTTAAAGCATGAATTCTGGATTGTAAACCATGAGAAGGCACATATTTTTTTCCCAACATAACACTTGTCAAATTTCCAAGACAGACTCCAGGTTCCAACAGAAAAATGCTCATCAGGATATGTGTTCTTTCTCAGGGAGAAAGAGGAAATACTGGACCAGTGGGAGAGGAAGGTATTAGGGGATGCTATGGCACCAAAGGTCCTAAGGTAAGTGTTGCATAAGACACTGTGAAATCTTCCTAGCATTGATTCCATTTTCTTACACTAACCACTACTGTTATTTCTATTTTCAGGGAAACAGGGGACTAAATGGACAGGAGGTATGGTACTAAATACGTTCATTTATCTCCCTATCTACTATCTAGAGATATTTTTATTTTTTAGATTATTGTAGATTGTACAAATGAAGTTTCTGTTGACCTTTTTTATTGTCGATAATTTCATTTTGTTTATTCCAGTCTTTTATTGCAGGCAATATATATTATTTGTTGAAAGTTTGTATTACTCAGTAATCTTTGATATTACCTAGGGCAAGCCTAACAAAGAGGCTATATGTGGAACATAAAATTAAACTTTTTGTTTGGTGTCTATCTTCTCTCCACATAAATGTAAGGCACTCTATTCTGATCACATTTGTCTTTTAGGGAGAAGTTGGGGAAAGTGGAATTGACGGATTAAATGGAATACAGGTAGAGCCTTCTCTTGGTGACTTAAGACCCTTATGAGCATTTTCTCATTAAGAAAATGGAAATTTGAGTTTATTCTTTTGTTTTTTAGGGTGACAGTGGTCTTCCTGGAAGAAAAGGAGAAAAGGGTGATGAAGGATCTCAGGTAGGGATTCAATAAAGGGACAACATGAAAACTGTACTCAGAGTTAAAGATGTGATTAATAGAGTAGAAGAGCTGTCCTAGGTGTATCAGTCAGCTAGTGCCTCAAAATTGCTTTGTGACAATTGCAAAACCTCAATCTCATAAACTTTTATTTCTTATGTGTCTGAGAGGTTCAGCTGATCTAGGCTGAGCATGACTAACCTTGGCTCATGTATCTATAAGTCAAATGGGTGCTTTGTTCTACATGTCTCTTTTTCTCCTCCTGGGACGAGAGAGCTGCCTGGCCATGACCTTTCATGACAGAAGCACGCGAGAGGAAGTAGAAACGCATAAGGTCTCTCAAGGCCTGTTGGAGCCCAGGCTTGGAATTCTCACAGTGACATTTCTATTTTTTTCTGTTGGCCAAGTCAGGTCATGGCCAAACTCAAGGATAGGGAATCTTGCCCCGCCACAGTTGGAAGGCATTGCAGAGTTAGACACAGATAGGAGTGAAGAACTGGGGTCATTAATGAAAAACAGCTACCAACTAAGAACAGCCACAAGGTATTAAGAGTCTGTGGTACACAGCAGCACAGTGGAACTATGTGCCACTCATTCCCATCTAGAGCAAATACCAACAGCAGCCATACTTCCATCATCTACTTTATCTGTCTTTAGGGTGTGAACAGTTGAGTCAGAAATCCACTTTTTAGCTGATGCAACCACCTTGGGGAAAATGGATAATCTCTCTGACTCTCAGCTGCCTCACTAAAAGAAAGATAATAAACAATACCTGGTTTATAAAGTAGTTGTAAAAAAAAAAAAAAGTAAATAAGATGATAAATGTGTCTGGAACACAGGATTCACCACTGTGGCAAATAATTGAGGTCACTCTTAAATTATTCATATGATGCCTGAAACTATTTTTTGGTTGTTCCTCTTTCCAGTTTAAAAATAATTTTAGAGAAAAATAGTTATTCAAATCAGGGGGAAGATAAGCTCTTCGTTTCTATTAATGACTATTCTTGTCTTGTCCTTCTTCTGATTTTTATTAACTTTAGGGAAGCCCAGGAAAGAGAGGGATTTCTGGTGACCGTGGAGCAAAGGGCCTGCGAGGAGATCCTGTAAGTACCGGGGCTGTGCGGGCTGTGAACTAACATCAGGATTTGTCATCCTTACTTTACGGTACTACAACAGCAAGCCTGAGTTTAAATCATCGCAGGCACAATTGTAGAATTTTAAAAGCAGATCCCTTATGTTAGAGCTTCATCACACACAGTGTGAGTATGGACAGTGAGAAGCCCTTGCACATCATTTGCATGTGTTTTTGTTGAGAATACAGATTCGGAATTGTCCTTGTGCTACAGAGCTGTGAAAGAATTCCAGTCTACTTCCTTGTCTTTCTCTGAGTACCATGAACAGAATAGAGGAAACCAAGCCATCTTTTCTTTTCTGTTCTCCAAGATTCTTTCTCAGTTGAGAATATTAGCTTCATTTCCTTGGCTCTAAGCTGACTAAGATTATAGTAGGCAAAACCAATGACACAAAACCTATGTGCCTGCTCTCACAGGGATACAATCAGTTAGTAGGCATCACCTATGCCAAAAAAAGGTATGACCCATACTGACATAAGGGATACACCAAGTCCAATGGAACATTAGTTAAGGCTTTTATCACCATGCCTACACATTAGGAAATTCTAGAATCTTAGTGAATTAGGATTTAGGTTTGTTTTTAAATGTTTATTAAACTTTTTATTGAGATGTAATTGATATATAACATAGTATAAATTTAAAGTGTACAAGGCATTGATTTCATACACGTAGGCATTGCAATATGATTACCACCAGAGTGTTAGCTAACTCCTCTATCATGGCACATAGTTATCATTTTTGTGGTGAGAACATTTAAGATCTAGCTCTTAGCAGCTTTGAAGCATATTATATAGCATTGTTGTCTATCATTACAATGCTATACTTTAGATCCCCAGAACTTAATTTTTTAATTTATAATTTTTTAGCTTCCAATTACAATTGACATTCAATATTATTTTATATTAGTTTCAGGTGTACAGCATAGGGGTCAGACATTTATATAATTTACAAAGTGATTCCCCAATTATTCTATACCCACTTGGCACCATACATAGTTATTATGATATTGTTGACTATATTCCCTGTGCTGTGCTTCACATCCCGTGACTGTTTTCTAACTACCAATTTGTACTTCTTAATATCTTCACCTTTTTCACCCAACCCACAATCCCTTTCCATCTGGCAATTACCAGTTTGTTCTCTGTATCTATGAGTCTGTTTTCATTTTGTTTGACTAGAACTTATTTTTGAACTGTAACATACATTAGAAAAATACACAAATTATAAATGTACAGTTTGATGACTGTAAATACACCTGTGCACTCACAATCCAGAGATAGAACATTAGACAACAGAGCACTCAGAACTCCCCTCATGTCTACTCCAGTCACCACCCGTCCTCGCTAAGGTGATTACTATCCTAGGACCATAAATTAGTTTTAGCTGTTCTTGAACTTTAAGTTGGCCATCATATATAGATGACTGAAATATCTTCGAACTTTTCAATGAGTTCCTGCTGGATCATTAGGAGCTCATATTTAATTACAAATTTGTGTTAAGTGATTTTTTTTTTGTGTAGTTGCATAGAAATTGAAAGACTGGACCAGACCATAGACTGAACAGATGCAAATTGGGATGTTCTATTTTGTAGAATGTGCTGGGATATGATTTTTTTTTATGTCATCTCTTTAATCAAATAGTTCAGAGTTGTACCACAATAAGAAGTTTATACATCCAGTGGGAGAAAATTTTGGACTTTACATTACCTTCTTTTCCTTACACGCCTTTCTCACCAAAATGTAATTCTCTAATAATGTAATTTATGTATACCCTGCTTGGAGGACATAACAGACAAATATTTAAACTTTAGAGGAAAGCAGAAAATGTAGAAAATAATCTTTGACTTTGGTATGTGTGAGAGAGAATTTTTCCCGTAAGTTTTAATAATATCAGTTATAAATTAATTCTAAGCTCATTATTTTCACCCTATTAGCCTATAAGCTTTGTAAGTGTAGAAACTACTTGTTTAAAAGCTTACCGAGTGCCTGGAACAACGACATGTCCCTGTTGGTGATCACAAATGAGTTATTGATTGAAGAAGGCAATCTGGGCTGCTGTCAGCCAAACAGCCTGGCAGCTGGCACTCAGCAGGACTGGATAATTGCTGTCCCCACTCAATTTATTGGAGCATTGACTGAATAGACTGGCTCTATTGATTGTTCCAGCATCATGGCGACACTGCTCTGTTTGTGGTCCTAACTATCTAAGATTGAAAGTTTTCAGTTTGGCTTGCAGAGGATAGTATCCCACAATGTGTGCCTGTTTTCAATGAGTTCCTGCTGGAACATTTGTATGAATATTGAGAAAAACGCAAGATTCTAGAATTTTCTGGAAACCAGAAAAGTAGGAGTAAGCATATGGGGGAAGAAGGCAATCAGGCGTCCAAGAGAGAAAAAATGGGAGTGGGCAGCAGATGCAGTCCTCAGCACTGCTCAGTGTACTTATGTTCTTGTGATAGAACCCATTACAACATTTGCCTTTTCCAAAGGGTATGGGAAAGCAAAATCTACCAACCTTCAAGTATAAAGTTGCCTAGGCCCTGAGAAAGAAAAGATTAAGAGAAAGGATGACAGTAGCCAGAAGGGGTACCTCCAGACCAGGATCAGAGTTGTCATAAACACAAGTCATGTCACCCTTACTTTCCTTGGTTATGCCTTCTATGGTGAGCTCTAGATTTCCCCCCACACACACACCTTGAGTCTCCACTCCCTTCTGCAAAGCACAGGAGAAAAAGGAAACTCTTGTAAGCCATTTATAATCTTAACCTATTTCTGCTTTCAGTTGGTTGGACTTATCAACTTTTTTGGAGGGGTGACTAAATGTGTTATACACAAGTCACATTTTTAAGGAGAAATGTTCAAAACCTATTAATTTTTATTTTCTATTTTTTAGGGAGTTCCTGGATTTGACAATAGCATAGAAGGACCCAAGGGTTTGAAAGGAGAAGGCGGAAGACAAGTAATTATGGGGGCGTTTGGAAGTTGGGCATTTGAAAATAAACTTGTAATGATGTGAAGTACATATATGAAGTACCTATAAAGAATTTGGAATCAGAGTGGATTCCATACAAAAAAATTATTTTTAGGAAAAGCCATATACTGATAGAACTATCAAAAGAGCTATTGGCCTTCCCAGGATCCAGAGAACACGTACCCTGAAAAGACATTATTTATAGTACATGGGAAAAAAAAAAAAACAAGATCTGGTAGATCTATACAGCCCACACTCACAAGGCAAGTCTCCTGAGATTAAGCTCATGAAATTCCACAAGTCAGAATATGATAATCTTGTTTTTCAGAATTTAAAAAAATGTATTATCTGGAAAATGTATATCTCTGGATTTTCTTGATGAAGAGATTCCCTTGGTGACTCCACCTGGGGAAGAGGTCTGATTTGGTGGAAAGAACCTTGCTCTGGGAACAGACCTAGGTCCTGTTTCATGCTTTGTCCCTTACCATCTCAGGGGCCTTGGGGTAGTTTCTGTAAACCTTGATTCTCTCATCTGCAAAATAGGACAAATAGCCTATTTTTTAAGGCTATGATGGGAATTCAGTGACTGACCCTGCCACATCATAAACCTTCAGGAAATTTTCCTTACCCTTTTATTAAGTTGTAAATGTAAGTCTCATTACAAACTCATAATTATTCCCTCCTTTTTTATCCTGAGAAGACTTGTGGGTATTGTGAGATTTTATTTACATTAGGGTGTTAATCTATACAGGCTAGCCAAAGAAAGCAAGAAGTCCAAAGATAGGAATCCAAACCAGTCGTAGCTATGCTGGACATGTAGCATACTTCAATTATCCACTCTGTGGCAACACAGTGGGCATAGTTTGATTTAAATACTCTAACTTCAACCCTAGACATAAGATAGACAGTGGAGATGAACATATCATTAGCGTTTTATCCTGTAGTTCCTTATTACCCACATAGATGTGTGATTTATGGCTAGTGGAAGTAATGCTGAATTCAAAGGAAGAATAACTCTCTAGCTGCTGTGTACTCATCCATCTTCCCTGGAACAAACAAGCTGATGTTGGGGAAGTGTGTCAATGTTGTGTAATCACTGTCACATCTGTTTGTTCATTTGACAGGGTAGAAGAGGCTCGCCAGGTCCCCCTGGAACACCAGGCTCCAGAAGAATGACAGTAAGCTCTTCTAGACAAGGAGACCCACTGCTCCGGTAGCCTATATTGTGATGGAAATGACAGATTGTGGGGAGTGAGTGGGATGGTTCTGCTGGGGCTTAGTACTTTGGGGAAACTGACCTGGGATGTCTGTGAGAACAGAGCTGGCAGAAGACTTGGGAAAACCCCTGAAATGAAGCTGAGGCTGAAAGGTGCTGGCTGCAGGGGAAATTATCAAGTAGGAAAAAGAGCTGGGCAAAGAGAACAAAAAAGCCAACTAAGGGAAGAGTAGTCAGAGTCCATCCTACTCACTAGGCTGAGGTCGCCAGTGATGTCATTTTAAGCCCAAATTCCATTCCTCTACCAAATTCTGTGACTGTGTACTTAGAAAAGTGAGTCCTGGTATAAGTTCTTTCTCCATTTTTTTCTTTCATATTTTTTCTGCCCTGCAAAAGAGAGGAGGGTATTCTAAGAAACAAAAATCTTTTTTTGATGGAGCATAATAGCTGGTTCTATGAATTTCTGCTCAACAAATACAGTGCATAACAAATACAATATATTAAACTAGTTTTTATTTGTAGTCAATTTAAAAACTTAAATTTTATTGAAATATAATTGACATATAATATATTAATTCTAGGTGTTCAGCGTAATGATTGGATATGTGTATGTGTTGCAAAATGATCACCACAATAAGTCTAGTTAACATCCATCACCATACATAGTTACAAATTTTTTTCTTGTGATCAAAACTTTCAAGATTTACTCTCTTAGCAACTTTCAAATATACAATACAGTATTATTAACTGTAATCACCACGCTGTACATTACATCCCATGACTTATTTGTGTTATAACTGGAAGTTTGTACCTTTTGATTCCCCTTACCCATTTTACCTACCCTCTACCTCCCACCTCTGGCAAATCTGTTTTCGGTACCTATGAGTTCTTCTTTTTTTTTTTCCCTTCAAGATTCTACATATAAGTGAGATCATATGGGAATTGCCTTTCTCTGCCTAATTTCACTTAGCATAATGCCCTCAAGTTCCATCTATGTTGTTGCAAAGGGCGAGATTTACCTTTTTATGGCTGATTAATATTCTATTGTGTATACATACCACATTTTTTAATCCATCCATCAGTACACACTTGGGTTGCTTCCATGTCTTGGCTGTTGCTGCAATAAACATGGCAGTGCATATATTTGTTTCAGTTAGTGTTTTTGTTTTCTTCAGATAAATACCCAAAAGTGGAATTGCTGGATCATATAGTAGTTCTATGTTAAGGCATAAAAATATACATATATCCGAGAGTGAAATTAGATCACTTGCTTATGGTATGTTTTGGTATCTTTTTTGTTTTGTTAATTTTTCAATGAGTACTTTTTAAAAAAAAATCTGTTCTTGACTTCTTGGAAGAGCACAGAGATCATAAAAGAAAAATCTTATAAGAAGAGATAACTTTAATAAAATATACTTAAACGACTGCATTGGGTTCTAACTTAGACCTGCCTCTTCTCATTGTGCAACATTTTCTTTCCATTATTTAGTTATCCAACCTTCTCTAACTTTCTCTATCTCCCCACCCCCAAAGTATATAATGTTTTAAAATTGAGCACAGATAAAAACTAGTTTAATATATTGCATTTATTATGCATTGTATTTTCCAAGCAGAAGTTCATAGAACCAGCTGTTATACTCCATCCAGAAAATATTTTTGTATCTTGGAACACACTCCTTTGCAAGGAAAAGAAAATGAAAAATAAAAAACAGATTATGTTTAAGCTGTGCAGAATTTAATTTCTGGGAAAGTGCTTTACTACTGCTGTTTTTAATGCATCTAAAGATAAATAACATTTGCTATTCATTTCACCTTCTAAAAGGGTGTAGCCGGCTTACATACCCTGGGAAAATATTTTGAACTTAAAGAATGTCATCCAAGAAATCCTGGCATGGGAGATATACTTTAATTATTTTATAGAGGCTACGGTCTCTCTAGAGACCAATACAGCAACACCATGTATTATTTAAACCACATAACTCCTGAGATATATGGCCCCATCTTGGGCTATAGATTCAGTAGTGTCATTCAGGAGTAAAAGTAGGACTTCCAGCTAAAGACTGCAAAGCCAAGGTGGTTTTTATACCATTCCCCTTTTGTGCAACTCACCAGAAACAACGAAAGAAATTTAAAATAGATTTACAAAGAAAGACCACTACTTAAAGCTTCACTTGACAAATATTTGCCAAATATTTTAAAATCTGGATCCTAATGAGGGAGGCTTTGGAGAGCTGATACATGCCACCTCAGATCTCAAGCTAGGGATCAGATTTTTCGAAAAGTAGCTACCATAGTCCTAAAAAACACTGGGGAACAAATCCCAGGGGCACTAGATTTTGAGATGATCAGAGAATACACCAATAGAAATACAGTTTAGCAGAGGAAGCAGAAATAATGAGAAACTGAAGAATATTTCATTTTTAATATCTCCAACTTAGCAGTCTAGGCCATGGAGGCTACAAAGACAGATGAACTAGCAGTGACTATTACAACACAGAGAAATTATGATTTGAGGGACTTTGGGTGAGTTCCACAAGTCTCTTAAATGCCAGAATTTGAAGGGAGAAGTAACCATAAGTAAAATAAATAATTCATGATGAGAAAATGTTTGAGACAACGTATCTATATCAGAGCTACTGCCCCAAGTGCAGCTACATCCCATTTCAGTTATTCAGTAAATAGATGACCCTATTAAAGGGGATTAATAATTGTCATTATTAATCAGATAATTACTAATCAAGACTTATGGATAGAAAATTCAAGAAAAGAGGAAAACTACCTGAGCACAGGGCAGATAAACCCTCACTGGAAGAGGAGCTGCTTAAGGAAAAGGTAAAACAACTCCGGCAAATAGTTCTCTGAAGTCTCAAAAAAATTAAGACAACATGATTGCTATAAAAAGTATAAAGAATTGACAAGACAATAGAAAGTGAAGAAGGCAAGTTGGTAGTGCTTGGAGAGCAATGGGAATAGGAAAAAAGTATAGAATATAATATATATTAGAAACAATAAAAAAATTAGAATAAGTATGACTGAAAAATTTGGTCATACATATTGTATCAAGCCACAAAAGCAATAATCGAGATAGACAATAATATTGACAATGGAGAGCCAACAAATGTACAATTTGCATTATTAAAATAAACCAAATGTAATGTAAAAAAAAATTCAGAAATGTAATAAAATAACTTTGAAGCAAAAGCTCAAATATACAAATAGAAAAATCATACTCTGACTTAGAAAAAATTGGTACAAATATATCAATACTGAGCCATAACCTAGTGAAGCTACCAAACTTATTATATAAAGAAAGAATCATGAGAATTTCTAAGCAGAAAAGATAGACAACTCACTCTGTCTTCAGCTTTCTTCATAACATTCAGGGACAAAAGGGAGCAGTAGAATGGCTAGAAAGTTCTGAGGAAAGTAGGGTGGTCCAAGATGATACCCGCCCAAGTTGTCCTTTAAGGATATAAGTAATCAACATGATCAAGCCTTCAAAAACTCAGACAATATAGCCCTGTGATCCTTTCTTTAAAAATTTATGATAATAAATTTGAATTCATTTAAGTATAGAAATAAGACTAAACTATAGAAATTGTACTTATAGAAAAAATGTATATGTTATACATTGGAGGATCTAAAAATCATATGAGATAAAGGAAAGTTGGAAAAGGTGTGGGGAAAGTGCCACGGACTATGTCCTCATCTTTCGTTGTAGAGTCAATGTCTAGACATCATCTTAAGCTAAAATATGTATTACAAATATATTCTAACCTAATTTTTTTCATGATAATTCTTCTTTTAGGATGTAGATCTCTTTTTGTCAAGAAATGTTACCAACTGACATTTCCAGTTCTTTCAGTTTTATTTTTCCTTCTATTCAAGTAAAATTAGATGTAATATTTTAATTTTAAAATAGCACAAATAACATGATCTCTTTAAAATCAACGGTACCACTGTTTAAAGCTCCTTCTGTAAATATGCATAAAAAGATGTCAAGAATCATGATTACCAAATGTTAATGATAGTTATTTTTAGATAGAGGATGTGGGATGACTTTAAAATTTTTATTCTGTGTATTTTCTGCATCCAAGTATTTAAAAATCAACCTGTATCATTTTTATACAGATAAAGTTATTATGCTTTTAGAAAGAAGAAAATCTATACCTCTGACTCCAAAATGTAGGTAGTTGATGAGCATTGAAGACTCCTCAGTGCAACAAGATTCTGCTAAAGTGATAAGTGATTAGTGGATGGCCAGTAGTAGGGTATAGCATGCAGGGAAATATGAGCAGTTGACCAAATCTGACCTTCATTCATTTGGCAAACATTTATTGAAAACCTACAATGTACCAGCGACTCTACTACTAGAGCTACAACAAACTCAAGACATAACCTTTGCTCTCAAGGAACTGAGAATCACGTTATAGAGCATGGTGTCTCAACCTCCTATTACATTTGGCCTGAATAACTCTATGCCGTAGGAAGCTGTTTTGTGCAGTGTAGGATGTTTAGTGTCATCCTTGGTCTCTACCCACCCACTAAGTGCCAGCAACACCCCTGACTTGTAACAAAAAATGTCTCCAGACATTGCCAAATGTTCCTAGGGAAGGGAGGAGGTGCTAAACCCCCCTCTTGCAGCTAAGAACCCCTGTTGTAGAGGGGGACAGACCTGTAGGGATAATGAGCGCTATGCCCAGAGTCTGTAATGGATTGACTGAGTGGTGAGAAGGAAGAAGGAGCAGAGCGAGGAAGCCGCAGAGCTGGGGGTGGCGTGGGGATGGGAATGGGAAGTTAGCTCTTTTGGGCCAAACTTTTTGAAGAATTAGAATAGATTCTTGTGCACGGGTAATGAGAAGCAATTGTAGCCTCAAACCAAAGCATGATCTTAAATTTTATTAAATCCAGAGGGTTGTTAGTTATGCTTTGCCCTTTTTTATCTCTCTTGGCACTGCTTTAGAGGCAGCATTGAGTGCTGAGGGCAGTCATTTATCATTGTGAGTTTGCTGTTAAGATTCAGTATTAATGGGATGTTTTACCATTAAGAATGTCCTCCTTTTTTTTTTTTACCTGGGGATTCTGTGTCCCAAATCAGTTCATACCTATCTAGGAAAGTGGGTCCTGTTAAACTAGAAAGCCAGGTTATGGGGGACCGAGGGACTGAGTTCTCTTCTGAGTTCTTACTTTCAGGTCTTCTTTGGGAAGATTTTCTTTCTTGCTGTGCCTATTTACATCCTTCACAGATAAGTAAGCCTTTGAGAAAACAATTAAGACATTTAGGAATTTAATCTTCCCCATCTAAAATATTTGAAAATTTGAGGCAAAATTGTAAAAATCGTCTCCCCTATTTCCTCGTTTCCTTTCTTTCTCTCACACGTACCCGAGGTATCTAAACTCATGACTTTCATTGGGAGTTTAAACCCTAAAATCTGTTATTGAAGTTGCTAGGCGACTACTTCTGGAGACGTTTCCATTGTTTGTGTGAATGGTAGGTTATGATCTGTCTCCTCTATTAGCCTTATAAATGTCTTCCTAGGGACAGCAGTCAGGTTTTTCCCACTACAAGGTAGACAAGTATCTCGTGGGGAGCAGGAGCTCAATAAATATGTGTTAAGATAACATTTCAGTCAAATTCTTTCAAAGTCAAACCTTAAAGAGAGAAGAAATGTTTATTGATGATGTTTCAAACACTATGACAGTGAACCAGAGAAAGATTTTTGGATGTGAAGGCCTGTTTCATATCTTTTATCACACAGGAAGCTCTTCATTTTGCCTAAATATAAGGTTCCTTTCTGTTGTTCCTACCACAACCAGATGTATTCACCCAAAGCCCAGGACTGACCATGTACATTTCCTGCTCCAAGAATCCCAATGGTTTCTACTCAATGGAGTATGAACCCCTCAGTCTGGTATTTTCAGCCTACTAACCATACTACTCTTCTCATACCTTTGACCTAGACTTGCTACTGTCAAATACACTTCCTGTTTTCCTCTCTTGCTACTGTCAAATACACTTCCTGTTTTCCTTCCTCACTTAGGCCGTAGGCTCTGCTTAGAAAGACTACTTCTTACATCTTCTCTCTATAAAACTCCTACCCATCCTCTTTAAAATCTCTTCCTCCAGGAATAATTTCCTATTTGACCAACTAGAAAATATTGCTTTCTTCAAAAGCTATATTTTTCTCTTTCCCCTTTCCTGTGGCATTTACCACCTTGTAAATATTTGTAGTATCTCCTTTCCTCAAACCCAAAGAGTGAGGGACCCTTGAAATCAAGGACTATGTGAGTGTGTGTGTGTGTGTGTGTGATCTTTATACTCCTATGGCTCCCATCCTGTGCGCTGTATGGGTATTTTTCTGAATGAAACTGAAATGAACTGATTCAGAATAGATAAACCCTGTGCTAAAGGAGTAGAAAAGAGTTTCTTTTCCTCTCTTATAGAGAGGATTTAGGCTCTCAAAATGTTTCATTAGGATTTTAAAGAAACAGGCCTCCAACCATTTTCCCAGATGCAGTCCGTTTCCTAGATGATAATAAATTTTGACTGAAATATGATTAGCAGAATTTAAAGCCTACAATGCTGGCCTCTCCTAGAATTTTGACTGGAATATCTGAAATAAATGTTCATCAAGAAGATGTTATCTGACATTTGTTGAATTTTGCAAATCCTGGATATCAGTGTTGCTATGACCTTACCGAGAGATCCTAAGTTAGACAATAAAATGTCTTTGTCTCTTGATTTCCAGATCTCTGAGATATTTATCTGGAATATAACAAGACTCTAATCTTACATGTGGAACTTGTAGGAAAAATCTACTTCATTGGTAGTGCCATTGTTTTGATTGAATATTTTATTAACATACTGAATTGAATAACTTTTGAATGCTTAGGATAATTCATTTTTTGACAGATATTTGGCTTTTCTTGGGGTGGGGTAAAATTAGTTTGGCTATCTTTAGCTTCTGAAATTAATCTATAATAAAGTCTGTGAAGTCAGTTCTCTCAGTTTTTCCTCTGGCTTCCTGCCTACTGGCCACTCTACTCCTGATTTCTGGCTTACGTGATAGTACTGTGGAAAAATGAAAAGAAATAAAATTTGAATCAGTCAGTTTTGGAGCTTGTATGAACAGCTCTACTAACAATTAATGGAGGACAGATGATTGACCACAATCTGTTCTCATAAGTCTCTATAATTTCAGTTGTCTATGATTTTAATTGCCTATTGCTTTAGGATAGAAGTTCAAAGTTGGCAGCAATTTACTTTCATGGTACAGTGGATAATTATGTTTTAAGCAACATGTGGGAACTTTTTTTTAATGTCAGTGCCTTAAGGTGACCATTAATAATTTAAATACAAAAAGCTTTTTTTCCCCCTGGAGTTAATGATATATACCTTTTTCTTTTATTTTAGGCAACTCATGGCCAAAGGGGACATACAGGCCCACAGGTATAATGATTTTTTTCATAACTCCAAGTGATAAATATTCTGTGTCCAATAAAAGAAGTGGAATAAAGACTCCGGAAATTCTCTTCCAGGCCTAAAGCTCTTTTATTCATTCATTCATTCATTCATTCATTCATTCATTTATGATATTGGTTGTAAAATAAAATGTTAAAAAACTTTTAGGCTACAATTTCAAGAATGCAAATCTTAAAATGAAAATTTGAGAAGTTTAATCAAAGCCATAAAAATTAATAAGAGACATTACTTGGCCCAATTATTGTTAAATCAAACTTTGTTTGGATATCACATACAAACTCTAGTGACCCAGTGGGTGACCCGTTAGATTTTTGCTCAATTAACTCTGAAACCTTATTTACAATTTAGATAAACCCCTTTTAAACCAAGATAGTTCAGTAAAACCCTAATATAAATGGAATGTTCTGAATGTTTTGTTCAAAAGTAAACTTTACCACATTTCACATCGTCCCCTTTGTACATATTGGTGATACATTATACGTGCTCATAAACCTACAATATTTATGAAAGAACAGTTGTGACCCAGAATTTTTCAAAATTGAGGAAACACATCCTCAGATTAAAAATAAAATGAGGATAAATAATAAATGCATTCTTAATCACATTACGGCGAAACTCTAGAATGTTAAAACATCCTAAGCATGATCAGAAAGAAAAGACAGTTTTCCCCGTGAAAGGAATACCAAATTAGATTGCAGCATACTTCTGTTCAATAAGAATACATTCTGTAAAACAAATTAATATCTTGAAGGTGCAGAGAGAAAATAGCTGTTAATCTAGAATTTCACATGTAGCTATTGAGTGAATAAAATAGATATTTTCAGATAGACGAAGACTACAAGTTTACCATCCACAGACTTTACCCCATATATACACACTTCAAGGTTAGGCTTCAACAACAACAGCAACAACAAAACATGAAATCTAGAAAAATGGCATGAAATAAGTAAAATGATCTTAAAGGAAGTGTCAAAAAATTCTTTCCGATTTCTAGGAAAAGGCATCAGTGAGGGTCACTTAATCATATCCAGCTGAGTAACAACTGAGACATAAATTTGGGCTATCCTAGTAGTTGCTTAAATTAAACCTTAATTCTTTCTTACTCTTCTTAGAATCCTTATCTGTAGTAGAGTTCAAAAGCAATGCAAAGAGACTGCTCAGCTGTTGATCCCTAGATAGATAATCTATTTGAAAACAAATATGTAAGATGCATGGAGATTTGTGAAATAAATTGTGAGCTTTTTCAGGCCAAATGCCCAAGTAAGATGAAGCATATTCTAAGTGTTACAGGAAAAGAAGGAATTGAGTGTGTGTGTGTGCGTGTGTCTGTGTGTGCACGTGCATATTATATAAAGTCTGACAGCAAATACGCCAACATATTTATTAGTTGTGGTTATTTTTATTTGATGAGATCATGGAAGATTTTTACTTCCTTTTTATTTTCCTTTATTTTTCATATTTTTTTTTGTAAAGAGCCGGCACTGCCATTGTGATTGAAAAAAATATTATCTTGCACAGAAAGGAGACAAAATTCACAGGAAACAGTGTTAACAGGTCAATTCTTTCTCACTACAGGGGATAACAGGCCTCCCAGGCCCAGATGGACTTGAAGGCTCACTGGGACTTAAAGGACCTCAGGTACATATTAGAACTAATTACAATGTGAGAACTTAAAGAATATGAAGCCTTGATAGAATCCCCCCACCCACCCCTCTCTTGCAGAATTATAGTTGTTTAAAGTGTTTTCAGGTAATAAAGTAAGGAAGCAACACAATGTTGACCAGCATTTCTTCTCCTTTATCTAAGTTTTGTTCCGTCAAGAGGTGAAAAAGAGAATGAACACGCTAGGTAGTGGTCCTTGTACAATGGGTTCAGGCTAGCTAGATTATTCTAGGGAGACCTTGAGCCAAGAAAAATGTTGAGCCTCAAAACTGGGAATTTTGGTCAATTTAGCACAGTACGTGCTCAGTGTTACATATCTGGATGCCTGCAATGTAAAAAAAAAACAAAAATTGGCTCTACTCTAGGAAATGATTGTTCCAAATACAGCTAAAGTCTTCAGGGTGATCTGTAGTGTGGCACTCAGCCTGTGCTTTCTAGCTCACTTCTCCTGGGAGATGCCTCTAGCACTTTTTCCTTTACAAGGAACAAGGCATGACTGACTCTCACGCAGATCACGTGAAGGGAAAGAAAGCCTGTGCCAGAAAGGACAAAGTGTAGCCTAAAATAATAACAAGAAGAGAAAGGAAGTCCTAGAAAAGGCTGTGATGAAAGAAAGTCAGACTACAGAACGTTAAAACAAACTTTTAGTTTTGAAATCTTGAGAAATAATTTTGCTGTTTGATAAATGCAGGACCAGCAATGGTTCTGCCATTTTTCAAAGTTTTACTCCACATAGTTAAAACAAAACAAAAGAAAACACTTATGTAACTATTTTATGTTGGCAGCTTGGTGCATGGAAATTGGGTAAAATACCCTTAGACATCAGAAAAGAAACTTTGTTCACATTTTACCAAGATTTCAGAGCTGTAGACGATCTGCATCTTGGACTCTTTTTAGCTTGATTGCTTCTCTTTGTCTTACTTACCAGCTGAGGAAAGTTTACTTTTCTTACCTTCAAATGAGAAATATTTGCCACTGAGGTTGTGGGGAAGCATTTCAATATATTGGTTGCCTTTATTTTATGCTAATAAAGCAATACTACTTCAATATTCCTTCTTCCATTTTATAGACTGTTACTTTTTTCATAAAATAATTTAAAAGGAGATGCAAATACCAAATACAGCATGAAGGTTTCTCTGCATAACATATGGAAGCCACAGTTCATAGGCAATATAATATTCCAGAAGTAGATATATCCAAATTTTATCATACCATATGCCATAACTTTATGACCAGTTGTCAGTGTGGTCCTTGAATAGAAAGTCCATTTAAATATTCTAGTTCCAGACATACAATTAAGGATAATTTTCTTTTTAACATAAGAAGTATATGCATTCAGAGTATAAAGATGCTGAGAATAATTAGAAAGTGACATGGAGAAATTCACCTGCTCAGTAGTTCTTCACTTTGACTGGAAATGTCCGACCACCTAAATGTCAGATCAGAGCCTTGTCTCCCCACACAGAGGGTGAACTCAACCGATCAAGACAGACGAAAGGCATGAGTGGCGTTCTCTTTCCAATTTCTGTCCATGTTACTGACTTAGCCTTTCCATTTTAATATTCAAGTGTTCTCTTTTAGGGAGAAAGTAATGCTTTAATTTTCTGTACCTAGGGCCCGAGAGGAGAGGCTGGTGTGAAAGGAGAAAACGGAGGTCTGGGAAGTAGAGGTCCCCAGGTATGTAATAAGTGAAAGTGACTGTATCTGGCTTTGATCTTGGCTTTCATAGGGATGTTCTTGTGGTTTCGTCCCTGAAGATCAATTATTTACTGCCTATCAACTAGCAAAGTAGCTTAGGTTTGACGTCATTGTTCGATATGGCTACACCATATCCCAACCCCTACCTTGCTGAGCAGGCTTTCCTTCTGTCCGATACAGAGATGGTGTCTCGCCCTCTTTGCATCAGCAGCTCAAGCCTCTCAGACATCACTGTGAGGTTAAGGATTCTTCCTCTACATAAATCGGGTCATGTCGCTCTCCTGATTTCAGTCCTTAGGATCTTCCTATGTACCCAGATACAACCTATTTCAGTGGTCCTAAACCTAGCTACACCTCAGAACCACCTGGGCAGACTGTAAAACACTCCACCACTTGGGACCCTCCCCAGTCCACTGAATCAGAATCTCTGGAGGTGAGGCAAACTATCCATAACTTTAAATCCTCCCCAGATGATTTTAATATATACACTCAGAGTTGAGAATGACTGTCCCACATCGGCATTCTCCAACTTCAAAATGCATAAGAATCACCTACAGAACTTGTTCAAATGCAGATTCTATTCCGTATGTCTGGGGTGGGCCTGATGTTGTACACTTTCAGTGAGCTCCCAAGGGATGCTGATGCTGCTGTTCCTTGGACCACATTTTGAATAGGAAAGCCCTACATGACATGGCCCTTGCCTACCTATCATAGTATATATTTATTTGTTTAGCTGATTTTGTCTCTTCTTCTATATTGTAAGTCACATGAGGGCCAGTACTTTGTCTTGCTTATATTATATCCAAGAGCCTAGAACAACAGTGCTCCTATTCAGTAAAGCTCAATTCATGTTTATATAATGAATTAT
The DNA here is from genome assembly GCF_000325575.1 of Pteropus alecto. Classification (NCBI taxonomy): domain Eukaryota; kingdom Metazoa; phylum Chordata; class Mammalia; order Chiroptera; family Pteropodidae; genus Pteropus; species Pteropus alecto. Next base: position 9,431,053 of record NW_006432447.1, on the reverse strand, counting down.
TTAGTAAATGAATGGATGAGACATAATTGAGACTTAAGCTCTTCTCTAACATCAGGATAAAGGGAATCTATTAGTTTGTGTTCATTAGTTAAACTAGGCAGTGGTCCAACACTTAAGTGAATGTGTTCATCAAAATATTTAAGAAGATATTTGCATAAACATATCTCATGACACAGTATTTTAAAGCATATTAATTACTGCTCATGAGGATATTCCCATTTTTGATGAATATGCTCCTTCAAAAAGCATGAAAATTATAACATTTCATGATAGGACAAAATTGATGAAAAGTAACTATTTTGCATTCACATCCTTGAATCATTAAAAGCTTACTGGCACCACAAATTGGGATTTAAAAAAAAAAACAGTAAATGCCAAGGGAAACATATTGAATGATTATCTCATATGTTTATGTAAAGTATTGCGATATAGATGTGTTGAAATTCAAAGAGCTTGGTAATTTCCTTGTTCTAGAATCCAAAATTGTATCCAAATGGCTGTTGCTTCAATAAGTTATTCCATTTATCCTGTAGTGTACTTCTGAGTGGGTCTCTTTTAATCACGCCTTGGCAAGGTTGGCCATAGTCATAAATCACTCAACTTCTTGGTATTGCCAGAGGTGGACAAAAGGCACTTCTCCCTAGTCTAGTTCTTCCATTTATCTGGCTGGAAAGCACAGTTTTCTTTCTTCATTTGCTTTTCTTTAAATACTCTTGTCAGCACAGTGAAAGTGTTATTTCAAAGATGTGTAGAATTTTCTATGTTCAGGACATGATGAATGAGATCTCAAAACCGCTGTTTCCAAAAAAGAAAAAAACCACAGAGACAAACAGAATCAGATATACGAGAGGGTGTTAATCGTTATTGGCTCTAGATTCACTGACATAGGCTTTGTATTCTTTTACACAAGGGCCAGGCACTTGGGTAGAATCACGAGTGTTTTCTAATTGCAGGCTGGAAAGTTGTTCCTAGAATATACATTTAGAAAAAGGGATGTGATTTCTGTTGACAATGTTCTGAAGGCTTATTAATTTATGCGGTGTTGGGGCATTCTGCATAAATCAAACATGTGCTAATCTAGCCAAGTATATGGCTATGATGTAAGAGAAATACAGTCCATGGCACAATGAAAAAGAAAGAACTTTGAAAGTAGTGACATATTTTTTTTGTACCTTCCTTTTGTTCCTTTGTTTGGTTTACCTTGAGGTCCTACAGTAAAGTAAGCAAGGCCTAGGAAACGAATGGAAAATCAAACACAAAATATGAAATCCAATTAGAGCTGGAATTATTTTTTAAATACTTAGAGTTTTTACTGAAAAAATCACTAGTACCATATGAAATATCAAGGAAGTTTGAAATTATTCAATATGAATTTGGGATACAAAGTAGAATTTAATCTTTACAAAGTATAGCATAGTGGTCAAGGGCATAGAATCTGGAACCAGGCTGCCTGGGTTTGATTGCCAGCTTTGTACCTTCCTAGCCATGTGGCCTTGGATAATTTATTTAACCTCTCTGTGCCTTAATTTTTCTCTATAAAATAAGAACAGTAATATTAGCTACCTCATCTGATTGTTGTGAAAATTAAATGCTTTAATATAGGTGGGTACTTAGAATAGTACCTGCAGTTTGTAAGTACTGTATAAAAGTTTATTACTGTATTATATCAATGTTGCCTAATTTAACAGGAGCATTTTATGCCCAAAGCATGCTCGCAACCAGTCTAAGGAAAGCCAGAATAATAATAATGTAAGAGTATATAATCTATACTGCAATTATCAGGTTTTATCATTCTGCAAAATCTAGGTTAGATGATGCATCGATCATTCCTTTTACTCATTTGACAAACATTTGGTGAGTGCTTCCTGTGTGTCAGGCCCTGTAGTAGGATAAAAAGATAAAGCAGACGCAGATCTTAGCCTAAAGTGCTTCCAGTCTCATAAAGGAGAGTCATGCAGGTAGATAATTATGATATGCTATGTTAAGTGTTAAAATTGAATTATAACCCAAGGTAAAGTGGTGGGACAAAGGATGGAGTTAAAGAAGAAGAGTGGCTTAGGTTTTGCAGGATCAGGAGGTATTTTCCAGGTGATCAAGGGAGAGAGGTAGGCATCCAGGAAAAAAAAATTATGTAAAAAGAGATATCAAGGTGAGTTTGGGGAACCTTCGGTGGTTCACTCTGGATGAAGTGTAGGATGGATTAGCACTGTTAAAATTAACATGTCCCCAGGCGCCTTGGGGTTTGTTCTTGCATTAGCCCAATACTGGGTTGTCCTCCTGATTTTTTTTTTCTCAGACTTCATTCATACTTGACTCTTACAAAAGCTGAGCATTAAATCTCCTTCAGTTGTATCTTCCCAGCCTGATATGTGCTGGTTGTGAGTGTAGGCAAGATTTTACCACCATGAATATAACAAGTGACAGGATTTTTTTTAAGATGAGAAGAACCTGCACTTCTTCCCCTGCCCTGCTGTTATCTCATCCAAAATTGAGGTGTCCTTGGCAATGCCCTAGCCATTAATCCCAAACTCTTCATGCAATCCCTTCTGAAAAGATGCTAAGGACAATTTTTTTAAAATCGTTTAAACTCTTAACCTCTCCTTTCTATCCTTACTTAATACTAATGCAGTTAGTGTTAAGTGGGGGAAGCACAGAAAGTGAGGTGCTAAGCAAGGCTTTCAATTTATCCCTATTATCAAGGACCATTAAAATCTCTTTATCTTTCTGTGACATACACAAAATTTCACATAGAAAACCAATTATTAACAAATTAGACACATCATTTTATCCATCATAGGGACCATTCCCGGATTGGTGGATGGCTAGATGATGAATAGATGGGTGAATTGATGGGTTCTAGGTACCGTGCTAAGTTCCAAAAATATGTCAACGGAATGTGTCCCTTCATTCAAGGAGTGTACAGACTAGTATCTAGTGGATGAGAGAGAGAAATAAATGAACAGTCACATTCAGAGTAGAGGAATCTGGGACAATTATGAGACCCAGCAAAAACAGGAGGTTCAGATATTCTTCTTGGAACAGTGATGCCAAAAGCAAGATTTTTAGGAGACGTAGATTATAACCCTCCCTACATGGAAAAATCCTAAGCTAAAGAGCAACTTGCAAAAGTGTGGAGATGTAGGATAACAAGTATTTGGTGACTTCAGATGGTTTGATGAGCATGAATGCAGAATGATTGAAGTAGTCACTAATGACTACACAAGAATGAGGGATTTTACATATTAATAAAGTATTTCAACTTTATTCTGAAACCATTCAGAACGCAAGACAAAATGATGGCACTCAGCCTGACATTTTAAATCAAAAGGAGAAAGGAATGGAGAATGAATTAGAGACAAGCCAAGCTACAGCCAGGGAAACCAGAAATGCAGGTATAATGCAAGAAGGGCCTGAAGGTAGGTGATGGCGATGGAAGTGGAAGAGAGATGGATGCAGAGAGGGAGTAGAATCTGTAGGACTTGTAGCTGATTGGGTTTGAGAGATGAGCTAGAAAGAGGGGTCTAGGATGATTCTTGGGTTTCTGGCTTGGGTTTCAGGGGGAGTAAAGAGTGGCACCATTCCTTAATGAAAACAAATATAAGACTAGGCATGACTTATGGTAAATATGATTGTCTTCAGTAATCGGTTCCTACGGCGTAGCCACTCAGCATTTTAATACATGTGTCTGGTGTTCAGTTGAATAGTTTGGACTGGAAAGTCATATTTCTAGGAGTCGTTTTGTAGAAGGGGTATGTAATCCTATGGGGTTGTCACTCAGCAAGAGGGGATGAAGTGAGAAAATAAGGTCAGAGGATGGAGCCCTGAGGCACATGGAGATTTAAGAGGCAAATAGAAGAAGGAGCCTCTTCCAAGTTTACTGAGAAGACACCAAAAAGGGACCAGGAAGACCATGGCAACCTGGTGTTACAGAAGTTAGTGGAAAAGTTTCAAAGAATGTATGACCAAGTTCAAATAAGGTAAGAAGAGAGAGAAAAAAAAAAGTCAATTGGATTGAACATGAAGGTCCCAGGAGCTTTTGCTCCATGCAGTAGCGGAAGTGGAAGAAGGAAAAGGGTTGAGAGAAAAGAAATTGAGATTCTTCTTTTAAGACAAAGAAGGGAGAGGGAAAGATGGAAGGCTGTGGGAAGATCATTATTATCTTCTTTAGTAACCAATTCACTGTTCGGCAGTCTTTTCTATGAGGAAATTTTTTATGTCCAACTTATTACATTTAAATTCTTTTAAGGTGAAATATTAATGTTATAATTTTCTTCTGAACAAAATTTTCTTGGTAAGTATTATGTGTATTACACAGATTTGGTTTGTTTATTTTTAAGTAATTGTAACCAGGGTTAAAAATAATTGTGAGAATTATTTCAATTCACTAGTATTGGGATTATTTACAAGTATCTGTAACTGCTTAACCAAAAGAGATTTTGCTAACCCAAGGGAAAAATCTGATCCCAAGTGTCAATAACGTAAGAAGGTAGTTAGACTGTCTCTGAATTGGGATTTTTAAATGTTCAGCTCTAAAACTATTCCAATGAAACATGCCTTTTAGAATGTTAGAGAGATTTCTATTATATCAAACAGATTTCCCATGTAGATGCGTGGTATGTTTATTCATCTGTTTAAGTTTTGTTATATTCTTCCATAAGATCTTAAAGCTTTCTTTATGTAGGTCATTTACCTTATTAAGTTTATTCTAAGGAATTTTTTTCCCCATTGGTAAATGGAAATTTATTTACATTTACTTTTCTAACTTATTGTTAGGAAAGAGAAAACTATTTCAGAATATTGTACTCCCTGAACATATCTTGTTATTAATGCTAATTACTTTTAGTAAAGTTTCTTGATCTTTCTATTATACAAATAATATTATTTACAAATAAAGATGTTTACCACACACACACACACACACACACACACGCACACACACACACACACACACACACACACCATGCTTTCTACCAAAGCAAGGAACTAGGAAAAATATAGTTCAAGGCAAATGTCATTTGGAATGCCCACTTTAAATGACATTTTAGCAACATCTGCTCTGACCACAAAACAGTGAGAACCTAAAATCTCTTTGGAAAAGAAGGCTCTCAAGGAAGCACAATCATTTAGACAACATCTGACATGAATTACTTTATTAATTTTCCTTTATTTACTAGTGTTTATTTGACAGCTGTGATACTTTTTTCCAGAACAGGAATCAATAAAACCATAAGTCTTTTCTCATCTGTGTTTCATTTTCCTCTTAGAAGAGACACAAAGAGTTTCAAGGAAAGTTGCTTTATGTTCTCCTATATTTGCAATCTTTGTTTTGTTTCAGGGGCCTCCAGGACCAGGAGGAGAGGCAGGGAGCCAAGGCCATTTGGGAAGCCAAGGAAATAAAGTAGGTCACATTCTTTATACCCACCAAAGTTGAGGTTTTCTCCTCAAGGGAAATGTCCAGTTGTATTAGCCAGAACCCTTTCAACACAAAAGAGAACGTATCCCATTGGCCCTCTAGCCTGACTTGATTCTTAGAGAGCCAGCAACATTTAGGACATGGGTGTGGACAAGGATGAAGTCAGGGATTCCAGCCAGCATAATCTCACCAGCGGCTACACCCACTCTGAGCTGAGGGATCTCAGGGAAGGGGATCTGTTTTGGGGTAGGCCTTCTTTTCTTTCTCCCTTCCTCTCTCCATTTTTTTTTAATCTCTCCTTCTGTTATTTCTTTCCTCCATTCAACAAACCTTTGCTGAACACCTTTTGAGACAAAGGCACTGGACTCACACTCAGCTATGTTGGAAGATCAGCTCTAGGAGAGCAGAGATCTTTGTTTTGCTCACTGCTGCTTCCCTAGTGCTTAGAACAGTACCTGGCACATAGTAAGTGCTTAGTAAATATGTGTTTAATGAAAGAGTTTCTGGTTGTATAATGAGTAATATATGGCATCGACCCCACAGAATTTAGAATATTTTCAGAACAATAATCTATGACATAAAGTAGGAATAAGGGGCTGAAATGGAGGTTTAAATGTAGTGTTAATAGCAGTATTTCTAGGCTGGGAAAACAGGTATCATAGAGAATATAGATTTTGAGTGGACATTGGAAGACAAGTAAGACTTTAGCAAGCAGTGATGGGGCATGGGAAATTTCAGGGGGAAGAAATAGGGTGAAGGAGAGCACAGGGTTGGAAAATCCTGGGAACAAGTTTTTGGGGGATGAAAACTGATCCTGCCCGATGGGCACATAAATAACAGAAAGTCAGGGTGACTGACTTTATTAGGTAGTCAGAACAGTGCTGTTTACAATTTCTGAATGGCGTGTGTGAACACAGCCAGACTTTGGAAGATTTTAAATAGGCAACTCGGTGTAGAGATATTTTGAAGGCTGGGAGACTGGATGCTAGGAAATTAGTTATGCTCTCAGTCTGCAAAACAAGGAGTGATTAGATGGCTTAACAGGGTGAGGACAGCAGGGGCTCATGATGATTCTGTAGTACTCTTCCGGTAGGGAACTGAGGCAGAGGGAAGAGGGCTATATGACTCAGGGGCTTCCAGAATGAGTGGCAAAACCATCACAGAAGTAGGAAAGTCATGAGGGACAGTGGGTGTGAAAGTGAAGAAACTCACTCAGTTTAGAGAAATAGAGGAAAGTGTTTAGGGCTGGTTGGAGATGCAGGTTTCAGAGTCATTTAGATTTTTAACCCATTTCCTGTTTAGGAAAAAAAAAAAATGCAACCCGCTGCCAGTGTTAATTTAATTTTACAAACATGCTCTTTGGGGCTGACGCACATCTGACAAGTTTTCAATGTGAAAATATAAAAACTGTTCTTGGAGTTATTTCTAAACAGAACTTATCTCTAATCCTAATGTAACAGAAATGTATATGATCAGTATTTAATAATTTGTGTGTGTGTGGTAAATGTCAAAGCATGAAACAACACACAGCGGAACATCTGGGATTTGACATTTTCAGCAATCGAGAATTACCATGCTTTGCAAATGGAAATGCCACTACTAAAAACAGAATGCTATAAATAGAATGATGTAAATAGAATGATCAGGCTATCGATATACTAGAAGGATACAAAAATAATAGATATTTCATGGCAAACTTTGGGGGAGGGGTAAAGTTAGGACTGTAATCCAAGAGTCATCTCAGGTAAACACCGCAGCCTCAAGGGCCACCGGCGAGTATTCTAAGGGCAAACGGGAAAGGGGTTAAAAAGAATCATGGGATGTCTATTTGTGAGAAGGGCGAGAGGAGACAGACAAGGAGTTATTAGAAGGAGAAAGAAACAGAAGAGCACACTAGATGCTGAGAAGAAGCGTTCAAGAAAGAGAGGTCAAGAGTATCAGCTGGTGTAGAACAGGTAAGGAAGGGAGGAGTAGAGCAGCCGTCACATCTGGTGGCTAAGATGCTCCAAAGAATAGTTTCAAAATGTATCAACTGAGACAAGGAGAAAGAAAGGGAGACAGTCTGCAAAGGACTGAGCATTGTGTTGAGGAGGAGGAAACGGATACAGGGCTTTAAATTAATCTTTGGAGAAATAGGCTTAGGAAGGATGGACAGGGACATTAACCACTACAGGCAGAGTCTGGGACAGAGTGGAACAAAGTATTTGTTTGTCTTCAGTGATAAGGAGGGACCATAGTGTGTTTATGAGCAGAGAAGAGAAAACCAGAGAGAAAGGAAGAGATTAAAGATGTAAAAAAGAGTAGATGATTAATGGGGAAGTTTCTTGACACAGGCTGAGACTGAGGGCATAAGATGAGGGGCTAGCTTTGTAATGGAGAACTGCTAAGAAGGGCTGTAATGATGGAGGCCAGTAGTCAAATGTTACAACGACAGTTGATTGCAGGGTGAAATGAGATACATGGATGACAAGGATAATCGGCTCAAAAAGAAGTAGCAATAATGATCTGGAAAGGAAAGATTAGAACAGAGACAGTGCTGCCTTCTTGTCTGGGCGAAGGCTGTAGGGGAGGTGGTGTCACTGGTGAGAACCAAGTTTATCTTACAGTGAGGAGGATGTGTGTTCGTGTGCAGATGTCATGTGTGTAGAGAGAAGGTTTGCATGTGAAATGAAGACACTCCATAGAGTGAGGAGGATGTGTGTTCGTGTGCAGATGTCATGGGTGTAGAGAGGTTTGCATGTGAAATGAAGACACTCCATAATGTGTGATAGAAGGGACCAAGAGAGGGGTAGACAGGGATGGAGGGACCCTAGAGCTGGATGTGTAGGTGAGAATATGGAAGGAGATAGATATGAGCAGAGTAGTTGTGTCAAAGAAGATCATTACTAATAAGAAGGACTTTTAAAGGGGAAGTGGCAAGAATTTGGGGGTAAGTGCCCTCAAAGCAACCCCAAACCCTTGAGCAGCCCTAAGATGGACCAAACCCTCCAGGTGCATTAACAAAATTGAGCTCCCAAACACTACTATCCAATCAGCTCACGTTCCTGGAAAGGCAAAAAACTCAGCAATTAATCTTGAACTGAACAGCCCGGTTGTATGAATAACAAAGAGTGTGACCCTGGACAAACCATATGGCTTCCCTTGTTTCCCTACCTTAAAACAGATGTTCTCAGACATCAGCATGCATGAGAATCAACTGAGAAGCTTTAAATAAGCTTCTTTTTAAATAAAAGGCATATTCTTGGGCTTCACTACCAGAGACTGATACCAGTAGGGTCCAGAAATTTCCTTTTGTATGTGGACCTCACGTAATTATGAAGCAGGTGGTACCCAGAGCACACTTTTGAGAGAAATAAAGCCATTAGGGCAGGCGACCTTTTTCCCTTCCAAGGAACCCTCTTCTGTTTCACTCCCAGAGTTCAGTGCTGGGGGGCATTTGTCCATTTGCACTTCTCACATTTACTGTCTTGCCTTTCTATCCTTAAAAATGTATTAACCACTCCCACTCCTTAATGTGGGCTATGCTCACCTCTACACTGTTTCTTCCAAAGAGAACATATGGAAAGGGCAGGAGGGATATCTAGACAGGAGCCTAACTCAACCAACACCACCTCAGCCAGATGATCAGTTAGCATCCATAGCGAAAGCCACGTTGATAGCATATACTTTTGATCCAATGTGATGAAAATGGCTCTTTACCTCTGTGGTCTTTATCTCTAAAACCCATAAAACCCAACCTAGTCATGAGAAAAATGTCAGACAGACCCCAACTGGTCCTAGGACATTCTACAACATGTCTGACCAGTACTCCTCAAAATTGTCAAGGTCATCAAAAACAAGGAATTTCATAAAACTGTCACACAGTCTAGAGGAGTATAAGGAGACATGACATGTGAGATCCTGGAACAGAAGAAGGATAGTAGGTAAAGACTAAGGAAATCTGAATAAAGTATGGGCTTTAGTTAATAATAATGAATCAATATTCATATATTGTGACTAATAATGTCACAATATATAGTCATATGCCAATAATGTCAATAGTCATATATTGTGACTAATAATAATGAATCAATATTCATATATTGTGACTAATCAATATTCATATATTGTGACATTAGTCATATAACTAATGTATTGGTAACAATAAGGAATCGAGATGTGGAACATATAGGAACTCTGTACTATCTTCACAATGTTTCTGTATACTAAAATCTAAAACTTTGAAAGTTTTTATTTTAAGGAATTAACCTTCTTTTGTAACCCTATGTCAACTTTCCCAAGTAGCTAGACTTTCCTCAACATACTTCTGAGATTGATTTAAAACCCATAATAGATGTTCTAGTAGTCAGAAGTCAAAAACTATTGCCACGGATGCTATGCTACCTTTGTCTTGAAGGACACTTCAGATCTTAAAATTAGTTTAATAAGTCTATTGTCTTTGCAGCAGCCAGATGATCTGCATGAATCATCCTGGAAAATAGTGTTGTTACTTTTCTTAAACAGTATCAAGCTTCCTCTTTGACTCATGGTAAAACATTTCCAAGGGCGTGGTTCATGGCACCGAGTTGCTCAGATGACAACTTGCACTAAACAATGCATCAGACTTGCTGAAGTTTCATTTATCAATAGCATGGACCTCCTTAGCCAGCAACAGCAGTTATTCTTGTATTGCTTGCACGACTCACGATCATGGGCATGAAGCCATTGTCATGGTATGATACACATGGATACACTTTAAAGGTGTCTTAGTGCCATCATTTCTAATTTCCTTTATAAAAACAACTTAATAAGGACACATTTCATTGTTCTGTTTAACAGGGAGAACCTGGAGATGTGGGAGAAAAAGGAGCTATCGGCCTTCTTGGGCCACGAGGCTTGCCGGTTTGTGTTTTATCACTACTTTTTATCTGGCCCTTGGAATCTTTTAGTTCAATGAATGTCAGGTGTGGTTTTCTGGAGAGTGTTAAAGATGCTATCTCAATCTAGCCATATAGCTTTCTAGGAATTGAGATATTATCCTCATCTTGGATTAGTTCCTCGGCTACCTTTTCCAAGGTGATAATTTCCCAGGTACCAAATATCGTGGCCAAGGTGCTCTTGAAGCCAAATGATAAAATGGACAAAACTTGTCTTTAGCATCCTTATAACCCTTCTTCCATTCTTTCTTCCCATCCGAACCCATTCATCAGAAATCCAACCCAGCCTTCTCCCAGAGCTCAGGGCTTCTCACTAAGGCCTTCTACAAGAGTCCATCGGTAGTAACCAAGGCCCAGGCGTTTAAGGCGTCTTATTTTTATCTAGCAAACTGAAATGGCATAGAGCTAAGGTATTAAAATATAAATGTTATCTGCAAGAGAGAGCACCACTAATACCTTTTCGAGATGACTATATGCCTGATGTTTTCTCATTTTCTCTTCATAATAACACCACGAGTAGGTATAATTATTATTCTCACTTTATAGATGAAACAAGTGAGACTAAGGGACAGTGCATTGTCTGTGTATGTTATTGAGAGTTACCTTGAGGGTCACTATCAACAAATGTCACTGGCCTGCCCAGAGGGAGACTCCTGCTTCCTAATTTCTCCTAATCAAACCAAAAAGCTGGTTGTCTTGTTCTCTAGTGATAAGCCTGCCTCTGTAGTCTGGGATGTGTGTAATTAATTGCTTTGTTTACAGGGTGGTGATGGCAACCCAGGTTATGGGAACATTGGAAGTAAAGGAGCAAAGGTAAGACTTGTCAACTGCAAGCTAGACATTTCCATTTATTTTTTGTTGCTTGGTTTTTGTTTGCTGCAGTTAAGAGAAAAAGAAAGCAATGAACAAGGCAGTTTGGGACATTTATAGAGAGATTTTGATGATTTGTTGCTGATATCCTGTGGGAAATGTGCTAGAATAAAAAACAACTTTGTGTTTAAGGTACAGGCAACAACTGAAACTCGAAAATCAGTTTTCTGGGATTTGCAGAGATGTACAGCCAGGGCCTGACTTGTTTCAGCCTGAACAGTGCATTGAATCCTAGCAACTCCACATTCGAGTATACTTAGGGAGACATTCAAAAATATGTCCTCCTCTTATTATGTTTATTTTAGCCATTCGTGAGAGGTTTTATAGGTCCTTTCTAAATTCATTGGGCCAAGCAGTCATTTAGAAATAAAACCTTTTAACTATATCAAAATGATAATTTTATATTATCACTGAATATTTAAGTGTCTGGAAGTAAGAGGTAGGTTCATCAAAACCAGCGATTTATATATATTTGTAATTACCACTTAGAAATCATAACATCCACAAAAACAATATGGTTAAGAATGTCCTTTATGCAAAATGTTTCAGACCTAGGACAAGAATTAATGAACTTTAAAAGAAAAAGTTCAATAAATAGAGACACACCAAGTTCATGTTGAAAAGTCTGAAACATTATAAAAGATTAGTGTAATTCCAAGTAAAATACTAATGATGCAAGGGATGTCTGGAAGAATAAACACCACCCCCCCTCAAAGAAAAGCTAATTTCTTTGAAAAAAGAACTATTGAATGAGAGTCTTCACTGAAATGTTCTTTACAATAGAGAATAATTGAAAATAATCTTAATATCTCATAGAAAGGAGAAATATTAAGTAGCCTATATAGCATTGGAGTATTAGGCACTCTTTAAAACAAATGTATATGAAGTTAATAATTATGTAAAAAAATTATTATGTGACAATGTCAAGTAAAATAAATCAGAATATAATCAGATAAAAACCCTACTTATCCCAATTGTGCTAAAGTACATTTTTAAAAAGCTAAAAGAAAATATGACAAAGTATATAAGCTCATTCTGGGTAATGAGATTTGGGTGACTTTTATTCGTTCTGTTCTTTTGTATTTTATATGTTTGAGGAGATAGTTTAATAATCAGAAAATAAACTATTTTAAATAAAATATTTTTTTTCATCAAATGGGGATTATCATACCTCTTCAACTATAGTCTGTGGCCAAAGTAAGGTAAGCAAAGGACCGTTAAATGATCAAGTTTAGACTCCCAAATTTCTCCATTGAGATCTGTTTTAAGAAGACTGTTTCAGAGACATGTGGCCAAATAACTAGCTTTCCTGTGATATACCTACAGTAGAAGGAGAGCTGATTTGTCATTCTTCAGCTGTGTACATTGATCCACTTATGTTCAGTTGTCATGATATTTGAGTGAACGAATATATGGTTTAATTTAGAAATTGAAGTTAGTTTCTCAAATAGTACTATACAGTTTTGTTTTTAATTGTTTTAATCCTTCCTTGGTTCACAGGCACTAAAACTAAGTAAGGCAGCAGGTAAAATTAAAGTCAATATGAACCTACCTTGGTGATACATATAGTAATTTTCCCTACTGTCAATTATAGGGACAAGAAGGATTTCCTGGAGAAAGTGGACCTAAGGTATTGTGTGCTTTATACTAACTAGAGATCAATCGGAAATATTCCTGGGATTTTGAAACGTACCATGGGACAATGGAAGGACAGTTAGTTATAAACGAATAAAAAGAAAGCTTTATGGGGGAAAGAAGGAAAGACAAAAGCTGGCTTTTAAAAATTTGTTTTTTATTTCTAGTTGTTTAATTCATAGGTAAAGGAAGAAATCAGCCTTATTTTTCCCTCACATGTACTCCTTCCCCATCTATCATATGTATTTTCTTCTTTCTCAAAAGAAAGTGAAATGTAAAGAAAATGAAAATTACCCCATCTCACTTGGCTCAATTTTCTCAATGTGTTTATAAATCACCTTTGAATAGTAAGTTAGCCATGCTGTCCTCTACCTTAAGGCTTTCACTTTTCCTGGAAACATTGAGAAAACGTCAGGTCCTGGGATAAGATCAGGGGACAAAACAGAGGGCGTAGTTCAGGTCTCCAAAGAGGCTGCGTTCTGATTGGAGACAGAAGTAAAACAATGAGGATGTAGCATGCTATGCAGAGAGCTGTAAGGATGAGGAGGGGGGAGCACCTGAAAGAAGACCATTAAAGATAAAAATGTGTATGAACATGTCTTCATGTTGCAATCAGTTTAAAAACACATTGAGATATCTCTCTCTCTCTCTCTCTCTCTCTCTTTTTTTCTGTTTATTCTCTTTGGTTTTAATAACCATTTTTATCTTATTTTTCTGAACTTATTTAGGGTGAGATTGGAGACCCTGGTGGTCCAGGAGAAACTGGACCCAAGGGAGCCAGAGGCCAGACGGTAAGCTTCTTAGATTCCAATGCCTTAAACCTTGGCTACTTTGGAAAGTCATTTTTCATGCTTTTCCAATCCTTTGAGTTGCCATTTGTTCCCAAAGACCTTTAAAATGTGTATATTTTTTAGGGCGAATTTGGGGAAGGGAAATGGATATATTGCTCATCCTTCAGTGCCAGCAAGAAAGCAATGAACTGTTTGCTTTTAGTGAACAAGTTCACTTGTTCTGGCTGCCAAGGTACCATTCTTCACGTTGGAAATAAGGGGGGTTTTGAGGACTCCTTGTGGTCCAAAAGAGTTTTGTGCTGCCAAAATACAATCAGTTTAATCCAGTCTCCCTGGCAGATTTAGTGCAATCTAATGTCCGCTGGCATCTTGTCCACACTACAAAGGTTTTGTTAAACTACTTTAATGAGGTGCGTACCTGGAAAGGCCCTCTCTTTATTGAGCTCAAGAGGGTACCTCTTGAGCTTTGAAAGTTCCATTTATTATGTCACCAAATACATCTTTATTATTCCATGGAGGGGTTACATATGCCTAACTCTGTGGGTCAAACAATAGTCTCCAAAGTGTCTCATAAGCATCAGCATCCTTGGGGTCCAGTGGCTTAAGAATGAATTTTTTCATTTGATGACTCTTTCTATGTCTTAGACTGTGTATGAGATGGCTGTTCCATAAGAGACAAACTTTTGATAATTGTCTCTCAACATGATCTTTGTCTCTTTTCTTTGGAACAGAACTGATCTTAACACCCTGTCAATTGGCAGGAAAAGAAAAACACACAGTCTGAAAGTCTGATAAAGTTTGATATGTGAGGTGGTATCACAGTAATTGGTATCACAGTTTTGTCATCATAGTTAATTTTATTCTTCTCTGGCCTTTTTTTTTAAACAAAATATAATAAGAACTTTAGAAATTATTTAAAGAAACT
>NW_006432447.1:9390684-9416465 GCF_000325575.1 Pteropus alecto | reverse complement strand
TCCCAGCTATAATTTTTTTCCATATGCATGTTTTTGGATGACTATCCTTTAACATTATGCTTTAAAAAAAAAAAAAAAGATGAAGACTGATATAATTAGAAAGATAATTGGAAAAGATTTTCAAATTAATCTAGGTGTCATCTGCATTGAAATGTCTCTGGATCCTTTTCCTTGGCTCATTAATGAAGTCGTTTACCCTTGAACGTTGGAATCCTGCTAACAAGTCCAGCTGTTTGTTGGATTCCTTCCCATCAATGGCACATTAATCATTAAAAAAATACACTAGTAGGTAATATATAAACTTTTTCTCTTGGCTTTTGGTTACTTGAATTTCTTTTTTCCCACGTTGGACAATTTATCACTTTTTTAACTTGCTTATTTCACCTGCCGAGCTGCTTTTTCTACATCTACGTAACTATAGTTGAAGTTTAGACACTTAAAACTTCCAGATTTTTCCTCTGAAAGAATTGAAGTTACTATTGGAAGATTTTGATAAAGTTTTGCCTTAAATGTTGAGGCATTCAGATGTCCCCTGAAGCACCAATTTCTCCCCAGTTGAGAACCACTGGTTGAGAGAATCAAATAATTTCATTAGTTCTCTTAGAATGGTTACATTCCTAGTAACTTCTCTAAATTTTCACCTTGTTTTTTCTCCCAACTGAAGCATTTTTTTTTTAATTTGCCATGATTGTTAACCTGTCTTATTTTGTCTATACAGGTATGTTTATATGTATTTATGGTTTTTTTTTTTTATTAACTTTACACATGAATATACTTCAAGGCAGGGTTTCTCAAATTCAGCCCTATTGACATTTTGGGCTGGATAACTCTTTGTTGTGAGGGGCTGTCCTGTGCATTGTACCATATTTAGTAGCATCCCTCGCCTTCACCTACTATACGCCAGCAACAACCACCATTGTCTCCCTCCCCCTTATGACAGACAAAAATGTCTCCAGAGATTGTCAGATGTCCCCTGAAGCACAAAGTTCTCCCCAGTTGAGAACCACTGGTTGAGAGAATCAAATAATTTCATAAGATTTTTAAGGAAAAAATGGTAATTCCTCTGTCCCTCATCTCTTCTCTCCTATTTTCCAGATTGTCTTTTTGCTCTACTTTCTGGGAGATTTCTTTGAATTTATCTCTTCTTATATTTTAATTCTCAAGAGCTCATTTTTATTTGAATATTCCTTTTTTATACTATCCTGTTCTTGTTTCATAGCTGAAATATCTTCTCATATTTCTCTTGAAGATACAAATTAGTATTTTTTAAGTCTTCTTTGCCCAAATAGGCTGTGTCCTGCCATTTGTTTTTTTGTTTGTTTGTTTTTGTTTTTCTCTGTATTTCTCACATGTTTGGAGAATGGGATCTCTCTTTCTATTTAAGAATTGAGGACAAACACACTGATTAGAAGCCACAAGTATGTGAGGCTAGTCAATTACGAGTTTCACTAAAGAGTGATCTGGCTGAGTTCTTTACTTAGCAAACTTCTGATATCAGCATCTTTAGGACTTTCTTCTGTGTCTAGTCAGATATCCTCACATCCATTTCACATACCTTCATTTGATCTCTCTGTTCTCAGAATGGTACTACTGGTCTTCAACTCTTTCTGGAGATCCCTGGTGTAGACACCTTGGTTTTACTTCTGTCTGGTGTTGAGGTGGAAAAAGAGACATTCATCCAACTATAGAGAATGAGGAGGAAATTTTGTGGATTCCTAAAATGATTTTCAACAAATCCTCCTTATTTAGTCTCTCCCCTTCACCTCTACTTCTAGAGGTACCTAGTGATGACAATTCCCGAGCCTTCTGGGAATGTGTTGTAAAAATATGCATTCTTGGCTTTCCCTGCTGCTGGCTTAGGATTCAGCTTTTTCAGACCTGCTAAGTCAGTCAATACTTATACACCTGCTTTGCAGCCTCCAAAGTTCTATGGCTATTGTTTCCTTTCTCATTCTTCTCAAGTATGTCATGGTTTTTTTGTTGTTGTTGTTATTTTTATTTTTATGCCTTTTAAAAAAATCCACTTAGTAAGACATTGGGAGGGCTTAAAAGTAAATGCTTAATCTGCCATTTTTCCTGTGGGAGGTTAATCTGAATCCTCTAAATAAAACATGATCAGTAAATTTTTGTTGTCACTCAACCCAGCATACTGTGAATATCATTGGAATACCCAAAGGATATAGTAATTGTTTGCTGTTCCATAGGGAACGCTTTTTCAAACTAAGGTGATTTTAGACAACTTCATTTTTTATTCCCAGGAAGGTTATAAATCCTGTGACATTTTGGATGAACAAGGGAATATTGTCCTAATTTTTAAGCCAAATTCTAGCTTTCCTTATAATAAATTATGTTGTTTAATGCACATGGAAGAATTCCTGGCATACAGTAAGTTTCGACAACTATTACTTTTATGACTGCTCCTATTATCCATTTTACTAAAAATAGTTCCATCCAACTGTTGAATGTTTTCTTATTGTTTCACAGGTTTGTGTATTTAAAATTTGTTTTTTTCTGAGTTTTTGTTCAGTTGTTTTTACTTTAGTCACTTATTAAATTTAGATAAATTTAGCTAAAAATTCATTTAGATAAAAATTTCTCCCTTGACCTATCAATTTCAGTTCTAGCAATCTTCTTTAAGGAAAATATCAAAAGTGCACATATAACTTTATAGTGACATTGCTTATTATAAAAACAGCAAATTTAAATGTCAGTAGAGAGGAACTGATTTAAAAAATGATGGTATAGCCAGATGATAGAATAGTATGCAGCCAGGAAAAGTGATTTTGCAAAAGAATATTTAGTGACATGAAAATGTCCAAAGATATATATTTAGTTTAGAAAGCAACAGGAAAAAAAGTATAAAATTATATTTAAAAATATGTAGATTAATACCAAAAGAATAAATAAAAGACAAGAAGAAAATACATCAAGAAGTTAGCAAGCAGTATTTAGGGGAGAAAGGATTGCTGAGGATTTTTTTCCTTCTTTGCACTCTTTGGAAATGTCTCAATTTTCTAAAATGAAAGTGTATTTCCCTTGAAATTTAAAATACCCAAGCCCACAAACACATATATATGTATAAACATAGTTTTAAAGTAAATAAATTCTGCTTCAAGATTTCCACTGGGCTTCCAGGAGAACCGGGATCCCCTGGGGAGCTGGGACCTCCTGGACGCAAGGTAAGTTGCAAAGCCATAAATAACACCAGTTCCTTTCCAAATAAAAAGTCATTGCATGGGATTTTCATTGTCCAAATGTGCATGTTTTCTGTCTTTGCAACTTGGCAATTATTTTCCACCTTTATGTGCTCAGAAAGAAGAAAAATATGCCAATTAAATATCAGTTGCCATTTCCTAGGAAGTAGGGGGAATTAAGGGACAAAATGAATAGTATTAGACTAAAATGAGATTTCTCAATTATCAGTGAATTTTATTTATCCGTTCAGTCTTTGTCCTCTTATATTCATTAAATGATCAGTGAATGGAGGAAATTAGGAAATAATGAATAAATGATCAAAGTTTCATTCACCTGGAACGTATTTTCTTCAGGAATTTGGGTGGACTCCATTGCATTTTTCCTCGAGTGTCTCTCTTAGTCAGACTCTTCCTGTTTCAAAGATGGGATTGAACACATGAAATTAAAAACAATTTTACTTTGTTCTTTCTATCCCCAACCCAGACAGATTTGTATGTATATACATAAAAATAAAAGTATATTTACTTATGGGAGACAATTAGGATTACCTTTCCAGATGTTTGGGCTGAATCTGGTCCCTTTGTCGTCGAGACAATGACGGGAACAGATTAAGGTTCAGCTCAGCTGCTGCTCAGTGGTCAAGGCAAAGCATGGGGTTGAGAAACTACCAACCTCTGCCTTCAGGAGGGGCAGCCACAGTGGATGGTTCAGCCTCACCTAGTTCTTAGCCGTAGTTCTGTTCCAAATCTCTCCATGCCAGTGTCAAGTTGTCAGCTCCATCCTTAGATTCTGAACAACCCTTGTCATCTAGACAGGCTGAAGGAAAGCAGCCTTTGAAGGTTTGTGTTCATCAAGGCTGCTGCTTATAGATTATTCTCCTTAGAATGTTATTGTTAATTAGGTGATGGATAGCTACATGTATTCGTTTTCCCTTTAACTTAAGAATAAAAACTTTAAAAGTTATCACTTTCTTAGGGTAATGTTGGTGCACATTCTGGCTACTGATGTGGGTGTCTAGAGCAGTGAAACCACATTTTTTTTTGTCTGTTTCTCTAGGGTGTGAAAGGGGCCAACGGATTGGCTTCATTTTCTGTATGTATCTTCTGACTCCAACAGAGAGCTCTGAGCACTCCATTAAATTTATTGATTTTTAAACTTCAGGACCTGGCAGTCTGTTACCTAATTCTTTCTATTTTATTTTTGAACCGTAGACATGTGAGCTCATTCAGTATGTACGGGATCATAGTCGTAAGTACCCTGCTTAAAATGATCACTGAAGTTGTCGGCATTCATAGAAGAAAAGCAGTGATTTCTGCACTCAAAATTGAGACAATTTACCAGCCAATTTCTTAAAATTAGAGATCTCACTGCATATATTTTGAGTCAGCATAGACTGGTGTCTATTAACTAACTCCCTCTCTGGCTGCCAGCACATCTATTGGAACCTGTTCCAAGTACTAAGTAATAATATATCTAGTGCTTTTAATCTAGGAAAAATTGAGATATGAGGTCAGAACTCTCCTGATGGTGAAATCAGTGGACATTCACAATGAATTCTTTAAAATGATTAGCACCTGACCCTAACTGAAGGATCGAATTCACCTGGTGTGGAAGAGAGCTGTGATAATAGAGCATCTGGTGGGTGGGAGTCCTGATTTTAGTTTATAGATTCTTACTCCTTTCCTGGAAAGTTATGCCTGCTTGCTTTTAGTTGAACTAATTAATTTGCTTGTAAACTTACTCATTCTGCCAATATTTTTTCCTGTAAAGTTTTAAAAGCAAAAAGGCATGTTTATTTGACAAATGCTCTTTTGAATTAGCTTTAAGACCCTTATAGTAGCCTCTTCTATCAAAATAGGTGTCAGCACCATGAAAGGAATTCCATGTACAAGATGAGGAAAGCGTCAACTAATGATCATCTACTAACACATAATGACTTTCCAAATAAACAGGATGACTGAAGGGAAGAGTCAAAAGTTCCCTCAGGACATTTGGGGGAAGAAAAATAGACAAATTAGGGCCCATTTCTGTAGTGAGCATTGGTGTCAAAGAGACTTTTAAAAGCTTTGAACGCAGGGTCGATCTTAACTCTGATTTTGTGTAGTGGAATGGAATCACCCATGGGAATCATATCTATTGCTCATGAAGAATGGATGCTTTGGGAATGAATTAGCACAATAAGCTTTCTAACATGGGATCCATGTGAATATAATAACTCAAGGGTAGATCCAAGTGTGGTGACTCCTGATCTTTTAAAATTTGAGGGACTCGATATAAAATTATAAATCCAAATTAGGTACAAAATTATTTCAAAAATGTTATTTAGAACAAGAAAGGAAATAATAACCAATGACTTCTGCAGATTTTAAAAGCACATGTTCATGTAAACACACGGCTAGGGACCCTCCCTAGGCCTTGTAAGGAACCCCTGCAGGTGAGAGGTCGAAAGCAGTGCTGTCCAGCAGAACTTTCTACAGCGAAGGAAGTGCTCCAGTGCAGTGACCAAATGGTAGCCTATCCTCATGTGACTTTGAGTACTCGAGATGTGGTTAGTGTAAATGTGAAGCTGAATTTTTTATTTCATTTAATTTTAATTAAAATTTAAAGTCACATGTGGCTAGTGGCTTCCAATTAAACAGTGCAGACCTAAAACTTAAGCTTCATGTGCTTCAGAGTAAATTTGTTTTTATATATACACACTCATACACACACACACACACACACACACACACATACACACATATATGTAAAATTAATAGCTCTAGGTATCTGCATGGGGAAAATTTAGAGTAAAAAGAGATTGTACACACACACACATACATATACACACATATATGTAATATTAATAGCTCTAGGTATCTATATAGGGAAAATTTAGAGTAAAAAGAGATTAGGACCTTTTAACTGTTCAAATTCAGTGCACCTCTGCAACGTAATATTCCCTCCCAGGCTAAAGTTCCCTCTGACAGCTGGCGCAGGCTGCTGATTTATGGCTGCATATTGTCCCACTTCTCCATTTCCACTCCCTACGGAAGGAGCAATGCTTCTACCAAGATGCTAGGATTCATCTGCATTTTCTCCAAACCCTATCTGTTGCTTTGATCTTTGAGTCATCCACAAAAAGCACACAGTGCAAAATCTCGGCTGCCAATATTTTCCTACACAGTACAGAATGCTGTTCTACCAAATAATAACTCAATCTCCTTTGTTCTTCTTCCCCAGCTGGCGGACATGGTGAGTAACCTTTATTTACAACATATTATAATCAGGCTCCAAAATGTCATACATCTGAAAAGATGAGTTAGAATAATGTATTGCCTGCCAAATGATATAAATTTTACCTGGGTTGTCTTTGCTGCTTTGTACTGGTAGCATGGACTTGCCTCCAATAAATCACTCAGTTTTAGCTCAGTCTCACAGCTAATTCTCAACCAACTGGTTTGATTTCTTTAATTATTATTTTAATGGCTAACATTACCATATACCTTGCTGTTAGTTTTTTTGTTATAATATGCCCCTCGCCTTCATTTTCTCTATTTGTCATATTGTTTTTATAGTTTCATAGAAAGGAATTAAGATGTAGAGGGGGAAATGTGGAAGATAAAAGTAGAGATGATCAGATAGCAAGTAAGCTGAATGTGCAGCTCACATAATGCTAAAATCCATGGACCTCATGCCTGATGGTAATTAACAAGATGGTTTAATATATTTCAGTGATAATTTTTAAGTCTTACAAATGCCTATTACTTGATATTTTTCTATAAACCCATCATCTCCCTCTTACACCTTTATACCCTTATACCTTTTGTGTAAAACCACTAATCCGTATCCACTGATTGCTTGTTCACTGATTCAACAAATATTTATTGAAAGCCTGTTACGTACCAGTCTGCCCCAGGCACTAGGGACTAAGGGCTGAATAAGATGGACGTGATGGACGTGATTCCTGTCTTCAGTAGCCTCCATTCAAGTAGGGGATCCAGATAATAAACAAATGAAAAAATTACAGATTCCTATAGCTGCTCTGTCACAGACTTATGTTAGGGGAAGGAAGAAATACTTTTGGATGGAGGGCACTTCTTTGAGGCAATGACTTTGAAATTTGGACTGAAGAATAAAAAGAAGCCATCTTTTGCAAGAGCCAGGAAGAAAGAAGTGCAGGTGCAAAGGTCATGAGACAAGACAGACATAGGCATTTTCTAGAAACTGGTGGAAACCCTGTATGACTGAGAAACAGTGAGGGAGGGTGGTTTGGCATGTGAAAAAAATGGAGAAGTAAGCAAGGGGCAGATCAAACAAGGCTTTGCTGGTTATAATAAAGCAGCTGGGCTTTATTCGAATTGTAATGGGAGAGTATTAAAGAGTTTATTGAAAGTATAAAGGGAGGAGCATGAGCTGATGCATAATATTTTGAAGCTGACTTGGGTCAGTATGAGAGAGTGGATTGTAGGAGGGATAAGCGTCAAAGCCAGAGGTTGAGTTAGGAGGATGTTGTGATATTTCAGACAAAGATGATGGTGGCCTGGATGACGGCCACCACTGCTGTGCGTGAGTTGCACAGCAGTGATTTGGTTAGCCTTCTTCTGTCTTCATCGTCACTTTGCTGAACCATCCGTATACAATTTGTGGCCACAGAGTCTGTGTGTCGTCAATCCATGCCTTGAGGAGGAGCTCTTAGATGCCACCGCAGTCCATTCTTCAGAATCTTTAGGTCCTTGGCAGCTTGCTGGATTTCAGAGAATATATCTGGCAAGTTGAATAAACCCTTTGGTGTTTTTCCTGAATACTTAATTTTTTTATATCTAGCCAGCTCTGTGAATTTTTTTTTCCCTTTATCTCTAAATTATACTTGAAGCTGCATTGTTATTATTGTTGTGTTTGTTTCCGTATACAAGCAACAGCTTAAACAAAAAGCTGGCAGAACCACTTTTATGTTTGGTCCTAATTCTACTCATTTTTTATTGTAAAACTGATTTTTTAAAAATCTGCTCAGCCCACTAAATTAGACTCAGAGGCTAATAAATTCTGTCCTGTCTCCACTGAGATATAGTTTAATTTTGGGGTGAATGTTTATTATTTCTGGTCCTTTTGCCTGTGAAGGTCAAGGAGTCCAGGACCAGAAGGAGATAATAATCTAGCTCAAGGGGGGCGAGGCCCAGCTGTCCACGGCTGGGGACTCGCACCTTGGCCAGCCTGGGCACGCCGCAGCAGGCATGAGTTCCTAACCCTATGTGTCTCTGAATCTGACTTGCTGGCACCTGAAGGAGAGGAGGCGCCCCACCCCCAAGAGAAGCACATTGAGATTTTCTTTTACCAACCTACGTCTCAACACTAGGCATCTACCCTCTACCCTATTATTAACATGTTTTTGTTCTTCCTGTACTTGTTAAAAACTGTCCTGTGTTTGGTTCTTTTTAAATCAGTCAATATTCATTAGGTCTCTGATATATGGCAGGGACTAATAATTTGACAGATCAAGAGAGACACAATCCCTGTCTCCACACTTCTCAATTAGAGGGAGAGGAAAATATTAATCAGATCATCAGACAAATAGAAATTGCCAACTGTGATAAGTGCAGGGCACTGGGAATAGAGTGAATAAATTGGGCTCAGTGAGTATATCTGAAGTTAACACTTTTATTCAAGTTTAACAATCATAATTCAAAGCTCCTCTAATCAATAAGGCATATTTATTGGTTATACTTGCATTTTAAAATAAAGTTCTCACAGTGAAAAAGTCTATAATAATAATGGCTAATATTAATTAAGCATCTAGTATGTGCCAGCCACTGTTATCTTACGTGCTTTACCTGTGTCGATTCTTTTAATCTGCAACACAGGCCAATGCAGTAGGTAATACTGGGACCGACATTTTGCAGATGGGCAAACTGAGGCTTAGAGAGCATAAGTCATTTGGTTAAGGTCACGTGGCTAGTAGGTAGTTGGGCCAGGTTTCTCATTACTTCCCTGTAGTGCCTGCTGTCTCTGCATCGAATCATCCACCTTGCGGATGTCAGTTCTCTTCCAATCTTTCTGAAACTGTCAACAGAGCTTTCACGCCCGTTCCTTTTTAACCCGTTTCCTCATTAAGTAAAAAATGTTTTCGTTTATTTGAGTAAAGTTCCAGCAACAGAGATGATGTCATCGATCCAATCTCTGTAGGTTAAAGGAGGGGCATATCCATGAGCTCTTTATTTAGAATTTGGTAATTAACTTCCAAATTTTATTAAAGCTCGAATTATAGACCTTTTCTGGTGCTTTAAAAGAACAAATTCAGTTTTTACAATAGCATTTTTAATTATTCAAGATTTAAATACATAATATTTCAAGTGCTTATTTTAATATTTAAATACATAATAATTATTTAATATTTAAATATGTGAATATTTAACATTTGAAATTATTTCGCCTTCTCTGCATTTTTTTTTAAACGCTACATGATAAGGACCATGTTCTTGCCTTTTAGGAAAACCCGAATGTCCTGTGCATCCAACCGAGCTGGTGTTCGCCTTGGACCAGTCCCGGGATGTGACGGAGCAGCAGTTTGAGCAGATGAAGGAGATGATGTCTTCCCTCGTGAATGGCGTTAGAGTCCGGGAGAACAGCTGCCCGGTGGGAGCGCGCATCGCCATCCTTTCCTACAGCTCCCACGCCAGACACCTCATCCGCTTCTCAGACACCTACAAGAAGAACCGACTCCTCAGGGAAATTGAAGCTATTCCTTACCAGAGATCCACTGACGACAGGGAGATCGGCAAAGTAATGAGGTTCATTTCCAGGAATGTCTTCAAGCGAACTTTTCCAGGGGCTCACACAAGAAGAATCGCCACATTTTTCAGCAATGGTCAATCTGCCGATGCCCAGTCCATTGCCACGGCCACCATGGAGTTCAGTGCCCTTGACATCATTCCTGTAGTGATTGCTTTCAGCAATGTGCCCTCCATCAAGCGTGCATTTGCGGTAAGAAGCTTATGCTTTTCACGTGACTTTTTTTTGGGGGGGAGCAGAGTTTGGGGGGTGGATTTACTCAGAAGCCTCTATAAGAAAGTACAGAATTATACTATATATTACTATGTGCCAGAAAATACCTTTATATGCATTGTCCTGCTTCATTCTAACAAGTACTGTGTATGAGATATAGATATAATTGTTATTCTCATTGTATTGATGAGAAAACTGAGCCTGGAGATTTAACCTGTATGCCCAGGGTCATGCAACTAAGAAGTGGAAATGTCAGGACTTGAACCCAGGTTTGCTATTCTAGTGCTTTGGCAAGAGACTCTCTGAGTTGCTTCTCAGTTTGTAAAGACCCTAAACCAGGAAGAACAGTAAACATTCCTGAATGTCACGTGTATAGCCAGAGTAATAATTATTGGTTCAAGATGAAAACCAGTTGACTGATTTTATAACTTCACCAACCATGTTAACTATTTTATAAAGGAAAAGCCATTCTAGTTATAGCTTCTTAGGTTAAGGATTAAAATCTTACCTTGTAGCATTTCTAAATAAACCAACTGGGATCAAGACAACCTTTTTTTTTTTAATTGAAGTATAATTGACATGTAACATTAGTTTCGGGTGTACGACATAATGGTTCAATATTTGTATATGTTGTGAGATGATCACCACAATAAGTCTAGTTAACATCCGTCACCTTACATTGTTACAAAAAAACCTTTTCTCTCACTATCTTAGCAACTTTCAGATATGCAGTATAGTAGTAACTATAGTCACCATGCTGTACATGACATCCCCATTTATTGTATAACTGGAAATTTGTGCCTTTGACCCCCTTTACCCATTTCACCCATCTCCCCACCTCTGGCCACCACCAATCTGTTCTCTGTATGAGTTCGGGTTTTGTTTTTTGTTTTTAGATTCCACATATAAGTAAGATCTTATGGCATTTGTCTTTCTCTCTAACTTAGCATAATGCCCTCAAGTTCCATTTATGATGTCTCAAATGGCAAGATTTCATTCTTTTTTTATGGCTGAATAATATTCCACTGTGTTTATATGTGTTTATATATGTAGATTATATATATACATATATATATATCAGACTCAGGAAAGAAAATAAACGTAAATTAGAAACGACTGGGGCCAGGCTTTGCAAATGCAGTTGCTACGAGATACAACAGCTCCAAATTCTGTAAGTGGATTTGGTTACACAGAGTCCTCTTAATTCCCTCTGTTTATTGTCACTTGGCTTTATTTAGTCACAAAACGAGATAATATCCTAATGCAAATAAATAATCGATGGTATTTGTGATATAAACTTAAACTGACACAGTTCCTCCACTCAGTCAAAGATAAATGCACAGTGCAAACCTTAAGAAAACATATTTTTTGTTTATTTTAAACCTTTTGAATGTTAACAATCTCACTTAGAGATTCTACCCAAACCACCTAGAGACGCTTTGCTCCTTTCTCAAAGGAGTTCATCTCAAAAGGGCACAAATGAAGCTTCGAATTTTTAACAAAGACCCTCATTTATCTGAGCAGAATTGGCTCCAAACACCCTTTGGGCAGAAGAAGAGTTATAGATGACTTGGACAGAAGCCAGAATTGGTCAGTCATCCTACAAGTGTTTAGTGAGCACCTCATGTATACGAGGTGCTCTCCTAGGTTCTACAGATACAAAACTAAAGTGGGAAATCAAGAGATCCACCCTCATGGAGCTGCCATTAGAGGATGGAACTAATTGGGGTTGTCTACAAGGGCTAAAAATAGAGGCCTATACAGAAATTGGTGAGAATCCCATACCTGGCATTCCAGATGAGAAATTATATTACTACTTCTCCATTTCTCTTCTTTTTCTTTCTTCTGTCCATTCTCTTAAATTGTGCTAACCTCCTTCTTAACTGTGGTTTATTTTAATAGAATTCAAAAATTTATTGACACAATGAATCTTTATTTGGGGGCCATATTTTAAAACCCCTGTTTGTTTCAGAATTACCATGACTTCTCTATTCATCTGAGAGTTCAGTAGTCAGTGTGAAATTTGAGACCTGTGCAGACATACGGCAGGACTCAGAAGCAGCTGCTCTGACAACATGGTCTGATTTCCCTATGTTCCTTAGCAAATGGACTTGTGATCACCAGCTTGGAAATTTTTCATGATGATATGAAGCTGAGCGACCAGCTGTTCGTTCTTTCTGAAATGGAAGGCCATTTTGGACTGGAAAAACCTCAGTCTCAGCTTTGTTTGGTCACTAGTTTTCCCCTCTAAATTTCTTTGCAACCATCTCTTCTGGCAAAATTACATTTGTTGTACATTAAGAATTCTGAAATAGAGTGGGTACCCCTTTCTAAAATACTTATATGTCTCCTTTTTAGCTAGCTTAATTTTTTCTTTTACTCTGCTCTTTAGCACTGCAGATGAGAGAAACATTAAATGTAATATTTGACATTACTGATTATTCTCGTGATTGGAGATAGAACTGAAATGGATAGGGTAGGATTTTTAATGGGAAACGAGCACTTTGAGCACTCAGCCTTTTTATTTTTTATATTTCTTTGTTAATATAGAGTTGTCTAAAGAAGTAAGGTTACACTTAACAGTAATTGTATCTTTCCTTGAATGCAACCATTTATGGAGTCTCATGATGTTTAGAAAAGACAGAACAGGGTATCATCCAAAACCATTTACTGAATTCAGCCTCATTTCACCCTTCTGTAGACTTTATAGCTGTACTTTCATCCAAGCTGGTACTTCTTGGAATCTACAGAAAAGTGAGAAACAAGAAAAGTGAACCATAGGACTCTTGTAAATCCCCAATCCACATACAGCTTAAGAAATTTTCTGTAACAGACGCTCACTGTAGTTGCTCCAATGATATGTGCCATATCTGCCAAGCTTTATTTTTGAGGAGATTACTTAGTAGTGGGGCAGGGGGGACCAGGGGTCAGGGAGAACAGACCCCTTGTGGACCCTCCCTGTAGAGCAGCACACTAGAATCAATGAGAAGGATGATGTTTAGGTTGACACTAATGTGCTGACATGCGATTAAATGTCCCCATTTGTGTCACCACTGCCGCATCGCCCCTCCATTGCCCTACCATCACAGGGTCTTCCCTTTCTCTTCTCTCATACCACACAATGTTCACTTTTATTTCTCCCTGTCAGTCTCTCCCAAGCACTACATATTCCTTTCTCTGTTATATTTGTACATGGAAATTTAGCTAAAAGCTTCAGTTACCACACATTCTCTCTCAGTTCCCGCCCTGTAACCCAGACGGCTTAGGAAGGCAAACACAGTGGTCTCCCAGGGAGGAATTCTATGAGCACAGATTGCTGCATCTCTTATACATGGAACGAAAGATGAACAGCAACATAAAAAAGCCTGGGGGGCGGGGGAATTGAGGGGGGTCCTTCCCATTTCTTTTGCTACTCAGCCCACAAGAAGGCGGTCAGCCTACAGCTCTGTTGGTGCTTACCACGAGCATGGAGAGACTTTCTGCCTTCAGGACCCCAGGTCCAAATTCCTGAATCAGTGTGATTGGCTCAGATGTCCATCCTGGTGCAATCTACTCTGCTAAGAAAGAGGGATTCATCTCATATAAATACAACTGCCAAAGATCTCCTCCCTCCCTTCATAAAGTATTAGAGGGAAACTTTTCCAAGAAAGAGGGGAGTCAGCCAGGAGGATTCACAGGGAAACTAAGTGTCGTTCGTCTGTCCCATCTCTTAGGCATTAGATAGGATCACACCTACAATTTTCCTTCAACTATCAATGATCTCTAAGTCGGTTGACTGACAAGCTAATTATTCTTCATTATCTGGAGCCTCCTTCTCTTCTCCCTGCTCTCCAGCCTCAGACTCCCCAGGTAGGTTACTAACAATGGGCCCAAACTAAAAATGGTTGGGAGTTGTTCAGAAGAGAGCTGCCTGGATATGGATCTGGGCGTGCATTGCAAAGCCAGCTTCAATGCTCGGTTCATCACGGAGACTCAAAGATATTTGTGAAGCACAGTCTTGTGACTTTTTTTGGTCCTCTGGGACCTGGGGCAGGGCAGGAGGGTGTCTCTAATCCTCCTGCTTAAATGGCATTTGATCAGTCCTTTTGTTCACAAATGCAAAGGGTTCGATGCTTGGGGTGTTCTATTCAAGAACAAGACAAAGCCATCATTGGGTAGTTTTATTTACCTGTAGCAAGTAAAGGAGACGGGATTCGCATTCAAAGCTCTGTCTCCCCCAAGAAAGGCTTAGCCATTGCTTATATACACTATTTGGTTAATCACATGTTGATTTCTTCTTTGCAGGGGACTAAACTTATCTGGATGGGTTCCAGTCAAGCTCACTCTGTTAAAGCTGTGTCTGTAAAATACTGTGCTACATTTTAACATTTAGTGAGAATAACATTTAGTAAGAATGCCCAGACCTTGAGACCCTTGTCTATCTAACATTTAACCTTTCTTTGAGCTTCAGTTTCGTCATCCATAAAATGTGGATGATAAACATAAGAAAAAATGCACTGAGTTGTTGAGATAATGGATAGGAAAGTGCTCTGTGGTCTCCAATGACCCACGTGGCACCCACCCTGTGCCAGTAAGTGCTTTTCGGTTATGAACTCATTTAATGTTCACAGCAGCCCTGTTAAGTAGTAGTATGATTATTCCATTTTACAGGTGAGGAAACAATCAAAGTAACTTGTCATACAGCTAAAGGGAGCATTGGGACTTAAACCCAGGCAGTGGTCTCAGCCACCCTGACATGCTGTGCCTTCTCGTGACTGTCTTAGAAGAAGCGGTGTTGTTCTCTCCACATATTAGCTCTCTGAACAATCCTGGAAAGTTCTTGCAGCTCCACCCACTAAGCTGTTTTTCCTCTTGTTTCTGCTTCTTACAGATCGACAACACTGGTACATTCCAAGTAATAATGGTTCCATCCAGGGCCAACTACTCGTCAGCATTAGAGAGACTCCAGAGGTGCACTTTCTGCTATGGTAAGACCCACAGAGAGAACATAATTTGATCAGGCCTGTTAAACACATTGAGTCACCATTGGCAGGAGCAGCTAGAACTTGGCATCAAGAGATGAGTGGCCTTGGGAGAATTTTGCTGGAGTTCCAGGCTCACCTCATCACACTGCATTGTCCGTGGATGGAGCCTCATGGTTCAGCAAGCAGGGTCTCTTCCTAGGTATCACAGCAAGAGGCTTACACTCCAGGCTTCTCTGCTTCATGCAACTTCCAGGAAACACTAATGATTTTTAGAAAAATTTAGCCTGTCTCATTGCCAAGTTTTTCATGCCATGAAGTATATTTATGTGTTTTCTAAATCTCAAATGTTCACAACCCCCAAAGAAATGTTTTTCAGTAGAAGTGGAAATTAGCTGAAATTTGTGCATTTCTCATTGAAAAGACCCTTCACAGACTCCCAAATGTTAAGCATCAAAAAGATTTGCAGTGTTTGTTTTTGTGTCATGTTTCATATACAGAGAACTGGCTAGACTTGTATTTGAGTATTCTAATAAGTTGAATGTTCTAATAATAATGAAGAGAGTGAAAGCCACTGAGATTACCGGTGGATGTGAGAGCTCACAGTTATCAAACATTTATTAGAAACCGTACATGTTCTAATTGCTTTACATAGCTCTGATGATGCTTATTGTGTTCCAAACATTCTCCTAATTGTTTCATTCAATCCTTATAATCACCTTAAAATGTTTGAACTATTATTAGCTCCATTTTACAGATGAGGAAAATTAGATGAAACAATTTGCTCCGGGCATCACAGCCAGATCAAACTCAAGAAAGCTGGCTTTAAAATGACTAATTTATGAGTAACAAGAGATCCCATTATTCTGTTGCCAGAAACTGTATTATTTTCCTTTGAAAGAAATGCTGAATTCCTCTTCTTCTCCATGTGTATCAATGAAATGATAACACTTGCCATATAACTGACCTCACAGGGAGAAGTAGGATTTCTTCTAATAGCCTTGTCTTCTTCTGTCTTCCTCTCTACTTTCTTCTAATCAGTCTTTCTCCTTCCCTCATTCATTCACTCCTGTGCACTCTTCCTTACCCCCTCAATTGCACAGGGTCAGTTAGGCACTGGCATTCTTACTGAAAACCACATCCCACCCTTTAACGTGCTAGCCATACCATGGATGGCCACATCCCACCCTCTACTTTCAAACATGTCAGTTACAGCAGTGTGCTGGTATGTTGCACAGTCAGAAGTTGCACATGTGTGGCTGGGGATAGATTTTGGCTCCATTTCTTGGCTTAAACCCTTGTTTCGTCTCTCAGGCATATAATGGAAGATAGTTTGGCTATCGTTTCCTACAATTAAAAAATCTCACAAAATGGAGCAAATGGGCAGCCTGCTGTCCCTGATTTTAGAAACTGCCTTGCACACAGGCAACTGTTCTGTCATCTGACCATTAAATATGGTCATAAAGTTTTACTGAAATTCAGTAAGGGAAATATAACTTGTCCAGAGCCACAATGAGTCCATGAGCATATACGAAGCTGGGAAGTTTGCTATGTCCCCTAGGATCTGGTTATTAACCTTTCATCTAATAGCTTTTATTTGTGGCCCAGAGCCATATCTAAGTACCAGCTGTCCACACGCATGTTATTCCATTCTCTTTCTACTCTTTAGTTTTTAAAGAGACCATTCTCATCCTTAGCTATCAATTATTACTGCAAACCTGGGATTACAGAATGTCAG
Organism: Pteropus alecto; assembly: GCF_000325575.1. NCBI lineage: Eukaryota > Metazoa > Chordata > Mammalia > Chiroptera > Pteropodidae > Pteropus > Pteropus alecto. Next base: position 9,399,590 of record NW_006432447.1, on the reverse strand, counting down.
CTCTGGAAGGGCTTTCTGGGTGAATCTGATCCAGCCACCTAATTGTGCAGAGGAGTTGTGCAGAATAGAGCCCCAGAGATGACTTGGACAGAGGCACACAGAGTGTTACTGGGTACACTAGACCAAAACCCAAGTGTCCTCAGGCCAGGGGCCTTCCCATTGCTACAGCACAGGGCCTTGTCTCTAACAATAGAACACTGATTTCGTATGTAGAAACTTCTAGAAATGCTGCTATGTTTTTTGACAACATGATTTTATTCTCCTGCCCTCAGTGCCTTCTGTAAAATTAGAAGATTAAGTGACCTTTAAGACTCTTCCATTTCCAATTTCTTTTATATTTCTCTGAATATTCATTGTGGTCAGAGTCAATAAAATTCACTTTCTGTTTTATTACTATATATTCTTTTCTTAAATGAGATATGCATATTTATTAAAATGACCTCATTTTATGAAGGTCCCTTAATATGCAGTATTTCTATTCATTTATTTAACAAACACATATTGAACTTTCAAATAATAATCACTATGGAGATAGAAACATGAGCAGTAGCTTTGTCCTTAATGTCTATACACAGGTATTGAATTATAAACCTTTATTCAAATTAAAATAAAAGATTCATTGCTTCACTCTAAGCAGATTACTTTTCATAGAACAGTCTGAGCATAATGATAAGGGCCATTGATTTAACCTGTATATTGTCAATCTAGAAAGATCATTAGCTTTTATGTAATGGTACAGTATACTCTTACAAGCTTGAGATAAATTGTCCACTGTAATCTTTATAAATTTAAAACACAGCCAAGATGAAATGTCTGTTGAAAGCAGCCTAAGTTTTAAAAGTCAGAAAGCATTAGTGAATAGAATTCATGACACAGGCTGGGTGTAAAATCTGTACTTTTTAGATATAGATACAAACCATACACTAAGAAATCTCCTGTGGTTGATATCAAAGCCATTTATTGACTATTTTAACATCGAAGATCACGCAGTTTCCAAATGTCGAAATATTTGAGATGCTATCTTTCCGTTTCTGTTTATTGACTCTAAATGACTTTTGGTCTGCAGATGTATGCAAGCCAGATGCTTCTTGTGATCAAGCCAGACCACCCCCTGTGCAGTCGTACATAGATGCTGCTTTTCTTCTGGATAGCTCCCGGCATGTGGGAAGTACCGAATTTGAAGACATAAGAGGATTCCTGGGAGCACTGTTAGATCACTTTGAAATCACCCCAGAGCCTGAGACCTCTGTCATTGGAGACCGGGTGGCCCTGTTAAGCCATGCTCCTCCCAACTTCCTACCCAACACTCAGAAGAGTCCTGTTAGAATGGAGTTCAACCTTACCACCTACAACAGTAAACGCCTCATGAAGAGGCACGTGGAAGAAGAGGTTCAACAGCTAAATGGAAATGCTTTCATTGGTCATGCCTTACAGTGGACTCTGGACAATATCTTTTTAAGTGTACCCAACCTGAGAAGAAACAAAGTCATATTTGTGATATCTGCTGGGGAAACCAGTTACTTGGATCAGGAAACCTTAAAGAAAGAATCTTTGAGAGCCAAATGTCAAGGTTATGCACTATTTGTGTTTTCCCTTGGCCCTGCCTGGAATGATGAGGAACTGGAAGATCTAGCCAGCCACCCTTTGGATCACCACATGGTCCAGCTTGGCCGAATTCATAAACCTGACCACAGATATGGTGTGAAGTTTGCAAAGTCCTTTATAAACTCGATCAGGCGTAAGTCATAAAATCTTCCTTGCATGTTTAGAGCATACTTAGTATTCCCATAAGAAGCGTTGAAAAGCTGACATGGACTTTTGGAAGTCTCTTGTGTGTCTTCAAGGGCAATGCAGGGACAGAAAGGAAAATATGTAATGATGAATGGTGGAGGGAGGAAACCACTGATTCCTAAGCATTTAATTTTCTGGCTCATCTTTTTTATGCCTCTTGTTCCTATGGAGAAGCAATCAGAACAAGCAGCTGCTCACACATCTGTCTTCATGGAGCAGTATAGTCTGGGGGTGTAAAGTCTCAGCCTAGATTTTAGTTAAAAAGTAGAAATCCTTGCCATGTAATATTATCATGCTGCCCTTTGATGGAAAGTTTTATCAGTTAATATACCAAAAGGAAGGGCCAAAGAAAAATTCAACAATTTCTGGCTTTGCTTTTACAAGTTCCAAAAGCAGAGTTTGAAGTGTTAGGAGATACCATATTACTTGTAAGCATGAAGTTTTACATGCTTGTAAAACTTTCTCAGCCTTGTTAATGACATTTCATGATGCCAGTAAGTGTACCTGGTGTTGATTTAAAAAAATGCCTTTATTTTTTGGAGTAAGCTTGCCTTGAAAGTATGTAATTCATTTCGAATGCAACAGGACACATAAAAAAAAAAAAAAAAAAAGCCTCATCCTTATATAACTCTGGAGGTTGAAAATCACTTGGTTGAATTTCTGAATGTTTTCATGGTGAATGAACCCTTGAAGTTCAGATAAAGAAAAATCAACACACAGGCTAATGATCACCCAGGATAGCTGGAAGATTCTGATTATGTCCCAACTTGTCACCGACATTACACAGTGAGAGCAGTTCAAGCTGCAAAGACACTGACTAGTCAGTGCAGGTGAGGTCTGAAGAGCCGTAGGAAATTGTTGATGGACTCTGTGACTCTAAGTGTAAGTCTAGGACCAAAAGTATTGACATCGCCTGGGAGCTTGTGAAAAATGTGGTACCTCAGGCCCCGTCTCAGACATTCTGAACAGAATCTGCATTTTCTCAAGATCCTCAGGTGATTCACGTGCACATCTGGTTTGAGAAACACTTATATAGAACCACTAAGCTCCCAGAATGAAATTTTTGTGGATGCATTCTGGAATATGAACCAGAAAGAGGAGCTAGAAAAAAAAGAAGAAGAAAATGGAGGTTGGGAGTCATTCTTAAGGAAGTAATCACAGGCATTAGTGAGGGCAAAAGAAAAGAACGCCTTGAAAGACTCTGAGACGCTTGTAAAGAAACACTCCTTAGGCAAAAATTTGAAAGGAAGTTTAAGGTAGAATTTCTTTCCCCAGTCCCCCGAGATCCTTAGTAGTGTTTCATGATAATTAGCCACACTACAGGAATACCTCAGAGTGATTGCGAGTTTGGTTTCAGACTACTGCAGTAAAGCAAGGATCACAACGAAGTGAGTTGTAATCATTTTGCTGGTGGAAGTTCTTGCCTTCAATTTATAAAAAACGCAACACGTGTGAAGCCAAATAAAGCAAGGTGCAATAAAATGAAGTATGTGTGTATACAATTAGATAAATGACAGTATCTCCCAGGGAAAGGGAAGATATGTTTTAAGAAGAATTACTTGGGGTAGGTGAGAGAGACAGGAAGTGCTTTTTGGAAAACTATAATCATGACACAGTTATATACCACTTTTCTAGAAATTATCTGGAAATCTCCAGTCTTTATAGCTGTAAAATTATGCAAAGTTCAAAAAGGCTTTGGAAAAGTCATATTTGAGCCTGAATCCTTAATTCTGTAGCAGGCCTACAGACTCACAGTCATCCATTCAACCCTAACACATGTTTATTAGGTGTGAGCCACTCACTGTTCAGTGTGGAGTGTCAAGGAGTGACCAGAACAGACATAGTTCCTGCCCTCCTGGGGGTTCTAGTCCAGCTCCCTCTCTAAGTCACTGAGACTCTTACTTAACACACTGTTGTGATAGAGTTGGCTATCAAGCACAATTCACATCAGAATCAACACATTTTCTAAGAGAAAACTGCTAGTCAACAACCCAATGCTTAAAGACAGATAAAAAATTAAAAGTCATATGCACAATAAGGAAAACATCATAATCTTGGGCCATTCAATCTAGAAGCACACAGCCAACCTATAACAGCTGCTCTGGAGACAGTGTTGAGTCACAGTCCAGGAGAAACTTGCTGCTTATGATGACCCTGGATCACCAGGAAGAGATTTAATTGTGTTTAACAAGTCTATTCAATTTAATGCTTCAAGGGAATAATGCATTTTTAAAAGTTTCCCATCTAAAAGTGGCTTTGAAATGTTTAAATGGAGTGAGAAGAAGCATGTTTTATTATTATGAAAAATTAATATATTTCCAAATGAAATGAGCCACAAATGAATTAAACCCAAGATGGTGCTATTGTTCCTGTTGTTGTTAATGATACAGAGACCATAAAGGGAATATCCTTTTCCCTTTGCATTTTGATATTTCAAAGGCGCAAATAAAAACTATTCTGATTAGTTCATATCAATTAGAGGCCAGACTCCTGGGATTGGCTCACAATATCTCCTCTAATGTTTGACCGACTTTAGCAGCTAAAGGCATCTTAACTGAAAAGTAAGTTGAATTCTCCACCTATAAATTCAGCAGAGATGTATTTTTTAAACCCAGTTTTAGAGACTCCCCAGAGAAATCTGCTCTCATTTCATAGGGTCACCTTAGTTGGTATCTTCCTTTGATGGATGTTGGAAAAAGTGAAGTGACACTTTGCATATAGAGCAGATTGCTGTAATGTTAATAGCCATGAATAAGAGACTCATCACAAATTTTTCTCTTCCTAGGTGCCATCAACAAATATCCATCAGTAAACTTCAAAACAAAGTGCAATAGACTCAACTCCGCAAATCCGAAGAAGCAGTTGCAAAGGTATTATCTGTTTGGTATTACTTGATAAATAAATGCAACGCCCCCTCCCTTCCTTCTCTTCTGTCTCTGTTTCTTCTCCCTCCCTTTTTCCCCTCTTCCTCTTCCTCCATCCTAATATGAAAATATAATTTGAGAAAACAAGAGCTAATCAAAGGTAACTAGGTTGATTTGATAAACAACCAAATAGAGATTTTTTTTAAGTTGAAAATGTAATTGTTGAAATAAAACAACCAATGGGACTCCCCAGTGACAATGAGCATACCTGATGACCAGATCTTGGTTTCTAAATGTCATGCCCCACTAAAAGGAACCAGGATTTCTTGGGGAGGGGGCGGGGCGGAGCTAATTCTAGGCTGTAGTGGGGCAAGTACACTGTGAACCTGGAACATTTGTTGTGATAGAAAACAAGAATGTAGTCAAAACCAATAGGGTCATAGCAAAAGGACAAAGGAGCTATCTCAAAAGGATTCCCACTGGCCCAGTTCTGGACAATTCGGACATCAGAAAGAATGATGATGGATTAAAATATATTGATTTTTAAAAATCCATAAGTCTATAGAGAAACCCAAAAAATGAGGGGGAGGAAAAGCTCTTTTTTATAGAAGTATGCTAGATAATAGATGTAGGAGAAATAGTAGAATTAGAAAATCACCAATTTATAATCCCAAATGTAATAACTGAGTCATCGAGGATCATGGAATGCTAAAACCATTGGGTGACAGGTTGTTGGGGAGCAGACTAGTGACATGGTCTCATAGAACTACTCACATATTACTTATTAATTACAAAGAGGGAAGTGTGCTTTTACATGATGAGATCTGGCAGTAAGATCAGACAGTACCCACTTTAACCAAGATCTGATGCATGATACATGCATCATGAGCTGATGCATAGCAAGATACAGCATCACCTATGTGAGATTCTCCCTGGAAATGTTTGACCCAAGTCTAATAATGAGGAAACCACTGGACAATTCCAGAATGTGAAAAATTCTTCAGAACAAATGGCCTATATTCATCATGGGCTTCAATATCATGAACAGCAGAGGGATGTGGGGTACTGTCCTAGAATGGGAGAGACTAAAGAGACATAGTAATCAAATGTAGTAATGTGAATTTTGATTGGATCCTAGATCAGAAAACAATAGCTTATACACATGACAGGGAACAGATGGAGAAATTTGAGTATAAACAATATGCTGGATGATATTGATTCATGTAGATTTCCTTATTGTGCTAACAGCATCATGTTAGTATATGAATATCTTTGCTCAAGAGAGGTATGCTAAAGTACTTAAGAGTAATATGCATGAGGGCTGCAGTCTACTGTCGGGCAGCTTTCCTAAGGGGAAGATGGATGATATGTGTGTGTGTGTGTCTGTGTGTGTGTGTAAATACATACATACATATATGTGTGAATATGTGTGTGTATATATAGATGTATGTGTGTATGTACACACGCACAGAGTAGCAAGATGGTAACAACTGGAGAATCATCTAGGTCAGTGGTCCTTTTTGGCACCAGCGACCAGTGCTCCTATGAGAATCTAATGCCTGATAATCTGAGGTGAAGCTGAGGTGGTGATGCTAGCACAGGGGAGCAGCTGCAAATACAGATGAAGCTTCACTCACTCGCCCACCTACCACTTACCTCTCTGGCTGTGTGGCACGGTTCCTAACAGGCCATGGACCAGTACTGATCCATAGCCCGGGGGTTGGGGACCCCTGATCTAGGCAAAAGGTATTCAGGTATTTATTCATGATTCTGTTCTTTGCAATATTTCATGATCTTGACAATTTTAAAAATAAAAAATTATTTGTAAAACTAAATGGATGGCTTAAACAGAGTAATAGACACATCTAAAGAAAAACATAATGAACTGGAAAATAAAGCTGAAGAAATTATTCAGAATGCAGAGAATATAAATATAAGAAGTTTAGAGACAGTACAGAATGGAAAGACCTAAGCTATATAATTGGATTCTAGAAAGATAAAATAGAAACAATAGATGAGAGACAATATTCAAAGACATAAAGAGATGATCATTTTCAAGAACTTATGAAAGACATGAAGAAAAGACAAGATATAACAAGTAGGATAAATAAAAAGAAAACAGACATGGAGTCGAGGAATACAGAACACCAAGACCAAGAAAACTGAAAAGAAGCCAGAAAGATGACCTACAAAGAAACTAGAATTAGGCTGGCAGCTGAATTGTCAGTAGCAATAGCAGAAGTCACAAAACATTGAGAACTTTTAAAGTAGTGAAAGAAAATTTTCGTCAACTTAGAAAAACTATCTTTCGAAAATAATGGTGAACCAAAGACAATTTGGATAAACGAAAAACAATAGCTCACCACAAAAAGGCCTTTGCTAAAGGAACTTCTAAAGTATGTGCTTCAAGGGAAATAAAATGACCACAGAAGGAAAGGCTAAGATACACAATAGTGAATGATAAAAATGTGTCAATATTTAAGTGAATCTAAATAAATGTATCTTTAAATAATAGTAATATCTAATTGTAGGGTTACGAAAAAGCTATACTTGGTAACAAAGCTATAAAAATAAAACACTTGGTACCGGATGATTTTAACAGAAAAAAACTGTTAATTACTTAAACTTGAGAAAAGACATTAAACAACAAAATCATCATTTCTTATTAAAAAGCAATAAACAAATAACATTATTTCATAAAAAGGCAAGAAAAAAGTACAAGTAGAAGGTGAAAGGTAAGACAACAGGATCAAATACGTTTAAATATATCAGTCATCATAACAAAATATATAGATTAAACATGCCAGTTACAATCAGAGATTTTTGGAGTTAAGGAACAAAATAAAATCCAGCTAAAACTGTTTTGAAGAGACACAGTTACAAAATTAAAAATGGAAAAGCTGAAAGTGAAATGATGGAAAAAATATACCAGGCACGTATTTTAAAAAGAAAGCTGGAATAGCTATATTGATATCAGATAAAATATACTTTGAAACAAAAGGGTCACTAAATGATGACAAAGTGTTCAATCATGAAGAAGATAAAACAATTCTAAATTTATAAGAGGGTAATAAAATCTTAAAATACACAACGCGGAAATTGAAAAACGACATGGAGAAATTGCCACAGAGCTGTCATTGAAGTTAGAAATTTCAGCGTACCAGTTTGCATATTGATAGGCCAAGCAGACAAAAATTAGTAAATATGTAAAAGATTTAATCATAAGTAACAAACTTGATTTTATAAACTCATTTAGAACCCTATCCAGAAAAATGAGACATTCTTCTGAAGAACACATGGAACATTAACAGCTGTTGAATCAAGGTGGAATGTTTACAAGTGTTCATTGTGCAATTTTTAACTTCTCAAACAAATGTCAACACACCTCTGGGAACCATACAGCACCATACAGTCCAAATGATCTGATCATGATGCAATTAAGTTAGAAATTAATAAAAATATTTTTAAAATCCATACATTTAGAAATTAAAATCGCATTTCTAAATAACAAATAGGACTGAAAAATGACAATGAAACTTAAAAACACTTAGAACTGTATAATAATCAAACTTATATGTCAAAACTTATGGGATACATCAGAATTCATAATTTAGGAAAGTTGATAGTCTTAATAATTAAGGAAATTTTTTAAACATTAAAAGCTAAAGAGCTAAACATTGCTCTTAAGCTTTTATAAAAGGGTAAACAACCCAAAATATTCCCAAAGATAGGAATAAAAGTAGAACTTAATATTTTTTAATTAAGATACTTAAAAATGTATCAACAAAGGCAAAAGTTGTTTTTTTTTAAATATATATATCTTTTGCATTTCTGAATATTACTTACATTTTTAAAATTAGAAATAATAGAAATCAAGATGTTAGAAGAGTGTTTCTTTGTTTCAGTGGTAAATGCTGTGCTAACACACACACATCTGCCCCACATCCGACTGATATCAAATGTGCACCAGCTCCTGGGAGGCAAATGCCTTCAACAGCCTGCCTACTGTTATTGTGCAGTATGCATTTCTGTGTGGTGATCAGGACCAGAGAGGCACTCCTAATCCTGAAGCCCCAGCTCCAGAAGCTCTAGAAGCCTCTGCCTGGAAAAGCTCTCCTCAACCTGCTGAGAGTCGGGAACTGTCCAGCAGCAAATGTCTCCTGAAGTCAGGCCTAAACAGGCCTGCGCAGTCAGTCCGCCGAGAACAGGGCTCCCCCTGCTGCAGGTGTCTGGAAGTGTGGAAAGGGGCTT
>NW_006432447.1:9374884-9390225 GCF_000325575.1 Pteropus alecto | reverse complement strand
ACTAAGATGTAGGGTTTATCTGTTAACACAGCACAAGTTAGTTTTTGTAGTGAAAAGTATGAATATTCACAGTAAGTAGAATAAAGACTAAAAATAGACCTGTGTTCATTCAGACCAGGGTTTGCCACAAATAAAAAAAAAAAAAAAAAAGCCACCTGCTTACTGCTTCATCCAGTAGAGAAGCACTTGTGCCAGACTGTAAACCAGTGATAGGACAATTGAATTGTAAAAATGGACGCAGTCACCAAAGCCATATGAATAAAACATCTGTTGTCATTCTGCTTTCCAAAGTAATTTTCTGGACACACAAAATGTGTATTAAAATAAAAAGAATTATTGAAATAGAAGCAATCTGTATTTTCTACTTCAATTAATTCAGTTAACGAGTAAATGAAGTATGACTCCTGATTCTCTGCATAGATGGAGGAATCTGTGATCACAGAGAACTGAAGTCCACAATTTGTCCCACTCACCTCATTTTATCTAGTTGCCACATCTTTCCACAAGTTTTACTGGAACTGGACCCAAGATGCAAGACGAATTGACTGTATTTCATTTCTATTTCTTTATCTTGACTACCTATTGTTGGAGTTACCAATCAGTACAGAACTATCTGAGCAAGACAGAGCAGGAGAAAGAAATACTGAGCAGGAGAAAGAAATACAAAGTTTATCTGATTCTCAAACAGGATATTCCAATCTCAGCAAATGTTTATCAAATGCAAGCTCCTACATACAAGAGAGTGGAAAAAAATGGGAATTCAGAGATATGGTGTTTACATATTACTTTTAAGAATAAAACTGTTTGAGGCAAAAAAAAAAAAAAAAAGCAATGCCATGCTATAGAAGCAGTTACCAATTTAACAACTATTTCTTAACAAAAAATAACTAAACTTACCATAAAAAGGATCCAACTGAAAGAGGGGGGATGGGATGGGAAGAGACCAGTATAGATAAGACAAACTAGGCCATGAAAACAGTGTGTTACAGATTCAAAAAGAACACAATCTCCATGATCTGTGCCTATAGACAATTAGGACTATGAGGAATTTGAGTTCCTAATATTTAGTCTGGAAATTAGTAAGAAAATACAGAGAAGAGCAAAAATAGGGAAAGGTGTGAGGAAATAGCATTTGCACTGAAATTTAGCCATGACTGCCGTTTTTGGTAAGTAGGAGAAGTTTGTTGATCAGCTTAGTACCTTCCTGACAGCACTAACGTAAGTGAACTGAGACACACTTTGGGATCTGAGTTTCAGAAGCCCAGACATGTCGTATATAATGCATGGAGGCTTCTGCGTCTATGTAACATGAATGGTATGGTTTTCTTTGGTTTAATTTTTCTTTCACCCCTATCATTATAAATGAAAGAAGAAAATGTAATGTGTGTGCCCATGTGCACGCATGTATGTGAGAGAAGTGAAATAACTTAATTTTAAATTCTGTATATTTCACTTATTTCAAAATTTCAATGTTTCTGTGAAAGAGATCAGATTTATAGCTGGTGAAAGCAGAAAAATCCAAATATGAATAGATCATAGTCAATTTTGCCACTGTTTTCCTGGTCTCCACATTTGGAATTCTCTTTGACTCTTCTCTTGACCACAATTCAGCTAATTTCTGAGGTTTATTGGTATTGACAAACCTTCTCTTCTTATGCCCCTAGGCTGTCACACATTCAAAAATGTTTATGAAGAGTTAAATGCCAGACTCCTCATACCTCCTTAATTGTCTAAATTGCCCCAGTCCTTGTGCCTTCATGTGGCTCTGCACCTATGTTCTGAAAGCATGAAATTTCCCATTTCACTTTCTTATTCCAAATATCTTGATAGTTCTTCATAGTGTCCTGAATAAAATGACAATGAAAGTAACACTGGACTCTTAGTATCAGAGCTGGTTTATAGTCTCTTCTATCACTGACCTTCACCCCTATACGCACCTATTTCTTCCTCTGTAACCAGCAGAGCACCATAGTAACTAGTCTAGAGGAATTCAATTGTTGCTCACAAGTAGGTTGTTTTTCTCCCCATTGTACACCTGAAGAAACAAGGATCACTCCAGTTAAGTGATTTGCTCAGAGCTGCTCAGCTAATAAGTAGAAAAGCAGAAATATAACAGTGTTTTCGGAACCAAAACTCTTTCTACCACCTCCTTCTAAAATAATGTCATCTGAAGTGGCTCCCCTCCTGTGCTGTTCAATAGAATAGCTACTAGCTTTTAATTAAATGAAATTTTAAAATTCAATTCCTCAGTCACACCAACCACATTACAAATGTCCAATAGCCACATGTGGCTGGTGGCTGCTATACTAGCCAGTGAAGATTATAAGACATTTCCATCAACACAGAATTTTATTGGACAGGTTAGGACTTCTAGTCAGCACTTGGCTTCTGTCATTCTTTGATTTCTATCTGGCATTCAAAGCCTTCCAGAGCCTGCTTTTAGCTCTCCCTTACTGTTGTGTTAACTCATGATTCTCAATCAAACTCTTTAAGTGCCTCCCAGAGAGGGCACTGTTTCTATGTCCTTCACTGTACCTAACACAGTACCTTCCCTAGAGCAGATAAATATCTGGATGGATGAATGGATAATGGGAAGGGAGGGAAGAATGAAGGAAGTGGCATTCATTTATACTTTCATTAGACAAATACTTACTGAGCATCTACTATGTGCTCAGCATTCTTCTAGGTTCCTGTGATTACTATGGTGACCAGACATGGTCATGTGAAATTTACTTTCTGCCTGGGAGGGTGGAAGAGTTGAGAGCAGATCACAAATTTAAATACAGGGTTGTGGAAAAAAACAGCATGTTGTACTGAGTGACTGGAAGTGGGAGTGGGACTGGGTAAACTATAGATATGGTGGTCTCTAATGAAGAACCATGTGAACCCAAATCTGAATAAGAAGATGCCAACCATATGAAGTGGAACAAGTTCCATAAAAAAGCAGCTGTGCTGTTCAAATGACACTTTTACATAATTAAATAACATGCTTATCCTCGGCTTAACTCCCCAGTATAAATCTCCAGTTTAATAATATCAATACAATTACCCTGAAGGAAGGATGCAACGAGGAATGGGTACGACAATTAATTTAGGAAGAAAAATTAATATAGTCCATTGAAGTTGAAATGGCATCTAGCTTTTATGATGTTTCTCTTCTTTTGTTGTATAGCTTTGTTGCTGGACCACAGAAAGCTGTCCTCGAAGATATATTACAGAAGGCAAAATTCTTTCAAGACAAAAGATATGTTTCAAGAGTAGCAAGAGGCAGCAGAACTAACACCAGAAAATTTACCAGAAACACATATATTACCTTTAAAAATGGAAAAAAAGTGACAAGAACTGTTCCCAAATAACATCAAGGAAGTGCTCAAAGAATTTAGCTTTAGGAAGCCTGGTAAGACTCTGGACTTAAGTAAACCCACTGCCAAATCCATGGGCAACTTTTATTCGGATATCTGCCTGTATCTGGAGGTTCACTCTGGAGGGCTGGACAAACCACAGTTTATAGATTATAAGGCAACGTGACCCCTTGCTGTCATTGGTATTAAGATATATCTTATCCACTTATTTCACCACTCCTAATAATTCCAGCATGCTAAGACTGATATGTTCAAGGACTGTTATCATTAAAAGATAGAAGAATGAAGAAGTGTTTTGAAAAGTCTAACAGAGATATACTTTGAAGGTAAATTTTACATAGTGTATACATGTGTGTACATGGGTCAATGCTAATTCTTTTGATTGTAGGTCTCTGTCCAGTCCATTTTCTGCAAACCAAGCTGTCTTTCTTAATTTAGTATTGTTTAAAGCTCATCTGTTTAACCAAATGTTGCTTTGGGAGACCCCAACATTTACCTGAGAGGTTGATGCTTTTGGTACGTCATAATTTTGAAAATTTGGCTTCCCATGATGAGTCCATTTAAACACAGCACTTTCTGTATATACTGGCTTGTCCTCCGATGGGCTTGTGCTGGAAGGTTTCTTCCCACCTTCTTCAGTTGTTTGCTTGGACAAGTGTGAAGCAGAGGCTAATTTCCCCTAGCTCCAAATCCTCCCTAACTCACTGAGAAACTCATTAATTCTCCCAGAACATAAATTATTGCTTTTGACCTACAAGTTCCTTCCTCATTATATAGAGACTCCTGCCTGGACATTTTTATAGGCTTTTATTCTTTCTTTCCCATTATTGTCATTTATTATTTTTAAAAATCCATATATTCTTTAGACAAGGAGATTAAAGGCACAACTTGTCATGGGTGAAGCTCTGAGTTACTTTTACCCATCAGGTAGCTATTTAGTCAATAGTAAACAGCACCAAACAGGATTGGCAGAACTCTGAAAAGAACATAAATGTACACTGACTTCGGTAAAGAAAAGAAAGTTGTTAATGTTTTAATCTTCAAATACATATGGCTTTGCAGAAATGCAAAAGAGATCAGGGTAAGTTAAAGCAGGAAAGGTTTTCAAAGTGCCTAGCCCCCATTAGCATTCTCTGATGGCTCACTCTCTCCTCACCCCCATCCAGATCATAACTAAACCTTATGACAGAGCTGATTATTTTCAACAATTAAACACCAAAGGATCATTATTTAATTTAGACACAATGTTTAGACTTTACCTCAGATTGCAAGAGCTGGCTCCACAGCTGGTAGCAATGGCCCTGCTAGGCAGAATATGACTCTTTGGGAAAGGAGAGAGGCCCTGCTTAGATGTGTGGGACAGATGGTTACTGACACCCAACACCAGTAGGTTTGGTCTGATTTTCTTTTCTATATCTCTCTTCATAAAACCTGGAAAGGGGCGGCAATCTGCTGTGTGTTTTTAAACCACTTCTGCCGTCCTTACTCAGGCAACTCCACAGAGATAGCTCTAGTGGGGGTAGAGGGTGGGTAAGCAGTTAAAATGTCATATTCATACTCAGGTAATAGAAAAAAATAAAGTACATCAGGTTTCTTCATATCTTAAGTGGTGCTTAGGGGTTCAGGAAAAAATTTTGCTTTAAGTACAGGAAATTGATGAGCAATATTTAAGAGGTATTTTAATAAAAGGAATTTTTCCGGTTAACTTTGGATTAAATAAAGAGTCCTTTCTTCTGTTTATGGCTGGAAATACTTTTGATTTTTTTCTGCATTGATAAGTAAAGTACACCAAGCAAATATTCCCTGGATGACTGAGATTATCTCAGCATTTTGGGTCTTTTTAATCATTAACAGGAGAAGAGTCTGAAACGTACTGCAAATATTAAGTTCATTTTAAAAAATAAATCCCTAATATTAGCATTTCCCATGATTTACCTCTCTCCTAAAAGGGGAAAGCAGCAAAAGATTGGTGTAAATTAAATAAAATCCTATTTAAACCAAGAATCACACGAATAAGCAGTGACGTTTCTTGGTTTAAAAATGTAAATTAATTGCCTATAAAGGACATGCCCATTATTTCTGCATTGAGTTATGAGTCAAACATATTAAAGTAGAAAATGTAGAAGTAGAAAAGAGATGCAACTCAACAGAGCATCAATTGTAATACTTAGTAAAACTTAACCAAATGATCTCTTTTAAAAAGCAAGGGAGGGGAAGATTTTAAAGGAGAGAAAAATGGATGGTAAGATGAGAAAAGGATTATATCTCCATTAACCTACTCCATTTTTTTCCTCAGCATTTGTCACGTTTATTAGTCCTGGTTTATCCAATGGCTCTAGACTTGAAACCCATTCTCAGCATAACAGTTTATGTCTCAAAAAAATTTCCTCCAAACTCTGCAGACTCTAAATCTGACTTAGTAGCTAAGAAACTCTGTAATCATGATCTTAGCAGACTTTAAGGGAAACAAAGGCAATGCAACATAATAACGCCCAATCAAATTTAGAAATTCTACAGATTCATTAAGTTATCTAGTCAGAGTCCATCATTCCTGATTTATCTTTTTTTATTAAAGGACATTTGGCATACAATATTTCAAGTGTACAACATAGTCATTCTACATTTATATACCTTACAATGTGATCACCATGATATATCTAGTAAGCATCTGTCACAGTACAAAGATATTACAATATTATTGACTGTATTCCCTGTGTTGTCTATTACATCCCCGTGACTTATTTACAACTGGAAGTTTGTACCTCTTATTTCCCTTTACCTTTTTCATTCATCCTCTCACACCTTTTCCCTCTGGCAACCATCAGTTTGTTCTCTATGAGTCTGTTTCTGTTTTGTTTGTTGATTTTTTTAAGATTCCACATGTAAATGAAATCATCTGGTATTTGTCTTTCTCTTATTTCACTTAGCATGTTGTCAAAAATGGCAAGATTTCATTCTTTTTTTGTTGCTGAATAATATTCCATTGTGGGTATATATACATGTTTATCCATTCATCTATCGATGGACACTTAGGTTTCTTCTATATCTTGATTTTGTAAATAATGCTGCATACATCTTTTTGAATTAGTGTTGTTTTCTCTGGATAATGCCCAGAACTAGAATTGTTGGGTCATGTGGTAGTTCTATTTTTAATTTTTTGAGGAACGTCCATATTGTTTAACATAGTGGCTGCAATTATTTACAGTCACCAACAGTGCACAAGGATTCCCATTTCTCCACATACTTGTCAACACTCGTTATTGACTTTTTGATAATAGCCATTTTGACAGGTGTTAAGTGATATCTCATTATGGTTTTGATTTCAATTTCCCTGATTAGTGATGCCGAGCATCTTTTTATGTCTTTTGGCCATCTACATGTCTTTAAATAAATATGAATTCAAGACATCTGACCATTTTTTAATCAGATTTTTTTTATGTTGAGTTGTATAAGTTCTTTATATATTTTAGATATTAACTCTTTATTGGATATATCATCTGCAAATATCTTCTCCTATATAGTGGGTTGTCTTTTCATTTGTTAATGGTTTCACTGTGCAAAAGCTTTATAGTTTATTGTAGCCCCATTTGTTTACTTCTGCTTTCGTTGCCCTTGTCCAGAGAGACATATCCAAAAAAATGCTGCTAAGACTGATGTCGAAGAGTTTACTCTTCTTCTAGTAGTTTTATGGTTTCAGGTCTTACAATTAAGTCTTTAATTCACTTGAGTTCATTTTAGTATACAGTATAAGAAAGTTATCCAGATTAACTTTTTTACATGTATCTACACAGTTTTCCCAGTACCATTTATTAAAGAGACTGTCATTTCCCTATTGCATATTTTTGCCTCCCTTGTAGATTGACCATATATGTGTGGGATTATTTCTGGGTTCTCTGTTCTGTTCCATTGATCTATGTGTCTGTTTTTGTGCTGATACCATACCATTTTAATTACTATAGCCTGTAGTATAGGTTGATATCAGGGGACTTGATGCCTCCAACTTTGTTCTTGTTTTTCTTTCTCAAGATTGTTTTGGCAATTCCATATCTTTTGTGGTTTCATACAAATTTTAGAATTACTTGTTCTAGTTTTGTGAAAAATGTCATTGGTATTTCGATAGAAATTGCATTGAATCTGTAGATTGCTTTGGGTAGTATGGACATTTTTATATTAATCTTTCCAATCCATGAGCATGATATATCTATTTATTTGCATTGTCTTCAGTTTCTTTCATTGATGTCTTATAGTTTTCAGAGTACAGGTTTTTTACTAAACTCCTTGGTTAAATTTATTGAGGCATTTTATTCTTTTTGATGCAGTTGTAAATGGAACTGTTTTCTTAATCTTTCTGATAGCTTGTTACTAATGTATAACAGATTTCTGAATATTTTGTATCCTGCAACTTTACTGAACTCATTTATTAGTTCTAATAGTTTTTTGGTGGAGTCTTTAGGAATTTCTGTATACAATAGCATGTCATCTACAAATAGTAATAGTTTTTCTTACTTTCTAATTTGGTTGTCTTTTCTTTATCTTGTCTGATTGCTGTGTCTAGAACTTTCAATCCTATGTTGAATAAAAATGTTGTGAGCACACATCTTTATCTTGTTCCTAATCTTAGAAAGAAAGCTTTCATCTTTTCACTGTTGAGTATGATGTTAGCTATGATTTTGACATATAGAGCCTTTATTATGTTGAGGTATATTCCTTCTATACCCATTTTGTTGAGAATTCTTGTAAGTAGATGTTGAATCCTGTCAGATGTTTTTTATCTATTGAGAGGATCATATGATTTTTATTATTGGTTTGGTTAATGTTATGTATCATTTAAAGCCACTGTTTCCTGTCTGGATGACCTAGCCATTGATGTTAAGTAGGGTATTAAAGGCCCCTACTATTTTTGTATTACTGTCAATTTCTTCCTTTATGGCTATATATACATATTTAGATGCTTTTACATTTGGGTATAAATATTTATGAATGTTATATCCTCTCCTGGATTGACCCCTTTATCATTATGTAAGCCTTTCTTTGCCTGTTTTTACAGTAAGCTTTCAAGTCTATTTTGTCTGATATGAGTGTTACTACCCCAGCTTTTTTTTTCATTTCTATTTGCATGGAGTATATTTTTCCAACCCTTTAGTCTGTTCATGTCTTTTGTCCTGAAGTGATCTCTTGTAGGCAACATATAAGTGGGTCTTTTTTTTTTTTAATCCATTCAGCCACCCTGTGTTTTTTGTTTTTGTATCATTCTGTTCCTTTCTTCTTCTCTTAGTTTCTTCTCTTGTGATTTGCTGGTTTTTAGTGTTATGTTTGGGTTACTTTCTCTTTATTTTTTGTGTACCTTTTGTAGATTTTTGGTTTGTTATTACCATGAGGTTCATATATATCAACCTATATTTACAGCAGTGTATTTTAAGCTGATAGGCATTTAAGTTCAATGCATTCTAAAAACGCTTCATTTTTACCCCCATACCATACTTTGTTTTTGATGTCATAGTTTGTCTTTTGGTTTTGTGTGGCCCCTAGCTAGTTATTGTATAGTTGATTTTGCTACTTTTGTCTTTCAATCTTCATACTGGCTTATTGCAACTGATTCACTGACTTTACTATGTATTTGCCTTTACCTGTGAGAGTTCTTTCATGTATATATGTTTATTTCTGGTTATAGTATTTTTCTGATTACAGAAGACTTTTTAATATCTCTTATAAAGCTGATTTAGTGATGAGGAATTCCTTTAGTTTTTGCTTGCCTGGGAAACTTTCTCTCTCCTTCAATTCTGAATAATAACTTTCCCAGGTAGAGTATTTTAGGTTGTAAGTTCTTTCTTTTTAGCACTTTAAATATATCCTACTATTCTCTTCTGGCTTATAAAGTTTCTGCTGAGAAATCAGCTGATACCCTTAGGTAGTTTCCTTTTTATGTGACTAGTTAGTTTCCTCTCACTGCCTTCAAGATTCTTTTTTTAAACTTAAGCATTTTAATTACAGTATGTTTTGATGTGACTCTCTTTGCGTTCATTTTATTTGGAACTCTCTCTGCTTCCCGGACCTGGAAGTCTGTTTCCTTCCCTAGGTTAGTTTTCAGTCATTATTTCTTCAAGTAAGCTTTCTCCTTCTGGGATACCTATAATACGAATTCCAGTGCATATGATGTTGTCCCAGAAGTCCTTTAAACTATTGTTTTTAAAATGTTTCTTTCTTTTTGCTTTTCTGATTGGGTGATTTCCATGATTTTGTCTCCCCAGGTTGCTAATCTGCTGTTTATTTCCTCTATTTTTCATTTCAGCTATTGTAGTCTTCAGCTCTGACTAGTTATTTTCTAACTCTTTGTTAAAGCTCTGCCTAAGTTCCTCTGTCCTTCTCCCAAGTTCGGTGAACATCCTTATAAATGTTACTTTGAATTCTTTATCAGGCAAATCACTTAGCTCTGTTTCATTAGGACTGTTCTCTTGTTCCTTCATTTGAAACATACTCTTCTGTCTTTTCATTTTGTTTGACTTTTTGTGTTTGTTATGAATTAGACAAAACAGCTCTCTCTTGATCTTGCAGGATTAGCTTTGTGTAGGAGTGACCTCTGTGCAGACTATGTGTGCTGGGTGAATTTGGGAGGCTGGATGGAGCTGTGTGGAACTTTGGGAGCTGGCTGAGGAGGCCCAGAGTGCAGGGCTCTGGGGATGGCTGACCAAGGATGTAGCAGATGTTGGCTGAAGCAGCCCAAGGCTGCAGCAGATGCTAGCCAAGTGGCCCAGGGTATGCTGTGGAGGTCTTGCAGGCCAGCTAGCGTGCTTGGACTGAGCTCCCTCCTGCGCTATCTAGTTGGAGGGGTACTGTAAACAAAGGTGCTCACCGGTACCTCTAATTCCAGAGATTTCCCACAGTTCTCCATCTGTTTAGCAGGCACCTTGGGGTAAGTAAATGCATTTTTTTCATGTATTTTCTGTGTCCTTTAAATCACTTTTATCACTGTGTCCCAGAGCAGGTGAGTCTGCCCATATGGCCCCCTCAGTATTATTCCTCCGTACTACAGGTCACTCTGTTTGGGTAGGGTTCCCATGTCTGTTTTTCCTACCCTTCTCTATGCAGTCCCTCTCTCATTTGTTGTGCATAAGTTGTTCAACCAGCCCTCAGTTGTTCTTCAGGAGGAACTGCTCAGCATGGAAGTAAGTTTGGGGTATTCCTACGCCGTCAACTTGGGACCCCTCCACTCCTGACCTTTCTGAACGATAGGATTTTATGATACTTTTGTTTACATGTCTAAACACTAAGTATTTTGAATCATGAAACCAGACGTATTCATTGCACACTGTCATGTACCAAGGCTAAATTACATAATTATAGAAATTAAATTTTTGGAGTATTTCTTAAACAAGTAGTACTTTCTCCAGACTCAGATTATCTATTCAACTTTTTGGTTTTATAGACATGTAACTAATTCCAAACTAAAATATTGTGAATACCATAAACCCTTCAGCAAGTAGATGACAAGTGAATGTGTAGACAATCAGGTTCATGTACAAATGATCAATAACCTTGAAGGGTTTATTTTAGTGGGAAAGGCCAATTTTGGTCTTCTAAAAATATAAATTTTTGGCATGTTAATAGCTTAATCTTATTTTTCTTTCTCATGCATTTAATACATAATCTACACTAGATAAAACCAAGCTGTTGGGCTTTTCAGAATTTATAGTAGAGCCTATAACAAACAGTAATGATGGCTAAGATTTCTGTAGAGCTGATACACAGGAGATCAGTTCTAGTGTTAAATAACTAATCAGGCAGGCTATAAAACACACAAGAAGAAAGATTATAGCAGAAAGAGCATAATACTGAGAGTCCAGAGATTTGAGAGGAAGGCCTAGTCTGTCACTGATTCTTTGTGATAACCAATTCTATTTCTTCAAAGGTTTACTGTTAAAAGCACCAACAAAAACCATTAAGATGCTTGAATACAGTTTATTGGCTGCTTTCAATAGCATTTTTAATAGCAAAAATGTGTTTACATTATATAGCACACAACAATCTTTTTTCAATACAAAGTCCCAGATACTGTCCATTGTCTGGCCAATTCTCGAAGAGATATAAACAAGAATACTAATCAAGTACAACTTCCTTAACCACCTTGGGTGGGATTTGTTTTATCATGAAACATTTAACAGAGACATGATTTTGAAAATTAAGTAAATTAATCTGTTCTTTATCTAAAAATACCTTTCTCTTGAGTTATATTTATAATTTTATTACAAGTTATACAAATCGTTAGGTCATTTCCATACCTTAACAATCCCATCTCTAGAAGCAGTTACAATGAAGCCCTGTGTTGTCTGGAACGTGGCAACATCTGTGACGATGTCATGATGTCCCACAGGCAGAGACTCCGGTCCCCTCCGAGGGGTGTCATCACTTGGTCCTACCTTCTGCTTATTCTGAATTTCCTGTTTAAAAGTGAAGGAGAAAGCCAGAAGTTAAAAGCCTGTACCACATTCTACCTCTTGTGAATACAATGAGTGAAAGGAGTAAAGAGTCCAACATGACATTCTAGGTTTCCTGTCATTAGATTCCAGAAGGGGCCACTGACAAATATGAAAAACTTATGAATAGGCCACTAATCTATGCATGTTACCTTTTGTCAAAATCAAAAGGGAAAGCATATAATTGAGGTATAAATAACCAGAATATGGAAGTGAATACTATTTAACATTTCTAAAGCTCATTATTATTTGTCACAAAGGAAGTGCACTTTCAGGTATGTTATTTCATTTGAAGTTTTTGCCTAACTCAAGAACACAAGCTTTAGAGTCCCAATAGCCAGGTTTGAATCCCAGCTTTGCTTCTTACTAGCTGAATGATCTTAAGGAAAATAATAAGACAACTTTATAAGGAAGCACCTTTAAGGACTGAGCAAGGTATAGTTACTTTGAGCTGTGTACTTACATGTGCAATTTTGGTGTTTATTATACCTTAATAAAAAGTTAAAAAATAGAAAAGCCATGAGAAAATAAAAACATTTCTTAAACGTGAAAAATCGCCAAAGCCATTTACTTTAATCAACTCAAGTGTCTATGAAAGCCATTCTTATGCCTACAAAAGTTGAAGGAAAAAAAGACTGCTTATACCTGGACGACTTCGGTGCCTTCAATTATTTTCCTGTAGTAGGACACAGATGGAGAACTAGTACTTCCTGCAACAACATAGGACCTCTCTGGGTAAGCCAAGTCCCAAAACCTAGGGAAGGGGAAATAGATGGTGATAATCTCTGAAGAAGGGGAGGAACTAATGATCCTTAGCTTACATTCAATACATAGCTTATTTTTTTTGTATTAGGAGGAGAGATTTTTCTAGAATAACAAAATTAGTTACAAATGAAGTATTAACAGGTGTCCTTGCAAGATGTGGGTAATTTTAAACATTATGAGATTACTAATATCTATAACACCCTAGTGTTAACTGTAGTATCCATCCACATTTTATTATCCTTCCCCTTTTAAATGTTGCATAAAGTATTCTTTATCAGAGACTATACCTTATTTTCATGTCTGAGCCAGCTGTTAGCAAGATAGGATTTCCATCTGCAGGACTACAGTAGATACCATGAACACTGTGAGGAGAAGGCTTAAAAGAAAGAAATGAGTCAAAAAAAGGATACCAGTGTATTCCATAAATGATGGTGCCATTTCTAGAGATAAGTCAACTGTCACTGGCTTTATAGGCCCCTGATTAACTGAAGATTATGTATGTATTAAATACTTCTTTCTTTGGGACTTTAAAATGCATTTGTTTTGTATCATTCTGAATAAAGAGGCAAAGCCTGTTCAGCTTCCTAAAATTTTCTATTTCAGATGAGAAGGACCTCAACTAGAGAAGAAAGGAAAGTTCTTTCCTATCTTTTGCTCCAATGAAGCACCCTTGGCAACATGAGAATTAGAAACAAAAGCAAATGTAAGAAGGTCATGTTCCATTTTTTAATGATCTAAACATCAATCTCAACTTCTCTAATTAACCCAGATTTTTACTGGGGTTCCGAAAAGACATCATAAACCTTATGGAGCTAGTAACTAAAACACCTAATACAGCAATGGCACCCTAATCCTTATTTTACCAAATGGTATCTGTTAGGCTTTTGGGTTAATGTTTTGAATATGTGAAAGTGCTTGGAATATGGGAAATTATATTACCCTATATAATAAAAACTGGAGTCAAACCTGTAACTCAGAAAGTGGTGGTGCACTGCTGGCCCAGAGGGTGAATCTTCTGTCACCAGTCTCCATGTCCCACATAGACACTTCATTGTTGCCCTGAACAGCTAAGAGAAAAGGCCAGAACGTTACTCAGATAAGAATTACGCTCTTAGAGATTTCACAACTTGGTAGGTAATCCAAGTCAGCCTTTACCCATTTCCATTTTTACCCATCCTGTAAGAAATGCTTGCTAGTACCTTTAAATAAGATTGTGACCCTGTCACCTAACTGGAGTACAAAAAAAAATGTTTTGAATAGTCTATCAGTAAATATTTACCGGTATCTAACCAAGTGGAAAGAATTGTGGGGTGGAAAGTCAAATCACAAACAGATTATGCCCTCAAGAAACCTACTGTCTAGAAGTAGAACAAAAAAGAGAACTGCAAAGTTCCACCTGAACTTAAGGAAGGAAAAGATCATATCCAGTGGGTAAGAATCAAGGTTGCCTAGTGGAGATGTTTTTAAAGCTGGACAGATACAGGTAAGTCATTTCAGGCAGAAAGAATGGAATGAGCAAAAACCACAAAAAAATCTCTGGGTGTTTTGGAGAAGTATGAGTAGTTGGTCCAACTGAAGCACACTTGTGACGGGAAGGAGTGGGAGATGAAGGTTGGAAAGAGGAAAGAGCAGAAGAAGATTATAGAAAAGGGAATTGCAGGCCTAAGAGAGACAAGACATTATCCCTTAGGCATTTTTGAGCAGGGAGAGTGACAATACCCAATACTTCATCTTTTATTGAACCAACAAATATTTCTCATGAGCTAGTCAGTGTCGTAGGCACTGAGCAAAAGAAGGCAAACGATTAAAAACACAAAATCCATTTCATGGAACTTACATACTAGTGAGGACCACACTGAAAAAATGAAAGGCCCAGGAAGCCAGTGTAGCTGGTGCAGAGTGAGCATGGGAGATTAGCAGAAAAAGGGCACTAGTGCTGGTCACTTTCCACTAGCCACTCTAAGGCTAGAGCACATGAACCACATTAGCAGGCTCCTGTGCCCTCTGACTTCTAGGTGGGTTTGGCCTATAGTAAGCTAAATAATGCCCCACCACCACTACTAACCAGATCCTAATCTTTAGAGCCTGTGAATATTATATGGAAAAGTGCCTCTGCAGATGTGATTAAATTAAGGACCCTGAGAATGAAGGGCAAGGGAGCTCCTAGATTGTCCAGCTGAGCCTTAAATGCAAACACAATCCTTAGAAGAGGGAAGTAATGACAGTGAAGCAAGATGCTATGGTGCTAGCATTGAGGATGGAGAAGAGGTCAAGAGCCAACATATGTAGCTCTAGAAGCAGGAAAAGGCAAGGGGCTAGATTCTGCCCTAGAGCCTCCAGGAGGAATGTGGCCCTGCTACCACCTTCATTTTGGCTCAGCAAAACTCATTTCAAAATTCTGACCTCCAGAACTGTTAAAGAATAAATCTGTGTTAAGCTACCAAGTTTGTGTTAATTTATTACAGTAGTCATAGGAAACTAATTTAGGTATATGGAAGCCCCAGTAGGAGATTAAGGGATGGATGAAAGTCAAGGAAGCCACCTCAGGCTGGTTGTATCCCTCACCTCAAAATCAATGCTCCTCTCAAGGCGGCATTCTCAACTTCCTTCCAAATTCCAGTAACCATCGCCTCTGCTTCCACAGCTACTCTGCTGGTACTAGCCTTATTTCATTGAACTAATGTTATGATGCCCCTACAACCACCCTTTGTAAATAGTTTCTTTGAAAAGAAATCCTCCTCGA
>NW_006432447.1:9370149-9374844 GCF_000325575.1 Pteropus alecto | reverse complement strand
CTGATAAAGAAGGTCAGAGAGGCAGCAGGGATAGATTCCATAAAGCCTTTGGGCCATAAGGTGGAGTTTGGCTGTTACTTGGAATAAGAAGCCACTGGAAGGTACTGAGCAGAAGGAAAAAAGGCCTTAAGAGGTAAGAATCAAAGCAGGGAATTACAAGGATATTGCATTAATAGGGACAAAAGATGATGGTTTGAACTAGGGAGACAGTAAAAATGGTCAGATTATGAATATATTTTAAGATAGAATATATATATGATTGGCTGGTACACTGGAAGTGAAATAAGAGAAAAGAATCAAGGATAATACAAGGCTTCTTTCTGAGCATCTAGCATAAAAGCTGCCATTTACTGAGAGAACACTACAGGAAGAGCCGGTTTGTCTCAGAGTAAGATGTAGTGGTGAGGGAACTGAGACAGGAAACTAAGTATTCAGTTTAGACGGGTCAAGTTTAACAACAGCAGTGTATGAGACAGGACTAGAAAGAGCCTAGACACAAAAGAGGACCGATGAGGAAACACAGGAATAACAAGAGCTACCATTTATCAAGTACTAATTCTGTGCTGGGCTATGTGTTTGACATGTGTTATCTCAAATTCTTATAACTCTGCTAGGTTAGTATTTTTAACCACATTTTGAAGATAAGAAAAGTGAATTTCAAAGACTTGCCCAAGTGTTTTGCCCAAGAATCTGTACAAGGAAATTTGAATACCCAATGAGGGGAGGGAAGGGAAAGCAAGCTTGCAAGAATCACAATAGAAACAGATCAACAAGAACTGGCAATTGACAAGGTTGAGTCAAGGTTTCTAACTTATATTTCTAGGAAGATGGTGGCAACTTTAACAATATAGGAGAAAGAAAACAAATGGAAGATGCAACAGTGGCAAACAGGAATGGAAGGTGATATGGTGATTGATATCAGTTTTAAACATAATAAACATGAAATGACAGTGAGATATTAGTGGTGGGAACTCCCATAATCAAATCAGAACAAAATCAAGCATCTGTTCATATGTAAAGTAAAAACTCTAAGAACATGAATACTGGGACCAGGGTATTATGCAGTTTTCAAGAAAATCCTCCAACACCTGAAAGCCAACCCTCCACTTTACCTGCAATCACCCAGGACTGATATAGAGGATGCATTGAGAGGCGTCTGATTCGAGCCCTGGAAGGATGGCAGTGACTGGAAATTGGCAACTGGAACCGCATGTCCCAACAAGCCATGGTACCGCTGCTTGTACCTTAAAAAAAAACCAAAAAGATTACCGTCTAATAATTAAAGCACATCAGGTAACATGTATACAAAGGATAAACAGCATTAGCTTAGTATGAATGTATTTTAAAACTGAGTCATGTCTCAGTTCCAAACAGCACCTTTACTTGTTAAATAACGAACTTATCACAATGCTACTACAGAAGTGTCTAACACATATAAATTAAAAATGAATAACTCATTAATTACCGACACTTATTGCCAAAGACACCACACGCACAAAACAGAAGGTCTAGAGAAGATAAAAATTGAATTTGGTAAGTCAAAATGATCAGAATGCCTAACCAGAGATGTTTTACTGGCATTCAGTGATCACTTTATGAGCCCCAAAGTGGCAGCAGCTTTGTAGCTATCTTCAGATATCAATCATTTCCATGTGCACTTGTCTCTAAGACATTCCAGAAACAGGTATGGGTGTCCAATCACAGCAGAAACTAGAATGAGTCTCTGCACATCTGCCCATGACAACTTAAACCACACAAAGAGAAGCTCCCCTAACCCTAATCCCAAAAGAATAATGCCTACTCTAACACTAAGCAGCTGGTTGTGACAGAGGCACAGAGCATATTCCTGGATTGGTCTCCAATTCCAGTGGAGAGACTGAGGGTGGAAAAAGACAAAGGGGCAACAGGATCTCTCTGTTTGTCACCCTGTCCCACTCCAGGACAGTGGCTCAAATAGCCACAGGTAGCATTGCCTGCCCTCCTCAAAGCTGATCAGGGTACCCGAGAGCCATCACTGCCATTTGTTAATATGCTAAATATTTAATATCTACTCTTCTAGGCCATCTCCTATACCTGTGCAGTTTATTCAGGCAAAAAGCAAAAAAATAAAATAAAATAAAATAATGCATTGCATAAAACTATATATAAAAAGTAATAAAAGGCAGATATTTCACAATCATAAATGAAAGGGAATCTAGAAATCAAATTTCAAGCAGAGCAGATTATAATTCTTCTGAAAAAGAGTGCCAAGTGGGGAAAAAAATAAGATGCGGTACTTTCTCAAGGTGCAAGTTCAAAGGCCTATGGGGGAAAAAACATGAAACTAAAACAGAAAAGCAGCAATCTTTGAGGAAAGGGAGGGAGAGAGAAATAATACAGCAAGAAATCATCATTGAGTTCTTCTCCTGTACCAGACACTGTAATAGATGCTTTCGATTCATTAAATCCTCAAAGCAGCCCCTGGAAGGATTTGCCTGTTTGAAGATGAGGATATGGAGACTCAGAGTTAAGTAGTTTGCCTGAGATTACTGAACCAAGCCTGCTGCTTCCCTGGCAGAATGAGAGAATGCCAGCAAATCTGATCACTATAATGATTATAGAGGCTCATTTGAGAACAAAAAGGAAATTGTTTTATGTACTGGGACACTAATTTCACTCTAAAAATTAAATTACAAGTGGTTATAACATAATAATTATGAAAAAAGATGAGGAAAAATTATCGATGAAGAAAAGTAAGAAGCTTTCCTAAGAAGCAATTCCAGACATTAGTGTCATTCAAACTCAATGACTTGAAAGTAAGCTTACCGATGCAGAGCCAGCACTGGTGAATGTCCACAGCAAAAGAAGTTATGAGGCCTGACTTCAAATCATGCTTTAACGTCCACGCATTGCTTGAAGACCTGAGATCCCAGCCAACCAGAGAACCATTCACAGTGGCATAGGCCAGAACGGACTGTGCCCCGGAGTTGAAGTGATGCATATCCACGACGCAGCCATCCTCCTTCTGATCTAGAATTCTAGAGAAATACACAAAGCAAAAGGCAAAGACTTTTCTAGTCGCTGAAGACATAGCACTAGTCTCTAGTAAGATGAATTTACATTCTAACCATGGTCAAGAAATGAAAACTCTGTGATACATCAGGACAATGATAGCTAAGGCATTTTTAAAAAATTAATTTGGACTTAGAGAAAAGATGCAAAAATAGTATACAGAATTCCTGTGTATCCTTTACTCAGCTTCTCCTCGTGTTAACACCTTACAAAACCATAGAACATTTATCAAAACTAAGAAATTAACGTTGGCACAATACTAGTAAAGTACAGAACATACTAGGATTTCATCAGTTTTTCCACTAGTTCCTTTTACTGTTCCAGGATCCAAACCAAAATACACATGGAATTTGCGTCATGTCTCCTTAGTCTCCTCCAACCTGACAGTTCCTTAGTCTTTTTCTTTCATGACCTTTTGGAAGACCAGTAGTGGGTTATTTTATAGAATGTTCCTCAGTTTCGGTTTACCTCATGTGTCCTCACAAATAGACTGAGCTTATGTCTTATTCAGAAGGAGACCAGAGAAGTAGCATGCCGTCTCAGTGCATATACAAGGGAGTACCTGATATTAGTACGTATTAGTGGTGACGTTAAGCTTGATAGTGTCTGCCAGGATTCTCCACTGTAAACTTGTTATTTTTCCATTTATAACTGCTTAATATTTAGGGGAAATGCCTATGGTCTTCTAACATTCTATTTCCCTCATTCCTTCTATATTTATTGATTAGAATTCTTCTGCAAAGAAGCAAGGAAGAGGAGTCACTTCTCCATTAACTTGTTTATTTATTTATATCAGTATGGACTCACAGATATTTTATTCTTTGAGTTATAACTCACTACTATCATGATTTATTTTGTTGCTTAAGTTGTTCCAACTTTGGCCATGGGCAGCTCTCTCAGGTTGGCTCCAATGCCCTTTCAGTGTGCTTGTTTGACCACTCCCTAACTTTCTGGCACCACAAGATGCCCCACTTATCTTGTATTTTCCCTGCCCCAACCCTGGAATCAACCAGTTCTCCAAGAAGCCCTGGTTCCTTTTATTGCAGAACAGTTATTTAAAAACCAAGGTCTGTGTTCTAAGTGCTCACTGCTATGGGAGTGTCTCTGTTTCTAGTCCCTCTCAATGGTCAGAGCTACAAAATATATTATGTATACCACTTCATGCAGACATATCTGTATTGCTATCTTGTTACTTGTGTGTGTATGTGTGTATATGTAAATATACATAGAGCTGACCCTTGAATATTGAGGGGATTAGGGGCACTGATCCCTACACAAAAACCTGCATTTAACTTTTGACTCCCCCAAAACTGAACAGCCTATTGTTGACAAGGAGCCTTACCAATAACATAAAGTTTATTAACATATATTTTGTATGTTATATGTATTATGTACTGTATTCTTATAATAAAGAAAGAGAAAAGAAAATGTTATGAAGAAAATCACATTTACTGTGTTTACTGAAAAAAATCTGTGTGTAAGTGGAGCCAGGCAGTTCGGACACATGTTGTTCAAGGGCCAACTGTACATATATATCATGAGCCCATACTGATATCCATCCATTACCAGGGTTCATTCTAGCGTTTCCTTATCTATAACTTCTTCAACAGTGAGAAACCTGGTTCTCATTATCTACAGTACAGT
>NW_006432447.1:9361366-9370130 GCF_000325575.1 Pteropus alecto | reverse complement strand
CCACAACCCCTGTGAAAAACAACCAAATAGAATACAATGTTTGAGTTCAGTTCCTTTTGTTATTAGGCCTTGCAGTATTAAACCACTGTTTTCCAAAGTTATTCGGCTGGCTCCTTTACTCCCCATATTCTTCGATGTCATTACATGATTCATCTGTATAACAAACAGACTGATTTATCACAGACTACATTCTACCTTTTCCCCTACATGTGTTTGATTTTTTAAATTAATATACAGTAAAATTCACTTTTTGTGATATACAGTTCTGTGTAGCCATCGTATGCAAATTTATGCAAAGAAATATTTTAAAAATAGCAAATGAATAGCCATGTATCTTCTATCACACAACCATACAGAACAATTCCATACCCCAAAAATTATCCTGTGCAGCTCTTCTGTAGTCAACCCCTATGCCCACCTGTGGCGACCCACTGTTCTGTTTTCTTCTCTATAATTTTGTTTTCCAGAATGTCATATATTTGGAAACAAGCAATATATAGCCTTTTAGATCTGACTTCTTTCATTAGACAAAATAAGATTCATAAGTCAGTTTATTTCTTTTGATATCCATTGTATGGATATAACCTGTTTTTCAAGCTTAGGCATTTTTAAACTAAAAAAAATATCATAAACTTACTAGCCAGCCTCCTTGATCAGGACATATGCTTTTGCATACACTTAGACTTAGTTTTATCTCTTAGATCTAGAGTCAGCAAACATTTTCTGTAAGGAGCCAGACAGTAAATACAGGCTTTGCAAGTCACATACATCTCTAATGCATATTATTATTATTATTTTTTACAACCATTTGAAAATGCAAAAATCATTCTTAGTTTATGGGCCATACTGCAGGCTGCAGTTTGCTGACCTCTGTCTTAGATAAACAATTACATTCACATTCTAATACAAACTATATTCTCCCAAAACGATAATGAAAAGTCCAAATGCCAAATAAAATGTGAAAAGGTGCCACAAATTCTAATTATTAAAACCCATGACAAAAATTGATCTAATTGAAGCAACCCTCCTCCCCACCCCCCCCAAAAAAAAGGACTCATGGCAAGGTTTCTTTGGAACACACTGCTGTCACAGTGACTAAACAGCCTGGAACAATCAATGCTTTCTTAGGGAAAAGACAATAACTTTCATAGTAAAAAGTGCTGTCAGCTGAGAGACAGCAATGCACAGAATGAGCACGTCTCTGTGTGTATACTGCCAGCAGTCACCACACAACACATTTTGCCAATAGCTCTTTGTTAACTTACATGGAACTCAATAGGTATGTTGCTGTACAGTCATCCTCTGGTAAAACAATTTTAAAGAAAACTGGCAGGTATTGGTTTTTGTTTTGTTTTGTTTAGTTAAAAGCCACATATATCTTAGACAAAAGCTGCTCAAATCTGTTTAGTGACTATATTAAAAATAACACATTTTTAATTGCAAAGGCAAAACAAAATAATAAACATAAAATGATACAAATAATAAAATCCTGGGTGATCCAACAAACACCCTTTTCTGTCATAGCTACCCAATGGCCATGACTTATAATCCACTTAACTATAAGCATCTGATCATTCCACTTTCTTCCAGTGGGGTACATCACCTCTGCCTTCCATGCCCTACTTGACTGCCCTACTTTGGCTCGCTAACTTATATCTGGATTCACCTCTTCCAGGCCTTCTTCCCTATTCCCTGCAAACTGCTTCCCCATCCCTGTAATATAGCACATTATCACACTGTATTGAAATCACCAGTTCCCTGCTCTATTCCTCCCCCTAGACTGTAGTTTCTTGGAAAGCATATCTTACTTGTCTTTGAAATCCTCAGTGACACATACTGGTCAGTTGAAAAACTGTTCTGCTTTATATTTAAGGATCTTATCTTGAAAGTGTTTAATCTGTGGGCAATCACAATTTGTGGTAAAGGAAATTCTTAAATAAAACCAGTATTTTATTTTAAAATAAGCAAATCATCTGACTAAAAGCTACACTCCATGTTCCCATGTAACTTCAGAGGTTTTAATGCTAAGTGACAAAATGCTAGCAACATTTAAGTTTTCTTTCATGAAGAACACTCATATTCTCAAAATCGGCCAGTGAGAGTTCTGCTTTTAGTAGTTGAGACAAAAGATGTAACTGATAATTAGGTCACTCAGACATATTCCAGACTGGGATGAGCCCCACGTTCAAAGTTGCCCTTCTGATCTTTTGACAAACTGGCAGAAAATAAAACATGCAGACATAGTTTTCTAAAACTAATGACATGTAATAGATTTGAATTGGAAACAGAGCCTTATTTCATGTGCTTAAATAAAGAAGTTCAATGTACGAGGTCCTCAGCTAATCCAAACTACATGGGGAAGAGAGGCTTAAAGTACTCTAGTGCACTAAATGCAGTTTAAAAAACATAAAAGATAGATACCTGTTTTGTAGGGGATGAATTTTAGGAGACTTGGGCAGCTTGGCAGCCTCGATTCCAAGAAGTTGGATAGCACCGTTATCAGATGCTATGGCCAAGTAGTGAGAACCCTGGCAGAATGTGAGAGTCTTGACACGTCCTCCAATTCGGCTATATGTAATAATAGATCTGCACAAAAGGAAAATAAGATTGCATTTCTGAAAGGCCACAAGAGCATTATTACTGCTAATATTAAATAAATATCCACACGACTATTAAAAAAATTACTACTTTGAGGTCCATTTCATTTCCTTGATCTCATAACAAAAACAAAAATCCCCTCAAAAGCACCTTTTCTTCTGCTATTTTCAAATGGCCATCTTCATATACTTCTCTATTACAGAAAGACTGTTCATCCTCCTTTCCGATCGGAACTCCCATACTTGTGGTTCTGGTCCAGTTTTTCTTCCACTCTTGCAATACCTTAAACTCTACCCTTTCACCCTTCAGTTATTTATAATCTTAAGATGCAGCCTGGCACAGCAGGAACAGCACTGGTACGGAATCAAAGAGCTAAGTTCCACTACTGACTACCTATATGATCTTGATCAAGCCACTTAACCTACTTTGTATCTGTTTACTCATACACAAAACAAGAACTGCCTAATTATCTAACTGGGACATAGTGAAGCTCAAATAAACCATAAAACATTCATAAATGCAAAATATTATTATAATTTTCAGTCTCTCCCACAAACACGCTGACCTCTCAAGCTGTCTGTCCTCATATTCACTGCCAAAGTTCTTGAATAGCTGATCTACACAGGGTGTCTCCCATTATTACTAATTCCCTCTTTCATTACCCTCCACATAGGCTGCAAACTCATCCTTCTAAGGAGCCATACTCTAAAAGGTCACAAGCACCTAATCACCAATTTATTAACCTCTATCTTCTATAATTTATTTCATTTTACTATATAATACATTAAAACACAAAAAGAACATAGAAAAGTAAAAATATATAAATCTATCACCCAGAAACAATATTTTGTAAAATATTCTTCCAAAAGGTGTTCAACACATATGACAATATATTCATATTTGCTTTTTAAATAACTATGGAATCATAAATTATGTATTTTAATGTTTCTCTAGTCCACTTTTTCTTAATAACAGCTTTGTTGAGATACAATTCACATATCATAAAGTTTAAAAACATTTAGAAGTGTATAATTCAGTGATTTTTAGTATATTAACAGAATTCTGCATAGACCATTGGTATCTAATTCCAGAACATTTTCATAATTCTTTAGAAACCCAAAACAAAAGTCACCTCACACCCATTAACATCCAGTCTCCATCTTCCCCTTCCCCTTAAATTTCCAATGAATTTGCCTATTCTGGATATTTCATATAAATGCAGTCATACATCATGTTTTCAAGGTTCATCCATTCCTTTTTATGCCAATTATTACCCCATCATGTGGCTATACCACATTTTGCACATCCACTCATCAGCTGATGAACATTTGTATTGTTTCCACTTGTTAGCTATTATGAATAATGCTACTATAAACACGTATGCATATGTTTTTGTGTGGATATGTCTCAAACCAGAGCCCACAGGTACCCATCCAGTATGCTAGATGAGTAGAGAGAGCCAAGAACAAGTAATAGAGAGATGAGAATTCCAGTATGCTGGGTCTCTCACATTTGCGGGTTCTGCTCTCCCTTGTGTGTACTCGCTCACTCTCACTCTCTCCCCCACCTTCCCTCCCTCTTTAATATCGAGATATAATTTACTTACCATAAAATTCACTCTTTTAAAGGGATTTATAATATAGTCACTAAATTTTGCAACCATCATCATTCTCTAATTCCAGAATATTTTCATCACCCCAAAAAAGAAACTCTATACCCATTAATGGTCACTCCCCAATGCTCCCTCTCCCCAGCTCCTGGCAACTATTAATCTACTTTCTACTGCTACGGGTTTGCCTATTCTGGGCATTTCACATAAATGAAATCATACAATATGCTGTCTGGCCTTTGGATCAGGCTTCTTTCACTTAGCATAATGTTTTCAGGGTTTATCCATGTTATCACATATATGAGTATGTCATTCCTTTTTATGGATAAATAATATTCCATTGTGTGGAAATACCACCTTTGGTTTATTCATGCAATAATTAATAGACATTGTGGTTTCCACTTTTGGGCTATTATGAATACAGCTGCTATGAACACAGTAGATAGATTTTTATGTGAACATGTTTTCAACTGTCTTGGGTTTATTCCTATGAGTGAAAATGCAGAGTCATAAGTTAACTCTATGTTTAGCATTTTGCAAAACTGCCAAAGTGTTTTCCATTGTTGCACCATTTTACATTTCCAGCAGCAATGTATAAAAGTTCCAATTTCTCTACATCCTCTCAACACTTACTGTTTTTTTTTTTTATTATACCCATTCTAGTGGGTGTGAGGTAGTATCTCATTGTGGTTTTGGTTTGCCTTGCCCTAGTGACTAATGATGTAGAACATCATTTTGTATACATATTGGTCCTATTTGGAGAAACATCTATTTGGATATAGAATAAGTGGTTGACAGTCTTTAGCTTTCAACACTTTGAATATCTAATCCCACTGATTTCAAGTCTCCATTTTCTGATAAAAGGTCAGCTATTAATCTTACTGAAGCTCCCTTGCACATGATGAGTCACTTTTCTCCCACTGCTCTCAACATTCTATGTCTTTCGACAGTTTGCTTATCATGTGTCTGATATAGCTCTTTGATTTTTATCCTACTTAAAATTCACTGAGCTTCTTAGATGTGCAGGTTAATATTTTACATAAAGTCTGGCGAGTTTCCAGCCATTATTTCTTCAAATATTCTTTCTGTTCCTTTTTTTATCTTCACTTTCTGGGACTTTTATTATGTGTATGGTGGTACGCTTGATGGTGTTCCACAGGTCTTTGAAGCTCTGTTCATTTTTCTTTATCCTTTTTTAGTTTTTGTATGTCTAACTGGATAATGTCCATTGATCTGTCTTCAAGTCCCTGGTTTTTTCTTGCCTGTTGAAATCTGCTGTGGAGGCTCTCGAGTGAGTTTTTCATTGCAGTTACTGTACTTCTCAACTCCAGATTTTCTATTTATTATTTCTATTTCCTTTTGATAAGGTCTATTAGGAGAGACATTTTTCTCACACTTTCCTTTTAATCCTTTAGATGTGGTTTCTTTTAATTCTTTAAACGTATATTAATAGCTAATTTAAAGTCTTTATCTAGAAAGTCCAACGTCTGGGATTACTGTGGTACAGTTTCCACTGACTACTTTTTTTCCTGTGTATAGGCCATACTTTTCTGTTTCTTTGCCTTACTTGTAAATTCTTGTTCAAAACTGGGCATTCTAATTAATATGTATCAACACTGGAAATAAAATTCCAGTGTTATGTTTGTTTAGTGACTCCTCTGTATTAAGTCTATAAAGTCTACGTTCTTTCTCATATGTGGCCTCTGAAGTTTTTGTTCCGTTAGCTTAGTGGTCAGCTAATAACTAGACAAATATTTCCTTACATGCCTTAAACTGAGTGTTCCAGCCTTTGTTGAGGTCTGTTTTGTGGCATACCTTCAACAAAGCACTTTACAACTCTGTCTTATCCTTCATTTCCTGCTTGCAGTCTCAAGATCAGCCAGAAGTGAGAACTCAGAGTTTTCTCAGTTTTTTCTTAGGCATGTGCACAACCATGCACATCCATGTGGCTTTACAGACACTCACAAAAACATCCAAACTTTTCAAAGGCCCTATGGACATCCCACTCTCTAGTTTGTCCTTTTAAATCTGTCAGCTTCTGGTTAGCTGCAACTGCTAATGCCACTTCAGGCAGTGCAATGTTAAACAAATAGCATGATAATTTCAACAAATGTCCTGTGGATACAGTTTTTCTCAAAGAACAAGGTACAGGCCAGATCAAATAAAGACAGACCCTGAGAATGAAACTTTTTAGCAAGCTGGCAGAAAGATCAAATAGTGACAAGTTTCTGAAAATGAGGCTTTTGGGGAGTTCCGAAGCCATTATCACTCCTCAGTGGCTACTAAATTGATGTTCATGGCTACCATAGTTGTAGGACTGTTAGTGTTCGAAAACTACTATAGAGCTTGGTAGAAGGAGATGAAATTAGGGACCACAGGGCTCACTGTTCTGAGAGTCAGCTGTTTTTCTTAAATAACACTCTTCAGATTGATGCAGGATTATTTCCAGAATTCTGAAAAAGTCGATTTTGAGTTTTTGTCAGTGTACTCATTGTTTTTGTGTAGGAGCAGATTTTTGGAAGTCCTTACTTTGTCATTCCAAAAATAGAAACCCTATGTGCTCTTCTTAAACCAACTTCTTCACACAATGTATTTGTTATCAAAAATTTATTTCCATGACATCAGTTTTATACTTACATCATCACTTATTTATCCAATTTTACTCCTACTGCTAAACCTTTAGTTTGCATCTAATTTTCTACTATTATAAAGAAAATGTGAACAGCCTTAGAACTAAATCTGAGTTTATTCTTATTTATTTCCTTAGGATATGGACATCATGAAGGCATATAACATATAATGTAAAAAAGCCCTTCAGGGATGATGGCTATATCAACTACATTCTACCAAATACACTGTATGAGAATGCCCACTGGCCTTGCTAGGTTTTCATGCTACTTGGCTTTTTTATTGCATTTCAGAGCTGCCTGTAAGTCCTCTTCTTAAAACTCTCTCTTCTGTTGCAGTTTAATATATCAAATTTAAATGGTTTCTTCTCTCCTTTTCTGACCTCTTCCTGCCCCCAAAATTCAATTTCCTAAGATTTAGGTCTCAGGCTTTCCCAGGTCTTTATAACCCTTTGCACTCCCTTTTCTTCAGAGTAGCCATACTCAAAAACTTTGACTTTCAACACTACCGAGGACTCTAAAATATATAACCCTAACATTGATAACTTTCTTGCATACCCCTCAATTATTTCAATTCTTCACTGGGACAAAACTCTACTTAGATATTTTACCATCTAATTCAACAAGTACCAAATATACCAATCTCCCCTAAAATTGAGAAGCTAAATGAGTCAAAAATAGGGTAGCACAAGAAGCATATATAAAAAATACAATCTAGAATACTATAAAGGATTAAGCTGAAAAATCTATGTAAAAGTTTTAAAAAACAGCAATTTTCAAGAACTAGTCCCCAAGGGACAAACTATTAAACTTAAATAAGAAAGAAGAAAATGGCAGAGCCAAGATCCAGGTGGCCTAAATCACTAATCATAATTCAATGAAAAGTTAAGACTGGGAACTGTAGTCAGTCAGCCAACATAATACATAGGGGAAAAGACTCAGTAGTCAGAATGTACTAGTAACATTTCCTAAGAAAACACACAAGTTTTACTGCTCTATCCCAGTCACTGGCTGTCTTCCACTTGGTTCTGGCAATAATAATGGCCTTTTCTCCCCTCATTGGTTCATAAAGGCATGTGATGGGAACAACACATTCTCTTCTCTCCCCTTCTTTTGTACCCTGGACCTTGAATGAAACACCTCCAAGCCAAAGCCTATTGCACTCAACAATAAGAGAACAGGTGTTATAGCAAAGCAAAAGAGCAGCTGGGTCCAGGAGAAATCCAATCCCCTAATCATCATACAAACTTCCCAAAGACTGTACAGTCAGCTAAACTGCCACATTTTCTGGAATGTGCCACCTGGATACCAATGCCTAAAATATAACACTGGGATATAGAAAGCATGGCTCTGTGATAAAAACTGAGAATTAACGAGTAAAGTTTTGCAAAGCTAATAGATGATTCCAAGTTCTTACTTGAGAAGTTTACTCATGTCAGTTAAGCTCCTCCTAACAAAAGGGACAATGAATGCAACTGATCATGATAAAAGCAAAGAACCATTTGGAAAGTACTTATTGGAAAGGCTGTTTAAAATACTTATTAAAATGCTAATAATGGTGGAGTTTCAGAAAAATAGCTGTGAGCAGGGAGGAGGCAGGGATTTTATGTGGAAGAACATGAGGGGGTTATGTTCTGTATTTTTAGAGCAGTTTAAGTTGCACAGGTGTATGCATCTGTTAAAATTCATGAATTGGTTCACTTAAGATCTGTGTACTTCATAACATATGAATTTCATGCCAGAAAGAGAAAAAAAACTCTATAAGCCAATACTGAGCTCTAGTTAATGATATGCATGCTGAAATTTTTAGAAGTGTACTGATGTCTACAACATACTTTGAAATACATTTTTAAAAGATGAATTGATAAGATGGATAATTATATGACAGCAAATACAATAAAATTTATTAATTTTAGCATCCATGACAAGT
>NW_006432447.1:9303788-9361335 GCF_000325575.1 Pteropus alecto | reverse complement strand
TATATGTTTGAAAACTTCATAATAAAATGTTGACAAAAAATTGCTACATGGAGCCAGGATTCTTTTATCTGTTTTTGATTTATGTTTTAACCAATGTCATATAGCAAGACAGAATGAAAGTAAAAATAAGCATGGTGTAAAAATATAGAGCTCTTTTAAAAAAATAAGCAACACAAAATCATATCAGGTTGGTAAACAGTAAACCTCTGAATTATTTTAGCTATCCAAGATATTTTGTTGTTTGATGATTTTGTGGTTAATTATAGTCAATGAACTGATAACAAGATAGCACTGAAGATTCCTACATGTCATTTTAAGCATATGAGATTCAATTAGGATTTTAGTAGCTTTCTTTTCAGATCCAGACTAAACTAGGCACAGAAAAAAATATGAATAAGGCAGAATTAACGGGAATGGGGAGACTGGGAGAACTGGGGGATGGGGTAGGGCCATAATTATAAAGTAATACAAATCTAAAATACTTCTTATAATCACATTTATCAAAATCGCATCGTGCATATTTAAAATATTCAGGATTTCAAGTCATAAATTATCTCAGTTATGACCACAACAGGGGGGCAATGGTACTATGTGTTTTTCTTACATAGCTAACCATTCCATCATTTTTGACTTTTCTCTTGCTCATACTCTAA
Organism: Pteropus alecto; assembly: GCF_000325575.1. Lineage (NCBI taxonomy): Eukaryota > Metazoa > Chordata > Mammalia > Chiroptera > Pteropodidae > Pteropus > Pteropus alecto. Next base: position 9,360,682 of record NW_006432447.1, on the reverse strand, counting down.
CCTATTCAGCAAATCTTATTGGTTCTACCATCAAAACATAACCAGAATCTGATCACTTCCCATTACCTGCACCTCTTGCTTGAATTACTGTAATGGCCTCCTAACTGCTTCTGCTCTGCCTCTCTTCAGTCTATTCTCAGCACAAAAGCCAGAGTAATTCTGCTGAAATCTAATCCAGATCATGTTTCTCCTCTGCTTGGAACCCTCCAAAGGCTCCCCATCTCACTCAGTAAAAGTCAAAAGTCCTTTACAACAGCCTACGAGGGCCAGTGTAATCTGGCCCTTCTTTCCGCCCCGTCCTGCTCACTCTGCTCCAGCCACACTGGCTGTTCTACTGTTCCTGAAACATGCCAAACATCTTTCTTCCTCAAGGCCTCTAAAATCCCTGTTTCCTCTGCCTGGAACGTTTTCCCCTAAGATATATCATATCCCAGGGCTCTTGCACTCATCATTTTCAGGACTTTCCTCAAATGACATCTTCTCTGTGAGGTATTCTCTGGTCAACTTAAAATTCTACCCTACTGTACCCCTATTGCATTCTCTATCCCTCTTTCCCATTATATTTTTCTTCATAACATTTTTTACCATCTAACATACTGTATGTTTTAATAACACTGTTTATTGTCTGTCACCTCCCACTAGAAGTAAAGTTTCACAAAAAAGGTATTTTTTCCATTTATGATTGCTATATCCCTGGAACCTAAGACAGTGCCTATCACGGTGTAAGCACTCAATAAGTATTTGCTGACTGAATGAATAAACTGATTCTCCTGCTAGGCATATTTTACCTGGTAGTAGTGGTCTTCCCCTCCATCTTTTGACTGTTCCAGATTTTCACTGTGCCATCATTTGAACATGTTGCAAAAAGTGAGTGTTCATCAGAGACTCTAATTCGATTCACAGCAAATTTGTGTTCATGAAGATGTGCGACTAGGAGCCCTTTAGGACGCCACCCTAAGGAAAAACAAAGGGGTGTATCTTAAATCATACTTTACAATCTTTCCCTTACCCAGCAACTATAATCACCAACAACCATGAGAGAACAATCATAAGAACTATACAAAGGGTACTAACAGCTAACCAATCCAGAGTGGTCTACTGGGCCATGACAGACACTATTATCTATTGAGTAAGACATCCAAGATAGCAACTAAATGTTGCTCAAATAGCCTTAGAAAGCCTGCACCTGGAGACCCCTAGTGTCTGAGAAGGCACAGGAGTCACTTGCTACCCAACTGCTTGTTTAGGAGCAAGAGATAATGACTATCCTGAACTACAGAAATTGGAATGTTAAAAGGCAGACTGAGCCTGAAAGCCTCAAAGACCCAGATCCACCATACCACATATATGTCTGATCTTAGAGTAATCTCTGTGCTTCGATTTCCTCAAATGTAAAATGAGGAAAATACTACTTAATCCAAATGGTCACTATATGGATAAATGAGATGTATAAAATCTAACACGATCCCAGGCCCACAGTAAACACCCAATGTTTATTTCCTCTCTACAAGCAATCATTTATTCTATGCTATCAACATGTCAGTATAAATGGTATTATAAATTAGAGCCTCAGAATGCCCATGGATTTTCTAGTACTTTCTTTATGATATCACTACCCTTGTTTTATTATGTATTTTTTATGATTAATTTCCTATAATAAATTACAAATTCCGAGGCCAGAAACTATGTCTTATCCATTCTGAATATTCACAGTATCTAGCATGTCCTTGCATGTAACTGTCTTTAATGGTGATGAATAAAATTCTATATTAAGTATAACATTTAATTACATTTAATATTAATCAATGTTAAAATAAAACAAAACTGAAAGCTACGCTGAAGATCATACTATATTAAGAGTTAGCACTGTGCCTAATTAAGTGATAACAATGTCATTTTACGATAAAATTACTTTTTACCAAGAAACAAAAATGAAACCAATACTAATGCCAAACCTGGCTTACTGTTTCCCCTTGGCTCTCTAGCCTGTATGTGTGGAAAGAACATCTAGATGTGATTTTTAAGGAGGATACACTGGATTTGAAAGCGATCAAAAACACTATGTCATAAACTCTAGATAATCTACCAGGCTAGGTTGAACATTTCCCTCTAGAAAAAAATCAATTTCAAGCAATCACTTAAGTGTGGATAGAAAAATTTAAGAGTCCAACAGTCATCACACATTTCTTGAACCACAAAATCTGACACCTTTTCTAGGATTACTGAATAAAATGTACAGCTCCACTCAAGTATAAAATACCACTTATAAAGACAATTTCTATCCTAAAATAGTTTTGGTCAACTTTTTTTGTTTTTAAAGCAGGGCTGGTAAATAATATTGGACTATATCACAGAAACAACATATGAAAATTCATGTGACTAGAGATGCCTCTTACCACTTAACAATATTTTCTAAATCTTTAAATCATTGACCACTACAAGCATTTTCTAGGTTCACAATAGAAGCCCTTGGGAATTCACATTATTTTTAAATCTCTACACATAAACACACTATGCATTTCTCCTCAATATTTTCAATCTAATTTTCATTACTAAAGTCTACAGAAACTCATTAAAAATGTCTTTCAAAATCTGAAAATCTATTATCAAAGACTAACTCCACCACATTAAACTGGGCAAGTCTGTTAACATAGCTGAGCCACATTCTCATATGAAATATCTCTAGATTTCCTTTAGATGTTCTCAGAATACAGGAGTGCTTCTCCCAAATCTTAATGTTGATAACTGCTAAATGGTGGGGTTGTAGGTGATTTTGTTTTCTTGTAAAAGTATTCATTATTTTCAAAATTTTACTTTTTTAAAATTAATAGATGTTAAACCCTTCTGAAATTAAAAGTTAAAAGTTTACTCTAAGCAACCTGACATTCAGTGAGAAAGTGGCATGACATTAAGCAAGCAGATAAAACCTAGCCTGATAAATGGAGAAACTGGACTACAGACAGGCCTAACGTCTTTATATAAGTGGCCTAAAGAAGATAGTACAAGTTGCCCCTAGAGCTCAGAAGATCCAAACATCACAAATGACTTAAGATGTCTCACTTATTGCTTATTCCTCTAGGCTTCCAAAGTGACACTTTGTTCTTACTTCTTTTGCTTGGTAATTACCAGTACCCAGCATTAGATTCTAGGCTTTGGCACCTAGGCTAGAATACAACTCCCTTCAGTGGTGCTTTTACCCGGTGGTGGTGGTTTACTCTCCCATTCAGCGTTTTCCATCATCTGCTTAGCTATTCTCTCAGCATTACACTGCTCTCGCTTTTGTTGTATGAGTTGCTGAAGTTCAGTTTTACAAGTTGTGATCCGAATCTGGTAAGTGGATGGTAAAATTGTGCTACTTAAAACCTGTACTGTTGGTTTTCTACTTTGGACATTTGTCACTTCTGGAACCTATAAAACAAACAGAATTATAGGTAATTATGTCATAAGTAAAGTATATTTGATAATAAAAATGTACCTATGTTCTCTTTATTCACTGTATCAGCTTTTTGTCCTTATTAATGTACCAATTTTGAAATGTTTAAATACAATGACATGTTTTCAGTGAAAACCTAGTTCAAATGAGGTTTATAATTACACATATTACATTCCAAACTTCTACATTATTAAAATAAATTATCAGTGCAGCAATAACATTTTTGTTTAAAATTCTCATGAACTGAAAAGAAATAGAATTTTGTCAGTTAATACTTTTCATTTAAAATATGACTAGCTAGAGAAGGGTTACCTTAAATTGCGAATTTATTTTAAATATATAAAAATCATCATGACATTTCTCACACATGACAAACTTAAGACTTTTCTTCTCAGGAGTATTCTTGCTGTTTTACAGAAATAACTATGTCATATTAAAGAATAAAAAGAGATTTAAAAGGTTCACTGCAGACTAATTATAAACACAGTTCATAATTTCTTCAACCCATAATTTCAGATTACTTTATTAGTGAGTACTCTAAAACAAGACCTTTTTTGATGTGTTCAATAACTAGATTTCCTCTTGTCTATAAAATTAAAAATAAACCTGTGTTAGAAACATGTCCTCCTACAGGACGAGTCACTCTACTGATTTTTCCAGTATAGTACACAGCCTCTGAACATCCAAAAAAGCAGAATGGGATTGAAAGATAAAAGGAGAGAAAAGAAAAAAAAAAAAGACAAAAAGAGGACAATTGCTTAAGTGACAATACCTGCGGAGAAGTTGACAAGGGGACACAAATGCCAACAGAGGACTCAGAACGAGGCGGCTTCCCAGTCTGAATCACCTCCTGGTCACTCCCTTTAGGTAGGACCTGTGGGATGTTTGGTGGTTCCAGTGACCCAAACATGCTTTTCCATTCTTCATTTACATTTGAGTCTTGTTTCACATGTTTTCTAGCTATGAAAACAGATTTAGAATAGTCTGAAGGAAACCTCTAAAACCAGTATGTGAAGACAAAAAGAGGACAATTGCTTAAGTGACAATACCTGCGGAGAAGTTGACAAGGGGACACAAATGCCAACAGAGGACTCCGAACGAGGCGGCTTCCCAGTCTGAATCACCTCCTGGTCACTCCCTTTAGGTAGGACCTGTGGGATGTTTGGTGGTTCCAGTGACCCAAACATGCTTTTCCATTCTTCATTTACATTTGAGTCTTGTTTCACATGTTTTCTAGCTATGAAAACAGATTTAGAATAGTCTGAAGGAAACCTCTAAAACTTTTATTGCTTTTTTTTCTAGTGGGGGAGGGGCTTCACATGCTATTTGCATTTCAAATCCTATTTGTTCTTTATGACTTCCAATTTATTTACATTTATATATCAACTCACTTCATTTCTAGGGCAGATGCAACAGATGGGCTTTTGATAGTGTTAATAATTAGACCTACTTGTTTCCTAGTTTCCCAAGGTTAGCTCAAATTCAAATAACCATTTCATCTGAAGAACCAAAAATAAAAACAACTTTTTCAAATTTTTCAAATGTCACTGAGCACACTGCTAAATATGACCTCTCTATTAGTAATATCAGTTACTCAGGAAATGAAATAAAAACAGAATAAAAAATTAATTGTTATCTACCTCCTGACTATAAACAGATGAGAAATCTTTAATTCCTTTGTCCAATTAGAAAAATATATTAAGTTCTAGCATTACCAAAAAATAACACGATTTGCCCCGTAACTTTATAAATCTCATAAACTAATACTACCATTTTATTTACTATATATACTGTTTCACAACTTCTTTTTCTTCTACTTAATATATTGAACATTTATTTCACCATTCCCCTATTAATGAACACTTCAATATTTTCCAGATATTTCAATATTTTTTTTGCAGGGAAAACACTCTTCTACATATTTCTTCGTATGTATGTCCTTATTTCTTAGGACAGTGCTTCTTGAAAAGAGTACGTTCAATTTACAATCTCTTCAACAGGGTATGAAAACGCCTGCTTCTCTACACCCTTGCTAACTCTGGGCATGATCGCTCTCTGCTACACTCTTAGGCAGAAAACGGCATCTTGTTATTCTAATTTGCATTTCTTTATTTACCTTTTCAAACATATGCATCTCTTTAACTTGAATGTTCAAATCCTTCACTATTTTTTTCTCAGAGTGCTTGCATTTTTCTCTTTAATCTATATGAGTGAGTGCTTTACATATTATGGATGTAAAGCACCTATAATTAAGTTGCAAATCTTTATCACAAATTTGGCAGTTAGAAGTTTAAATATAATTCATTAGTTGCCCTCAAAATCTGATACTGGAATAGAGGAATTTTTAAAGGCATAGACTTGGAAGTGACTATATCTCCAAAAAGGGTTAAGGGAAGAAGGCTCAAGATCTTAAAAACCTCATACAGTGTCAACGTTATCGTTACAAGAGCTGACAGTTCTAAATCTTGAGACTTCAAATGACTGAGGCTTCTCTGGTCTCTATTCTTTTGTATTTCATTGTTAAATTTAAGACTATTCTTTTCAATTGACTGGGCATTACCTAATAACAAACCAGAAACCTTTATCTCATTTTATATAGACTATTGGCCTTGGGTTGATGTTTAAAGGATTAAAAATAAAATTTCATCTTCAATCATACATTTCCACAGAGGCAACAGGATTTTATTATACAAGCAAGGCTTTGGAGTCAGGTTTTGGTTTGAATCCTGATTCTGACACATACAGAGCCATAATTTTGGCAAGTTACTTAACTTAATCTCTTAACTGTTAGTTCACTCTTCCACTTTTCCTCCCACAAACCTTTCTGCTACATAATGGAGTCACTCACCGTATTTGAAAGTTCCGTATCTGAGAAATGTGACTTTTATTTTACTACTAATTAGCTAAAAGTAGCCTTATGAAATAACTAATAATATAAGTTAAACGCATACACACACACAAATGTACTAACCTCGCTTATCATCTGGTTCCTGCTTGGTTTTAACAAGATCAACTTGTCTTCCAGTTATACCCAAGGCTGTCAAGTCAATTACCCCTTTCTGACTACTATCATGAAGATGGCTCTGGTCCACTATATTGGCCTTTGCTTTGTTAGATTTCATCATGAAGTCTTTTAGTGCCAAAAGTTTGTCTTCCTCTTCCTCTGTCATTCCCTAAAACCAAATAAAACCATATATATGCTCTACGTCCTTTTTGAAAGTAATAATAACAGGCCTCAGACTGTTATTATTGACTGGCAACTGAAAGGTCAAACCGCCCGATTTAAAATTCTAAGGGTCAGAATGGTAAAATGAAGTTAGCAAAGGCAAGAGAAAAGGAAAGTATCAGTACAAAACAACATCTCACTACTCTTCTCTATTAGGGCACTTTCTACTTTGCACCAGGCTTTATATTTTAACTTTCTTTCAAATTGGGAGCATTCAAGTATAATTCATCTTCAAAATCCCTAAAGAACTTAACACATTGCCTGGTATCTAGTAGATCTTTAATTATATAACTTTGAATAAACAAACATTTAGTATCTAAACAAAAATTCTAGAAATACAATGTTATGCAAAAGAAAATGTATCTATGTTTCAACTTTGTTCCTAGAAGTGTTGAGAACATGAAATGAGACACTGTATGTGAAAGCAGTCTATGATATGGAAAACATTCTACACACCTCAGGAATTGATAGGCATGCTTGCTGAACTGCAAATGTAAGCAACATACCCACTAGCATTTTAGGATAATGGTATGATTGGAGTCAGACTGCTTACATTCAAATCCCAGCTCCATTACTTACTACCTATATGACCTTGGTCAAGTTATCCAATTTTTCTGTACCTCTATAAAATAAAGATAATTACTAACACTCATCTTATAGGTTATTATGAATTTTTAAAATATTGATCCACCCAAGACACTTAGAACACTGGAAACGGTCTGACAGCTAATAAATACTAAGTAATTAATTCAATGTGCAACTTAAATATTCTGGTAAATGAAACAGTTCTGCATTTTCTTCGAAACTTTCCAACCACTCAGAGAATCCTCTAGAATGTTTTTATTGTGCAAATAAAAACATCAATAAAATGTAACTTTTAAAAAATGTAAACAATTCCCCTGAGGCCTTAATCTTGAATCCCACTAGATTTTAAAAGTAATGTTCACAATCCACAGTCACAATAAAACAAACAAACCCTAGAAAGTTAGAAAGCTAATAATGAAATAAAATTGCATTATAGTTCAAAATCACAGAGAAATTCCTAACTGAATGTTTTCCAATATTAACTTGAAGTTCTTAATTTATTTTCATTTCTCCTCCTAAAATTTGCCTAAAGTAGACAATTTCATAGCTATAGTAAGAATTCTATTTTTTTGTTGTTGTTGTTGTTAGTCTATGTTTTAGTTCACAAGACCACAAAAGGGAAGGCCATCATAAAGGCCATAAAAAGGACTGAAGCCCTGATATATGCCATGGCATGGAGAAACTTTAAAAATATTTTGCTAAGAAGCCAGACATAAAAAGCCACATACTATATGATTCCACTCATAAAATATCCAAAATAGAAAAATTTGTAAAGACAGAAAGTAGATTTAGTGGTTGCTAGGGGCTGGGAATGGAGGGGAGAAGCAAATGGGGAATGATTGCTAATGAGCACAGGGTTCCTTTTTGGGATGATGAAAATGTTCTGAAATTAGATAGTTGTGATGGTTTCACAACAATGTAAACATACTAAAAACCACTGAATTGTACACTTTTAATAAGAGTAACTCTTATTATATGTGAATTATATCTCAATACAAAATGTTAGGAATGAACCATAAAAAAAATCTGAGGACACTACAAGAAAAACTGAAGGACAAATCATTCATGAACCTACACGCAACAGTATTCAATAAAGTATCAACAAATCAAATCCAGCCTATGTAAAAATGTATTTTATGTAATATTTAATACTACTTTATAGTATTTAACTATTATATACTTATTTTATATTTATGCATTTTATAATAAAAATGTATTTAAAATAAATATAATAAGGTTGTGTAGTCCCGAAATCCAGGAATAGAAGGTTGATATGACATTGGAAAATCAATCAGTGTAATTCACCATATTAATGGAAGAGAAAAACCACACAATGATCTCAATAGATTAAAAAAAAGACATCTGATAAACCTTAATATTCTTCCATAATAATCCTCTTAGCAAGCCAGAAATGAAAGTGAATTTCCTTAATCTGATAAAAAGATTGTACAAAAAACTTATAGCAAACATCACCTAAAAATGGCATAACGCTGAGAGTTTTCCAATGAGATTAGAAACAAGACAAAGATACCTACTATCACTAATTCTATTTAACACTATACTGAAGATACCCATCATTTAAATAAGGCAAGGACAATAAAAGTATTCAGATTGGAAAAATGAATAATACTGTTACTATCCACATGATATGATTGTAAATGTACAAATTCAAAAGAAACATACAATCAAGCCGTTAGAATTGATAAGTCAGTTTTACAAGGTCATTGGATATGAGGTCAGGATAAAAAATTTTTCTATATACCAGCTACAAAAATAATTTTTTAAATGTTTTTTAACAGCATTATAAAATCGAATACCCAAAATATTATATTAAAAGATGTGTAAAACTATATAACAGCTACAAAAATAATTTTTTAAATGTTTTTTAACAGCATTATAAAATTGAATACTCAAAATATTATATTAAAAGATGTGTAAAACTCTACAAAGTAAACCATAAAACCTTACTGAGATAAATTAAATATCTAATTGAAGACACATATCATGTTCATCAACTAGAAGACTCAATATTGTCAAGACTTCAATTCTCTCCTATAGGTTCCAATTCAATCTCAATATAACAATTTTTTTTTTTTTGTCTAAAGTGACAAGCTGATTTGAAAACATCACATGAAAAATGTATAAGGAAATGCAAAGGACCAAGAATAGCCAAGAGAATCCTGGAAAAGGAAAATAAGCTGGGAGATTTTGTTCTAACCAGAAGTCAAGTCTAAGAAAGTGCAATACTAGTGCAAGTCCACGAACATACCCAAAAATTCTGCTTCAGGTCATGATGTAATACCAGAGACTAGATTTACCCTCCCACTTTAAACAACTTTAAAACGGGACAAAATATATGAAACACTTTTTGAAAGGTAGAGTTGCACACCTCTCATTTAAATCGAAAACTAGAAATGGTTAAGCTTGGGGAGGAAAGCATGTCGAAAGCTGAGACAGGCCAAAAGTGAGGCCTCTTGTGCCAGTTAGCCAAGTTATGAATGCAAGGAAAAAGTTCTTGAAGGAAATTACAAGTGCTACTCCAGTGAACACACAAATTATTAAGCAAAATGGCCTTACTGCTGATATGGAGAAAGTTTTAGTGGTCTAGATAAATCAAACCAGCAACAACATTCCTTTAAGCCAAAGCCTAATCCAGAGCAAGGATCCAACTCTCTTCAATTCTATGAAAGCTGAAAGAGGTGAGAAAGGTGCAGAAGAAAAGTGTGAAATTAGCAAAGGTTTATGAGGTTACACAACAAAGGAAGCCAACTCTATACATAAAAGTGCAAGGTGAAGCAGCAAGTGATGATGTAGAAGCTGCAGTAAGTTGTCCAGAAGATCTAGCTAAGATAATTAATGAAGATGGCTACACTACATCACATATTTTCAATGTAGACCAACAGCCTTATATTGAAGGTGCCATCTAGGACTTTCATAGCTAGAAAGGAGCACTGACTTCTCCTTTGGTTTCAAAGGTTCAAAGGACAAGCTGACTCTCTTGTTAGGGACTAATGTAGCTGGTGACTTTAAATTGAAGCCAATTGTCATTAATCATTCTGAAAATCCTAGGGTCCTTAAGAATTATGCTAAATCTACTTCTGTCTGTGCTCTACAAATGGAACAGCAAAGACTGATGACAGCACATCTGTTTACAACATGGCTTACTGACTATTCTAAGCTCGCTACTGTGACTTACTGCTCAGAAAAAATAATTCCTTTCAAAATCTTACTGCTCACTGATACTTGATACTATACCTGGTCACCCAAAAGCTCTGTTAGAGATGTACAAGAAGATTAATGTTGTTTTCATGTCTGCTAACACAACACCAATTCTGCAGCCCATGGATCAAAGAGTAATTTCAACTTTCATGTCTTATGACTTAAGAAATATGTTTTGTAAAGCTGCCAAATATAGTGATTCCTCTGATGGATCTGGGTTAAGTCAATCGAAAATCTGGAAAGGATTCATCATTCTAGATACAATTAAGGAGATTCGTGATTCATGGGAAGAAGTAAAAATATCAACATTAACAAGAGTTTATAAGAAGTTGATTCCAACCCTTATGGATGACTTTGAGGGATTCGAGACTTCAGTGGAGAAAGTTATCTACAGATGTGGTAGAAACAGCAAGAGAACAAAATTTAGAGTGGAGTCTGAAGATGTGACTGAATTACTGAAATTTCATGATAAAACTTTAATGGATGAGAAGTTACTTCTTATGGAAGTGCAAAGTGGTTTCCTGAGATGGAATCTACTTCTGGGGAAGATGCTGTTGAAATGACAACAAAGGATTTAGAATATTATATAAACTTAGTTGATAAAGCAGTAGCAAGGTTTGAGAGGATTGACTCCAATTTTGAAAGTTCTACTTTGGGTAAAATGCTATCAAACAGGATCACATGCTACAGAGAAATCACTTATGAAAAGAAGAGTCAATTGATGTGGCAAACTTCGTTGTCATCCTACTTTAAGAAATTGCCACAGCTAACCCCAACCTTCAGCAACCACCACCTAGATCAGTCAACAGACATCAAAGTTGAGACAAGACCCTCTACCAGCAAAAAGATTATGACTGACTGAAGGCTCAGATGATAGTTAGCATTTTTTAGCAATACATATTTTTTGAATTAAGGTATGTACAATACATTGTTTTTCAGACATATTTCTATTACACACTTAATAGATTATAGTGTAGTGTAACATAACTTTTATATGCACTGGGAAACCAAAAATTCTGAGTGACTCGTTTGATTGCGATATCTGCTTTATTGTGACATTTGGTCCATTGAAAAGTCTGGAGGTGAACCTGCGGGATCTCTGAGGTATGCCTGTAATGAACGACGTATGTGTGAGAGGAAAGTACTCGAGGCAAGGGAAAGCACAACCAGAAAGCAGTAAGCCAAACAATTCCCAGAGCTTACACAGGACTGGGAATCAAATATTTAAGTTCCCACCAGCAAGAAGTGAAAGACCTTACTACACAGAGCATCATGTCCTCCGAAGTCCTTGGTAGTCAAGCTAAATTGGCCACTGACCAAAGGTTCCTCTTGATCTGTCCTAACAAAGCTTAAAAGCAAGGCTTAAAAGAATCAAACTGATTCCAAGTAACAACTGTACAAGTCTAACACACTATATAAAGGAATTCAGCACCCAACAACATAAAACTCACAATAGCATAGCAAGAAACTAGGCGGCTAAGGGTCAGAGAATGGAGGAAAATTTATATTTTATTATATATTCTCTTATACCTTTTCAATTTTACACCACGTGTGTATTCTACCCAATCAAAAATTATTAAAATAAAAATCATTTTAAAGCTTAAAATGCAAAGTATTTGTTGCTTTTTAAAGAAAGGATGAAATCACATATTCTTTACTAGTGCCTGATCAAATGGATGCTAATAAATCAGGCAGTTCTTGTAGATGAGATCTATCTAAAACAGTCCTGCCATGTGTTATCTCCAGATGCTAAGTCCTATTAAAAATCTGGAGTACAGACAGATTTAAACTTCCATATGGGTAATGTTCCAAAAGTGTACTTTTAAGTCTATTATCTGGAACTCTGAACACATTTTCCCACAGAAACAGTGGCAGGCTGGTCTAGAAAGGCCTACTTTACCCATGATGTATCTCAAATGTGGTTCTATACAAAAGAGCACTGTAGAACTCCAAGTTAAAAAAAAAAAAAAAAAAATTCTGTAGTATTCAGAATTCTCACCAGTGGAGGCTGAAAACATGTCTTTTCCCTCTGTGGCCATGACATTAGGAACAAGTTTGGACTCAGTTCATATTCCCTGGTACCAAGCCTCTGCTAGTAATCCCAAGAAACTAAGGGAGTACAGGGACCAAAAAGAAGGAAAGACAGAAAAAAAGGTTTACAAGGGGCTAGAAGAGATGAGCTGCACACAGACTTCTTCCTAAGACCATACAAAACCTAAGCAAGCTTCTCAGTCTTAGCTCTCTGTCCTGTTTACTTTGACAGGCAAGATGGAAATGGTGTAGGAGCATGGGCTTTGGAGTTAGACAGGTTTAGGTTAAAATGGCAGCTTTGAAATTTACTGAACTGTATGAGCACAGTCAAGTTAACTACCCTCACTGAGTCGGTTTCTTTACCTATAACATGGGGATAACATCTGTTGTTTAAATTTATTTAAGGACAGTCACAAAATTTAGAAAGCACCAACTACAGTGGTAGACTCATTGCAGGTCCTCAAAAAAAAGAAGCTGGTGTTGTTCTGCTGTTACTTCTTCTGAGTACCTCAGAGATTCTGGCCTGCTCTCCCTTCTACTAGCAGTATCTGTCCCTTGAAACAGTACTCCTAACCTTTAGGAGTCTCCTAAAACTATTAACAGAAACAACATAAAACAAGATTACATATTCCTCTTTTCCTATTTATACAAATGAGTGGATAAACGACAAATGAAAACATCAAGCAAACATTTAGAGGAACATAAGTCGGTTACAAGTCAGTGAGTTTTAGTGATTTCATCATAGCATCCAATAACAGAGGCTGGTACTTGAGGGAGCAGCAATGGCAGAGGGTTTGGGAGAGGAACAGTAGTAAGCAGAAAGTATAAAGGCTTTGGAAACTGCTCTTTTTCTCTTCCTCCTTTTACCCACAGCAGTGGCAAAACCTACACCCAAAGGAAGGTGAAAAGCAAGAACCAGAAGCTAGGGTGGCTCCATGAATGAAGTAACTAATGACTTACATGAAGGAAATATCAGCATACAGGCTTTTAATTTAATATACAAAATTTGCAGGAGAGAAATACAAAGACTCGCACCGTCCAAGCCTGAAGAAACATCTAAATTGAGGTCATTTTTACTGCATGCTGAAATCTTTTTGGTAAGGAATACTTACTAAAAAGAAACAACAGAAAAAATGTGATTCAATATCCAATTTTCCATAAATTGCTTTCTAAAATACAAAACACACCTACTATACAAGCCAAGGTTAAAGGTTCTTTGGGTTAAAGGAAAACCCAAAGAAAAAGCTCTTTGGCAATTTGAGTCACATCAAATTAAGTCTCTTAAAAACTAGGGAACAGAACCACTGGCCTGGAAAGGAAATTCAGAGGCAATTCTAGCCTCCAGCAAATTTAGACCTAAAAGAACCAAAACGGTTATTGACCAGCCTCCCATAGAAGCCTATTCCAATATTCAATCACCAAGCCAACTTTTGGGTATCAAATAGCACTGTATAGTTAGTGACAAGTACAATACACAAAAGGATTTACATCTCAAAGCTGATCAAATTCTCTCTCTGCAACTGAAGCACTTTCTCATCATCTAGTTAGACAAGACATGAATGACAAGCGTTCTCAACCAAATCATCCTGCAGACTTTTTACAGTCATTAAAGCTGTCCCTCAGTATTTGCTTTATGGATCATGAAGCATTTATTCAGAAATTGTATCCTTTACTTCTAACCATTTTTATTCCTATCTTGACCTCTCTAGGTTCTACACATCCCTCTTAAAAGAGGATGCTGAATCTAGACTATTTCTAAAGAAGCCTTATTAATGCCAAGTATTATATAAAGATTACTTCCTAGTTCTAACAAGATTTGTTAATTGATGCAATTTTAGAGGCATTTAAGATACAACAGTAAAATGATAGTTTTTTCAATCTAAGATGCATTATAAATCCCAGTTACTATAGCTGTTTGCATGTCGTGAGAACTCTCCAAATTTTGATTTAAATAATCCAGGATTCTTTTGTACTGCATCAGTGCTTTGCAATGTTCCTTCTAATTAAATTTCATTATATTTTTGGTAAAACATGGAACTGAATCAAGACTATTACTTAAATCTAAGCTTATATCTACTCCTTCCCTCATTTATATAGCCAATAATCACAAAAGAAACTTACTAGGTCTCCCATCATTCCTTATTTCGTTTAAACCCATGCCTGATTGTCATCCTAGCATTTCCTAGATACTAAAGTAAATGCCTAAGATATTTGCCAGATATTTATGCTTATGATGCAACTTAATCAACCAAAAATATTTTTAATAGCTAGATGGATGCTTTAAAATTTTTATGAAATTTGAATTTAAATATAAGATAAGATTTCAGAGAGGTGATACAACCTGTGAGAGCAATTTCTTCAGAAGCTGTGCTATGGCAGGATCCTCAGGTGGAGGGCAGTCAGGAAGAGATCCATTTCGTTTCTTCTGACGCATGTGAAGATGCCTGAACAAGCTAGTAATATCTTTAGACCGCAAAGCATAATCAAATATAGAACGACTTACAGGTTCTTTTAAAACACTGAGCAGAACAAGTTTTCTTTCAATCTATATTAGAAAAATAAAAAGAATCAGCAAAAAATACATTTAGTATAGTTATTTTCAAATTCAATACAACCTGTGTATAAAGTTAACATAAGTGTTTATTTTCTAAGAAAATCCAAGATATGAACATCTGCAATTTTTGCTTAGAAGAAAAAAGAATACTAGCGACCTTTAAAAAGCTAAGGTATTTCTTTTTCATTGTCAGCATCTGAGTACACGATTTGTGTTTATCATACCGGAAGACTAATGATAAATACCCAGGCTGGAAAAGTTTAGAAAATGAAAAAGCCTTTTCTAGATCCCAAAATGTTCATAAGTCTAATAGCCAATAGGTATTGATCCAGAAAAGATGCTCGATAGTCACAGGGCTTCCCACCAGCCATCACATTTTCCCAGGACCTTCAACCATTTTCAAAACACCATTACTCTCTCCATAGAGTTCATAAAATCCTTTTATTATCACCATGAATACTCTCCTTGTCGATGTACTTGTAATAAATGTATTTTTATTTGTAATAAAAAGGATGAGCTCTACTAAGTAATCAAGAGGACTTTCTTTAGATATTTTTAACTACCTGGTGAGTTGGCCAGTGGAAACCAGCTTAAAAGGGGTATCTTTTGTCTAATCCAAACTGTAGAAAGATATGAAACATATGAATAATTAGCCTTTCCGATCCTGGCCTTTCAAAATATAAAACAATGACAAAAGCAAAAAAAAAAAAAAAATTAAGGATTTCTGAGAAAACAAAGACAATGGTACAGACTTCTAACCGCTTATATGTCATATTTATTATAGTAAACCACAACTAAAAGTTATTACAAAAATGCATGCAATTTTTAAATCCCAGAGACATTTCACATTGTGTTATAAAAACAGTCAATAAATAAACTTCTAAATAGAATAAGTGGTCAAAAGTAGTAACAATCTTTAGACCTGATTTCCAAAGAAGCTTTAATAAACTTCAAAAAAGGGCATATTTTCTAGTAATATTACCCATCTTTCATGTATAAACAAATTGTTCTTTGGGTAAAAATAAAAAAATTCTAAAAAATATAAAATAAAGAATGGTGATCCCCCAAAATGGATGAATCTATGGGGAAAGGTAAGGACTCAAGGCACAGCCAAATCCTCCTCCTTTCCAGAGGATATCCAAGGCCACTTTCCCCAACCAAAAGAAAGGCGCAGTGGAATATAAAAGTAGGAGTAAGCCATAAGCATGAGAATTTGCAAAAGAGAAATGAAGTTCTAGTAAAAATGGGACATTTCAGGATGTTTTAACAGTCAGAATCATCTCTTGACAGTGCATTAAATTTAAGTATCTATTTTGATAGCTGGCTGTCCAGCAAGATAAAGGGTGTAAACACTGAAGAGTTGGTTAAATAATTGCCTTGTACAAACCAAGATCCAAAGTTTACCTTCAAGTGCTGTACTACTTGGGGAAGGAGAACAAGGTAATCATTAGATTTAAAAGGAGAGAGAGGGAGAGAGACAGAGAGAAAGAAAGAGAGAGCAAGAGAGAGGAAACCAGAACCAAGTAGTGGCCCCCCAAACAAAACATTTGAAAAAGGCTTTTTCTAATTTATTATAAATGTTGATGGGATGAAATCAGTTATACTTTTTAAAATAAAATAAAATGAAATCAGTTATAGTTTTAAAAGTATTTTCTTACACATAAGACATAAACTATGAACTAAGTGTTATATTACACATAACATGATGGAAAACATAATAATCTCTTGACCATTTCTCACCTTCAGAAGTGTTTATTCAACATTAACTAGCTTGAAAGGAATGTGAAAATGTTGTACTTCAATTTAAATCTTTAAAAAATTAAAAAAAAAACAGGACTCTAAACCTTTTTTTAAAGGGCACAGTTTGGAAGGAGGATTGATTTCCAAGTTGAAACACACTTACCTGTATTATTGGTTGGGTAATATATGGGTCAAGGTAAGGCATCAGTTTACAGTACACATCAGCTGTGTTTATTTGATGAGCGACCACTGTGATAAATCCCACAGCACCATAGCGTATCCATAGATTGGGATGGCACAGAAAGGGGGCTAAAGAGTAAAAAAAAAAGTATGGATTAAACCATGTTCATAAATAGTTTCAAACTATCAAGATAAACAAACTTTCACTTTATAACACAATTGAAAAAGAGATTATACCACAATGTTGCTATCAGGTGTCTTCACATATTCAATTACCCTAAGACGTAAACTCAACCAAGTAAACATACTAATACTATAATTTTCCCTATCATAAGAATCAGCAATATCATAAAAGAATAAAAACAGCTACCTCTTTTCTGAGAATTTAAATTTATATTTTTCAGTCAGGGCTGAAGATGGGTGAGCATCTACTCATTTAAAAGACTGGATTAAAAATTACTGAACAGAGATATAAAAAGTCCCAAAAGTATACAGTAAACTATTACACCCCTATCTGCTACCCTGTAGAAGTCAAAGGACACATCATCTACCACATCAAGGGCAAAGAAATAGAAGCTGTCTCTTCTCTAAGCCATAGCTTTAAGATTAAAGGAACAATTTCACCTATCTGACATTCTTTTTAATGTAAAGGTTTGATCAAATCGAATATATCACTCATAAATTCATTCACAAGGCATTATGAATGGAAACTAAAAGGCTGAAAACATGATGCCCCATTCTTAAAGAGTTTAAAATATAAGATTAAACCAGAAAATTAAATGAATGTCTTTTAACCTCTCTTATTTTAAATGTTGTGCATTACAGCTAAAATCAGTGATTTCAACTAATCACAGTAAGATTTAGAAATTCAAAATTCTAAAAGTAAAGGAAAAAATCTATATCAGTTCTAAGTATGCAAAAAATCAGCATTTAGAAGACATTTTTGTCAATACTGTTTATAGTATTAAAAGGCGAAGGAGGAAAAAATTGTTCAAAATATGTCTCCAAAGTATTATTTTAATAACACATGGAGAAGGTTTTATTTCATAAAAATTCTGCTGACTCTGAGATATCCAACAAGGGAGGGCTGATAGTTTCCCTTTTAACAACAGGGAAAATGAGGACTGGAAAAACATTTAAACATCTCTAAAAAGTAAACCCAAAATGAGTTGGCAGGAGTTAAGCACTGCATGAGGCTGCATTATTGGTCCTAATTCTTTGTTATCTGTATTACACTACCAGACTCTTGCGTTACACCCATGGTATGCAAAGGGTACCTCCTCTGCCCCTTGCTTTTAACTCAATCATATTACTTGCTCTGGCTAATGGATATAAGCATATATAACACAAACAAAAACTTGAAATGCCCTGCATAGCTAGGCTTCCTCCGTCATGCTTCTGCCATCACCCAGAACACAACGTGTGTAGCAGGTGACCTTCCAACCTGGGATCCAGAATGGATCAGAGATGGATCACAGTCACCACAGACAATCTTGAGATGCAAAGCCTAAAGCAGAGCCACCCACACAGCCTACAGAAGCATGATGAGAAATTTATTGAAGCATTTACTGAGATTTTGTGGTTGTGTTGTACAGCATTACTGTATCAGTAAGTGGCTAATTGATACAAAGAATCTCAAGACATCAAACAAGAAACCAGAACCAAAAGGATTCCCTGTAAAACAGTATACTCAATCTTTTCTCCATCCAATACGCTCTCATTATCTGGGGAAGGTGAGTATTCTAAGTGGGAAGAGTATAGTTTTTAAAAAAAACTACCAAAGAAATCATGATAATCATCATCACTACTACCACCATTCTTTAACAATCACTACCAAAGACTAACCATGGGTTGTTTGAAGACAGAACAGAGATGCAGACAGTTTATCATTTGTTTTAAGTAGGTGTTTCTAAGTTACTAAAAACTGGGGGTTTTTTTCTTTTAAATAGCTTAAAATGCCAACAAAAGATTGTTTACTTGACTTTTTTTTAGTGAGGCTTTTTCTTTTTCTCCACAGCTGGTCCCAATTTCAGTCCCAGTTCTAAAGGAGCTCCCCATCAAAAAAGTTGTACCACAATGGAGTTATTCTATACCTAAAGATCATTATTTTGATGCTAAATTAAAGATACATGACTACCCCATATGCTCTTGTGATCAATGACTAGAAATAGCAGAGTCCAGAAAAATCTCTGCAAAATTTGAGAGGAGGGGTAAAAAACTATCTTTATAATTATTTTTGCTTAAAAATTGATAGACATCCATTTTCCAGATAAAAAACATGCTAATTATAAGCTACATTAAATCTCAAAACTAATTTCCAAATAATCAGGCAACAGAAGAAATGTATTATGTGAAATTAGAATAAATGAGTACATATTTATACACAGACGGTATTAATTAAAATAAAGCAACCTGGGTGGTGTCCATCGATAGATGAATGGATAAAGAAGAGGTAGTATATGTACACAATGGAATATTACTCAGTCATAAAAAGAATGAAATCGTGCCATCTGCAACAACATGGATGGACCTAGAGGGTTCTGTCCTCGGTGGAGTAAGTCAGACAGAGAGACAAATATCATATGATTTCACTTACATGTGTAATCTAAAGAACGAAATAAACAAAACAAACTCATAGAGGCAGAGAACATTTTGATAGTTCCAGATAGGAAGGGGACTGAAGGGGGTAGATAAAAAAGGGGAAGAGATTAAGAAGTACAAATTGGTAGTTACAATATAGTTATGGAGATGTGAAGTACAGTTTAAGAAATATAGTCAACAATATTGTTAATAACTATGTATATAGTATCAGATGAATACTACATTTATAAGATGATCACTTTGTAAGCTACGTAACTATCTAATTGCCATGCTGTACACCTGAAACTAATATAATATTGTATGCCAACTGCAATTGAAAAAATGTTTTAATTATTAAAAAATAATAAAAAATAAAAATTAAAAAAATAAAGAGAAGAGGAGTTAAAAGTGAGAAAAATCTGACTCTTTGGAGATAATGCAACTTTCACAGGAGGGAAAAAAGCACTGATGTGATGTGAAAACTCAGAAAATGAGAATGAGCAAGGAAATATTCCAGGTAGCAAGATATGTATGTTAATACATTTTGTCCTTAATATTACTATGAAAATGGGTGCTTTCTATACATGCTTTACACTACATAGGACCAGAAATTTTAAAAAGTCTAACGTCTTTTGTTTTACTATAATATTAAGAACTTTTGGTTCCCATGTTATTAGCTTTTTTAAAAAATGGGAAAATAGATGATTAATCCCTCAAGGTTTAGCACCCTGTAGCTTACATGAAAAATCAAAAATATTTCAATGTAATGAAGATTCTTATCATGACTGTGTTGACAATACTCAACAATTTGCTATTAAATTTGTAATTATTTTTAACATAATCAAAAACCAAATCACAGTTATAAACTAAGAATGATTATAGATATTAGAGCAGCGGTCCCCAACCTTTTTGACACCAGGGACCAGTATTTCTATGAGAATCTAAGGCCTAATGATCTGAGGTGGAACTCAGTTGGTGATGCTAGCGCTGGGGAGTGGCTGTGAACCAGTACCGGTCCGCAGCCCGGGGGTTGGGGACCCCTGTACTAGAGTACAAAATAAGAAACCCACATATACTTAAGTACTCCACGATTTTTTATTTTTAAAAAACTACACTTATGCCTTTAAAATTTCCAGAAATTTTATATATCTCTACTACTACCATCTAGTTTCTCAACAATTGAAATAAATAATTCTTTTGTCTTTTATTATCTGAGGATTGCCTCAAGAAAAACCTGTTAACTAAGTCCAACCAATTTTGGTTTTCAATTAATTTTCCTTGGCAAACCATTTAGCAGCAATTAAGTATTTTATCTAAAGAGGCAATTTCCCAAGATTTCATGTCCTCTCCATATACAGCCAACTCACAATCTCACATTGCTTACTTTCTTAAAATGACAGACTAAAAGTTCTCAATATTCTTAATTTTAGAATGTGTCATATTTACTTGTTTGCTCTTATTCTGAATTTTTTTTTAAGCGAGACAACCCTTGGTTGACCTCACAGATTACAATGACTGTCAGCTTACAATCCATTATTTATTTATTTATTTTTTATGCCTACAGCACCTGGTCTTCCTAGGTGGTCTCCCTAGGTGGTCTCCCATCGAAGTATGAACCAGGCTCGATCAGACAGGATCAGGCTTGTTCAGGGTAGCATAGACTGAATTTTAAGTTTAAAGAAATATGTGCGATAAAGATCAAGGAATTATTCTTTTCACTGGTTAATAAAATTACTAACAGTAGTAACCTCAATACTATGAATTCTTAACTAGCAATGAGTACAATGAAACACGTCATAGACAATCCTCCACATCCAATTTCAACTTGACTAGAGGTCAAGCTGACAGAGCAGTTAAAGACTTTATCTATACTGTGTTAAAAAGCAAAAAAATCAGAACAAAAATCTTCATTTTTCAAGGATCACAATGACTTAACTACAAATACAAGCAAAGATACGTTTCCTAACCTGGGTGGGAGAACTAAATGATCCTTTTGTTTACCTGTCTCGCAAATACGTACAAGCCTGCATGCAGAAAAACACACACACACAATGGAAACAATAAAGTTGAAAACCCGACTCTATATTACCTAGAAATTTTACAATGCTTTATTAATGGTATTTCTCTTCTCACATCCTAATTTTCCCATCCCAAACTTGGGAAACTGAAACTTACCAATATCACTGGCAAATTCATAGACATGAGGTTTTTGCAGCAGCCCTAATTGGCACATACAAGTAAGGGCATTAAGAGCTTTCACAATAACAAATTCCTCAGCATCACTAAGACCTTGTTGCAGCAGGGGCTTGAGAATTGAGGAGCTCTGCCAGCCAACGTAGGCAGCAACACCTAAAAAAGAGAAGCAACATTATATAATTACATGTTCTATACCTGAAAATACAAATGTCATTAAGTAAAACAATAAAATTAATCAAAAGCCAAATATATTTAGCAATAACCAAGGAGAGGGCCATGCACTTCCTACACAGCACAATAAATTAAAAAGACCCACACTGAAGCAAATAATCAAGAAATTCTGGAACACTAAGGGGAAAAAAAGATCCTAGAACTTGTAGAAAGAAAAATACAAGGTCCTTTAAAAATGAAGGAGAGTAAGACTGGCATCAAATGATCTTCAACAACATGGAGACTAGAAAACAGCAGAGCAAGATCTTCAAAGTTATGAAAGAAATGTGATGCCCAAACTGTCAATAAAATAAGAGAACAAAAATAGGTCATTCTGAGACATACTAGAGCTATTCAGATTTACCTATCATGCAACTCTTTCTAAAAAAGTTACTTGAGAATGTACTCCAGCAAAATTAAGATGATGTTGAATGTACAAAAGAGTAGATAAAACCCAGGAATTCAAGGAGGGAAAAGGAATAATACTTAGCAAAGATTTAGAAATCAATCAGCCAAAATTAGAACTAAAACCCAATAAATTTCAAAAATGTTATCAAGAAGAAAAATGGAATAGGTAACAAACAATAGATAAAATTGGTTTAAAAAAAGCTAAGTATTATAGATAAGGTAAAGAAGGAATATTATTTTTCTCTATAAAAGGAAAACAAAAGAATCTGAAACTCCAAGACAGATAAAAAGTTGTTCAAGAAAGACATGGTATAAATATGAAATAAATTAAAATGTGTAATGTATTAAGTAATTAACAGAGGATAGAATATAGAATCCATTGACCTTGACACTATAAATGTTCTCATCAAGGATAAAAGAGTCATAGCACTGGAACTGTGGTGAACCATATACAAATAATACACTACTTGGCTCTACAGTCAATAAAATTTACATTCATAATCATGTAAATTTTGAGTTTTCAAAATCAGTCTATACAATGCACAAAAGACTATTATGATCATGGAGCAGAATGTAAATATTATCAACTATAACGATACAATTCTTAGTTGAACTGTCAACTAACAATTAGCTGAATTATCAAACATCAAAAAATGGGGTGGGGGGTAGAAAGAAAAGGGCACTAATATTCATGTAGTCCAAATCAGGAGATCAATAAGAAATAGGTTCAATAAAGTTATAAAAACAAATTAAAAACTAAAGCACTGAAAATAATAATCTACAGCTCAAAAACAGAGGGGAAGGGGGATCACAGCACATGTGGTATAAGTGAGTTGAATCTTCGTCTGGCATAGAAAAAATCAAGAATTAAAGTCTAACGTAGGATATAAACCTAAAAGCAACAAATGAGCAGGACAAACAGAGACTCATGGACATGAACTATAGCCTAGTGGTTACCAGAGGAGTGGTTACTAGTGGAGTAGGGGAGGAGGGGGAGGTAGATGGGGTAAAGAGGGTAAAATATAGGGGAATGGGGGAGGGTTAAGTGGGTAAAGGAGATCAAATATATGGTAGCTGAAGGAAACTGGACTTAGGGTGGTAAACACAATAGAATATATAGATTTCAAATGATAATGTACACCTGAAAATTATATAATTATATTAATCAATATTACCCCAATAAACTTAATTTTAAAAAAAGAAAGAATTAAAGTCTAAAGCTGATCATTCTAAAAATAGTAATATGAAAATATTATTTACAGGTATGGCAATAATCACCTGAAGATATCGAACCAAAAACACAAACCAGAATAGCTGCTTCCAGAAAGTGCATCTACTGCTTTCCATGTCACTTTAAAATTTTAAATAAATTTTAAATTATTTATAAAAGCGTATTTTCCCTATAATTGAGAAATAATTTTAGAATATTTTTCTGTAATAAAAGGAAAAATACTATCTCAAATTCCAGTGGCTTATATTTAGGAACTTTACGAAGTGAAATGTATCATAAACTAAGCTTAAAATATTTTAGAAACATCTGGGGAACTTATACTACCAGATACTAAAGTTAGTTATAAGTATATATTAAAATATTACATAGCTATAAGAATAGAGAGTATAATATGGAGTACAAGAATGAGAAATCAATGAAATACAACAGATAACCAGAAAATGCTCCTAAGACAGAAGCATACAACAGATGACAACTAAAGTGTCACAAATCAATGGGAAAAAAATTAAGTGTTTAATAAATAATATTGGGAAAATTGGTTATATCTCTGAAGAAAAACTAGATTTCATTTCACACCACAGCCAAAAATAAAGATTGAACAGGTAAGTGTAAATAATAAAGCATTTAAAAAAAGAAGAAAACACACATCCAACAGATTATTAACCTAATTCTGGAATGAGAAAAGCTTTTAAACACAAAAATGTAAAAATCACCAAGATCGAATAAATTGACAACATAAAAATTATTTAAAAAGACAAAAATAATGAAGTTATGTGAGAAAAATTTTTGCCATAGAAACAATAAGTTATTTAATGTTCTTAATGTATGCATGTGTGTATATATATGTGTAAATATATATGGCTCAAAGATATCGATAAGAAAAACATAACACCAACAGAAAATATGGGCCAAAATAATAAATTAAAAATTCATAGAAGAAATATGAATATGTAATCAACATGAGAAAGTTTTGACAAATATCATGTGATTTCACTTACACGTAGAATCTAAAAAAAAAAATGAATAAACAACAACAAAAAAAATGGAAACTGACACACAGATATAGAGAACAAGCTGATGGTTGCCAAAGGAGGGGGATGAAAAAATTTTTTAAAGTGTTAACAAATAAAAAACCCACGAGAAAGTTTTTCACCTTCACTAATAAGCAAAGAAACACAGTACATCAAAACAGGTTACATTTTACCCTACCAAAAGGCAAAGATTAATTAAAGCCTATTCAATACTGGTAGTGTGCAGTATTGTCAAACAACGCTGATCAGTGGAAAATATAATCTTTTTGAAAAGCTTATAAAATGTGTCAAGAGTTTTAACAATATATTCATATTCTTCAACCCACAAATTAAAATTTCAGACTTCTAAGCCCGAGAAAATAACAAGAAACAAGTATTTATGTAAAAGATTATGTGCAGATAGAAAAAAAATTTTAATAATTTAAATACCCAATAGAAGAGTTAAATAAATTTTGGTAGAACTATATAATGGAATATTTTGACCAATTATGGTTTCAAAGAACTTTTAGTAATATGATAAAAAGCTCCGAATATGTTACTAGAAAGGTGTTTAAGAAATAATAAGATTAAGAAGTAATATAATAAATACATAACACTTATGTAGCAGGCACTATTACATATGTTAATTCATTTTATCTTCACAACAACCAGTGAACAACCAATAGACAGGAACTATTATTATTCTCATTTTATAGACAGGGAAACTAAGGCACAAAAGAGATTAAATGATGTCTCCCCAAACCCCAACTGGTAAGTGACATGGCCAGAACTTAATCCCAACAATCTGGCTCTAGAATGCCTACTCTTAACCAGTACCTCTGAGCATATATGACAGAATGGAATAGATGGGATGGAAAGAGGAGAGAATCTGCAGGAAAAAAACACCGAAGCATTAATAGAGGTTGTACATGGGTTCTAAGATTAGAGATGATCTGTTTCCTTCTCAGTTTCTCTAGTTTCCAAATTTTTTTATAGCAAGCATGTATTACTTTTATAAACAAACCAAAAAAATCAATGAAAATTAATTTTAAATGAAAAAAAGAAAAAATCAATGAAAAACTTTCAATGAAAAAAGTAATATAAAGGCATGTTTCAAAATACACATGAATTCAGCAATAGAAGGAGGAAGTTCTAAGACTACCTTTTCCCAAGAAAAGGAATAAAAATAAAATTATTTGAAAAAAGGAGAGCAAGAAAGACAGAAAGCTTGAGAAGCAAAGTATACTGTATTCAAGAACTGAGTTTGATAGAGTCTGAGATGCAAGACTAAGAGAATTAATATACTGATGCAAAAACAAAAAAACAAACTAAACATGTCTGTAAAGGAGAGGTACAGTAATCTTCAGTTATAACAAAGCAAGAACAACAGGCAATTTCAAAGCCTTTCAAATGTAGGAAGTATTCATTTCTCCAAGATATTATATGACAGCAAAATATTATATGACAGCATTTGCAGAAATATTAATACTGTTGCCATGAGTTTCTTTCCTTTTTTCATTTTTTAGGAAAAATATCTGAAGTTTAGCAGTTACTTCCCCAGGTTTTTGGGAACCAAAGTCTAAACCTTATGGCTTTCTGCTATTACATGAAAAAGTTTGATATCAGCAAAGCTTTCAGACAAGCTATTACAATCATGTCCAAAATGATACAAGAAGGGTTAGTGAGTAATCATAACAACATGGTTTACTATATAATATTTCATAACTGACCAAATTTAAAATAAAAAGATAGTACCATCAAGTGGAAAGGAATCGGTTATTATTCAAAAAACAAAAATATTAAATCCTCTGTCAAGTGACTTAATCTCAAAATAAAATTCACTTTATTTCTTTGTAATTCTGAATCTAAATGTAATAGAAGCCATGAAGATAAAATACAAGATGTCTTTCTTTTTTAGATAAATCCGAAAAATCAAGACTTGCAACATGTTAAAAAATAGAGCAAAAAAAACTGCTTAGTTTTTCACAAATTTTCAGTTTACACTAAGCAACTTGTGTTCATTTTCTTTCTAACAGATTAATTTCAATCATAATTATGCTTTGTTATTTTCTGATTGTAAAAGTTAAGTATGTTTACTGTAGAAAATTTGAAAAATATGGAAAACATAAAGAAAACAATCATCTACTATAATCCTAGTCCCTGAGGTAACCACTATCACACCTTAGTATATTCCAGTTTTTTTTAAATGTGTTATTGTTACCTTTATACAACTGCAATCATGCTTTAAGTAGATGCACGACCCACTTCAGTCACTTTAATAATATTTCATGATAGTTTCCCAGGTCATTAAATATTCTTTTAAAATAGTTTTTATAGACTACATGGTATTCTTTCATATGAATGTATCTCAATTTAATTAACCAATCTCTTCATCAATTAAGACACTTCCATCATGCAAAAGCAGCATAAAGCTAAAAAAGAAATACTAGGAACTCATTTCACCATTAACAAAATTTGGTAGTACTATCGTCTTTCAGATTGCATGGAGGTATTTGAGAAGATAATTCAAAATCTTAAAAATGAATTAAAAGAAAAAAACACATACCAACTATACTATCAAAAAAAGCTCCACGCAGATGCCAATCATTCTTATCATTTAGGAAAGTGATCATGTGGGACAACAAAACATCATTGGCTTTCTGACGTCCAAAGAATACACATAGTCGTGTTATTCCGTTTTCCATTAAGGTTTGTTTCACAATATTTTCAGGGTCACTTAGCAAAGTGACAACTTTCTGCTGTACCATTTCATGTAAGGCTTGGAGCTCTAAAAAAATAAAAAAGTAAAGATACATCAGTATTTTCCCTATATGTATAGACCCAGTCTTCCTTCTTACTCCTTGGAGAAATGGAATGATTACAGAAACTACAATAAAGTCTATAATCACTAAGTTTTTCTGCTATTCAAAGCTCTGAAAGATGGGAAACAAATATAAAACTGAAGAACATTCTAATAAGCTGATGTCACAAGTATGATTACTATCTCACTAATCAAACAGCTCTATTTATGAAGCTCAAGGAGAAAACTGTGGGAAACCACCAAAAAAGGTGATCATAATACTCCAATAAGATCAACTTAATCGAGGACTTGAAAATACTAGACTGGTTCAGGATATAATCTGATGGTACAAAGCAATACTTTTAGAAAGCATTTTTAAAGATTGGTTTACTGTATTTTAGAAAGCCAGAAAATATACTGCGAGTCCTGTCAAGGCTTTACATGATCTGGCCACTACCATTCTAACAAGTAACAGACCATTACAGTTGTCTATAGCATAAAAATCTAAAAATTAGATTTCTCTAGTTTTTCCCAACTAGAAACATGTTGGAACAGATCTAAGCATATTATCTTACTTCTGAATCTTTAACTCAATAAACATTAATGACAAGCCTGTTAGAAGTTGTATGGTTATAAAGAAACTTAAGAAAGGAACTCTGACCTCAAAGAGTTTACCATCACATGTTTCTTTACAGTAAAAGGTATGGGTTTGGGTATGTAAATCACAGATAGCATGAAATAAACACAGTTTATGAGAGAGGATGTGCATAATACTCATATAAAAAGAAGTGGTTTAGACGCGTTAGCTATGATGTTTCTAATGTTTTTTTCTTTTATAAGAATAATATAATTCACCTAGCTTTATGGCTGGCTGAAACTCTGGCTGAAAATCAACTGAGCTTAGAATTTGTGGCAACAAGCTGATCATTTTCTGGCTAGTTAACAGTGTTTGCAAACAGAACAAGCCAGAGACTCTTCTCATCTACACATCTGGTATTCTTTCATCTTAAGTGACAATTACAAATAAATGATAAAGAACACATTAGCAATTCATTACAAGTAACAGGAAATCTGGAAGGAGAATCATACTACCTGTGTCATAATTTCCATTGGGATGTGTAACTTCATCAATTTCTTCACTATTTGGGTCATTTTCCATATTGAGATTTTTTAACTGTACTAATTCCAGGAATCTTAAAGCTGTTTCTGCCAGCAGAGCTATGTTTTCTATAAAAGGAAGAAAAATTGTAATTATAATCTTAAATCTCTGTAATGCTTATTTTTCCTAACTCTTTATACATAAAATAATCATAAAACTAAGGAGGAAAAGTAGAACTTTTCAATTTAGCACTTAACCTAATCATATTTCCAGTGACTAATTTCATAATCTATAACTATCCTTAAACTACCAGTTTTTTCATGAAATCTAAGCATCTTTAAAAAATAAAAATATAAAACCCAAAATATAGCACTCAAATTTATTGAGGCAAAGAAAGAAAAAGAACAAACCTTAATCCTTCTATAGAGACTTACCCTTTAAACAGTATCTTGACATTAGACTAACATTCACATGAAAATAACAGATCAAGCTAGGCTTTGTAATCACACAGAAAATACAAATATACTCTGCCATTTACTAGCTGGCTGCTTAACCAATTTTGAGTCTGTTTCTTCACATGTAAATGAGTCACATCTACTAAAAGAGTCATTACCAAACTGAATCAACCATTGTTGGATTGCTTTACAAGTGATATTCTGAGGTTCTTAGTGAATCAAAGTGTTAGACTGCCGCACTCTGCAGTTGTCTATATTTTCTCCTCTGATAATCTATTAAGACTATCTGATACTCCTCACCACTGTGAAAGCATCTACCTCTAATTTCTGCTGTTACATTTGCTTTTAATTATATTTATTCTATTGCTCAGACCATTTTCTTCCATTTTTATTTATTCCTGTCTCTACCCTTCTCTTTCCCACTTCTGTGCTTAACATATGACCATATGAGCCAAAGACTATATTCTTTTCCTTCTTACCAGTAAAAAGCACCAATAAAGTTTAACTACCTTATTTTATTCATTCTAAGACTCACTTTTTCTTTACTTTTTACATCTCACATTGAGATGTATCTTGAGATTTTTGAGTCTGCCAAATGTAGTGATTCCCTTCACCTTTTACATCTCACATTGAGATATATCTTGCAATAGGTGAGATTTTTGAGTCTGCCAAATGTAGTGATTCCCTTCACCTCAGCATCCCACTCTCCACCCCTCCCAGGTTCAACATTATTCTAAATAGAATAAAATTTACCTCTAAGTAAGCAAGACATTAATACCCTGTAATGCCTGCTCACCCTAAAGACAAGAAAATTCTAAGACATCTTCTGATAATGAATGAGTCAAAATTCTAGATGAATATCCCTACTTTAATGAACATATCTTTATTAGGAGAGGTATCTTCTGAACTTCTAAAGTCTAAGTAGATCTATGCTTATTTCCCCCATTTAAGTACATAAACCACAATGCACTTGAAAGTTTACACAAGATACAAATCTATACAGGCACGACTGAGTTAAAAAATACTGTAAAAGAAATTTAAAAATTGATTTTCACATGAAAGCAACTGAAGTGTCCTACAACAGATAATTGGATAAAGAAGCTGTGGTACATATATACAATGGAATATTACTCAGCCAGAAGAAGAGATGAAATACTGCCATTTGCGACAACATGGATGGACCTCGAGATGATCATGCTAAGTGAAATAAGCCAGACAGAAAATGTTGAAAATTACATATCACTTATATGTGGGATATAAACCTAAAAGCAACAAATGAACAGGACAAACAAACAGAGACTAATGGACATGGACTATAGACAAGTGGTTACCAAAGGGTAGCGGGGAGGAGGAAGGGAGTGACAGGCTGGGTAAAGGGAGTCAAATATGTGGTGACAGAAAGAAATCTAACTATGGGAGGTGAACAGTGTAAATATATATATGCCTTACTGTTAAAGTGTACAGCTGAAACTTACTGGATTTCATTAACCAATGTCACCATTAAAAAAATTAAATAAATTGATTTTAAACTTTTATAATTACTGACATATATGGTTTAATTATACTTAACCATACAAGTGCAAATAGACTTGACTCTATCTTAAATAAATAAATAAATAAATAAATAAATAAATAAATAAATAAATAAATAAACGAACGAATAAATAAATAGATAGCTTTAACACGCACAAGCCATAATAAAAGGACACTGCAAGGTACTGGCACTAATCCTGGGTTATCATGGACTCTCATCATAAAGACACAGAAAAGCAGGGTTACTTCAAAATCAAAGTCTAGATGAGCAACTCTGAGAACTGAAAAGAATTAAACCAGATACATTTGGGTCATGTTTGTTACCTTCTCCCATTCCCAATTTCCTCACTTATAAAATGAAGGTAATATAACATTTACTGTTCAAGGTTGTTTCAAGGGGTAGTTGTGAGAGATATACAGATCTTAGAATCCAGAATTTATCTTAGAATCTATATATCTCTTGAAACTAACCCTTGCAACAACCTTAAGCAGCAGATGCCCTGACACACAGTAGTTTTTTCAATAAACAGTAGCATTATTTTTATGCTATAACTATTAGTAATTAACTGTCAATGTTAACATGGAACCTACATATCAGAACCTTACCTAATTAACAGAACTGAGAACAGACTAAGATACACTGGGCCAAAAGTAGGTCATGAAACTCTAAAGATACTTATTTTTAAAACCTGTAAACTTTAATTTCATCTGGTTCAATTATTTATATTTACCAAGTGAATTATAAATATGCTTTGTAACGAATGATAAACTCAGATATATCTTAAAGAAATCCTGGATTATCTTGACCTAAACTTTACACTTGTACAGGTATGGAAACCAGAAGCCATATCTAAGTAAATAGGCAGATGGATAAATATAAATAAAAATATATGTACAGAAAAAAAAAACTATCACCACCAATCACTTCGTGGATGTGCCTAGCAACAAGGCCAGAGTCCAAAGATCATTTTTCACACGTTCCATTAAAATATTAATAGGCGAATCATAAAATGAATAAACTAAGCAAGTTTCTTTCAAAAAAGTGACACTATCACTACACGTTATGCACTATTTACAAAGACTTCAAAACAGAATCCTTGATTTCCACGAGATTACCTTTTAGAAATAAATTATGGAATTATGTAAATGTTCCGATGACATTTCTATGCAGAAATAAGCATTCAGAATTAATTTGAGGAGCTAAAAACATGAATCTGCATTACTTGATTTTATGAGCGAGAATTACAAGTAAAACATGCAGGTGTGTTATAAAACATACCCACTTCACAGAGAAGCCACGCATCCTAAGAACTATAGTAATAGGAAGGACCTTAAAATTTAGTAAGTTAGTAGGCTACGTTCACTGAATTATCCAGCAAAATTAATATTTTTCAACATAACAGATTGTTGTTGAATATCCTAAAATTGATATTTAAACAAGAGTATTTGTTCAGAGAAACTTTATAAAAGCCTAAAGACCCTAGCTCAGAAGTACATACTTGTAAACATTAGTCTTACTTCAGATTAAATGGAATACTCCCAGTAAAATAATAAGATTCTATATTATATGCTTTTTACCTGATGGTTCTGATCACTTCAAAAAATGAAAACACATACAAAAGTTGAGTCCCAGGGACAGATTAGCTATAAATATTACTAAAATGTTCACTAATAGTTCAAGGACCAAACTTCATCCTTTGAATTCCCAAAGAAATGAGAGAAACAAGAGACATTATAGTCAATAACTTAAAAATATCAGTGGCTATTACTTAGATAATAATCTCTTACCAGCATAGGCTAGTCTAACAATAGTAGCATCGTCTTGGGCTAAGTGGGCTATGCCCGGCAGAATATATTCTGGATAGATATTGATATCATTGCGAGGAACCTCTTTAACAAGAGCTAGAACTTTGGTCAACGTCCTCAAGGCTTCGGCCCTCACTCTAGGAACAGAGTCATTGCTGAAATGCAAAAGATATGGAGTGATACGATCCAAAAGAATTTCTACACTTAACCGTGGGGCCAAATGGAGAATAAGTTCCAAAGCAGCAAGTTTGGAATCACAGTATTTAAGGGTCTGTAGACAGGACGTTATAACAGACACCAAGATAACCAGCCCATTTTCCTTAGGCTCTCCTTCTGCTTTTTCTGGCAAATCGTGTCCACAGAGATTGTGAATAATGTTGCCCAAATCCTTCCGTATAACCAGGATACGCTCATCTGCAGAAAGAAATGTTTCTTTGGCAAACTGGGCCATGTAGGGCTGAAGGAAAGTATAAAATATTTCAGGAAAGGCATTGCCACGCTGCTGCTTTAAGTAATCTTCTGCCTCTAACCGTTTATCTGGCTCACGGTGAATCATCTGAGTTACCTATACCAAGAGGAAAAAGGGAATAAAAAATAGATTTGAGAACAGCAAATTAAATCAGATAAAAGCTACAAAGATATCTCACATTTAAAAGATTTTTGAGAATTCTGACTCTTTTCAACCTTTGCATTCAAACCACTCTCAGAATTTGACTACTAAGTAATATGTGACTCTACCACTACCCTAAAAATAGGAAATTACATACTGACATATTACAGATAGCCCTGGCACTTATATAAAGAAGAGGTATACCCTGTTCGACATTCCCCATTTATTAAGACAGGGGAGTAATATACTGCTGCCCTCAACTCAAGGATTCTTTAACTTCTTTGAGCAGGAGATACCACTGAGAATCTTAGGAAAGCAATAGGATTTTCTCGAGGAAAATGTATACGCCCAATTTTTGCATGCAAAATTACACACAATTCTGGAAAGAATCACAGAACCCCTGAAATCTATTTATATATCAGAGTTCTGGTTTAGAGCTTTATTTTCACAAGTCCAAGGAAATACATAGTTTAAGTGTAGTTCTAGATCAAAAAGGGAATGAGTGGTTTAAGCTTTTTAAGTAGTGTAAAAGAGATGTTAAATCCTGCAGATGCTAGAAATGATATAATTTGAATTTATCTTATGTTTTCTAGCATCATAAGGCTATAATTTTTTTCAACATAGTGGACACTTTATTTTTTTTCCATTTTATTTTTTTAAATAAATTTATTTATTTAAATTAGTTGCAAGTATACAGTACATTGGTTAGACATCTATAATGTTCACAAAATGATCCAAATTGCTCCCTCCCTCCCTTGGCCTTCCACTTAGCCATCATGTTAATGCTAACTACATTCCCTCTTCCATGCATAGAGGGCAGTTTAATCTTTCCTAGACCCTCATAGTGTAAAAGTCATTATTTAAATACTCGAAATATCATAAAAATATACCTAGTTACCTGAGCTTTCTTAATGGAATTACTTTTATATTTGGATTAAGCCTTTAAAGATGAGTCAAATTCACTCTTTTCACAGTTAAGAAAATGTAGGCCCAAATTCATGAAGGTACTTAGCCAATATAACGTGATGAATGAGTGCCATGCCCAAAGAAAGAACAGCCACATATACCAACTGTTAATCCAGGGCACGGATCTTTGAACGTGAGTTAAATTGCTTCCTCTGAAATATCTTGTTTTTTAATATTGGCCATTTGTAAGAGAAATTGAAATGTATATTTCTTTACCTTACTAAAGATTATTTTACATGCACCATATTCATTTCATGACTGAGTCATCATCATAAGCATCAGTTCCTCTACTGAGTTTAAAAAGATCTTTCAAACAGTAATGTGGCTTATATGACCTTCCACAGAATTCCTCATATCTATTCTGCTATACAAATTTGTGATTCTATATCTGCCCTTCCAGAAGTGCCCTCAGGGTCAAGGAAAGTATACAAAGCAAACTGATTCTATATAAAATGACTCTATATTATTGTATTATAGTCAAGTTGATGTTTCCTGTTTCCTTCATTTTAGAAATGTCTTCTTCGTTTCTTATTAGCAAACTCAATCCTGGACAACCTCTCTAACCCCCAGGCATCTCCTTACCTCCTTCTAAATCTATCCAAAGTAGAGCTAAAGATTATAATGGGAAGGGCGGGGGAGGGGTGTGTGTGTGTGTGTGTGTGCGCGTGCATGGGTGTGTGTATAAAAAATTAAGTCAAATGAGCTCTATGTCTGAGAAGGGGGGCAAAACTGAGTTTTAACAAAGTAAAAATAATAAGCTGTTTGGTCTATAGGGCTTTATTGCTTTGTTCCAAATTTGTAACATTCTAGAAAGCGGACTAATGCAAAAGAACATAATTCTATTAAATTCTTTATGGCAAATACTTGTAGTATAGTTACCAAATCTCTGATGCTACGATCTTCAATTTTATTTAGTACTTGTTCTGGAAAAAATTGTCCATTTCTATAAGCCAGAAGTTGAGAGAGATCAAATAATGGTACACCCTCTGTAAAAAGCTCAGCTATCACGCAACCTGGAAAATAGCAGATAAAATTCCATTAAAAATGAAATATAAGATAACATTAGTACAGACCAAGAGTTCAAAGAATTCATAAAACTAAAAATGTGAAACCCAAAGTAAACTAAATTAAAAATTTTTAATAAAATATACAACTACAATATAGTAAGGTAGGGAAAATGTTTATTGCCTAATCATCAATTTTTAAAAGTGTAAAGTTAAAAAAGGCCCACCCAATTTTTCTTTTAAAAAATTAAATCAAATAAAATTACTTTCTATTTCTACAATTTAAAGTATGTATGTAGCATATACACACATACACTTAGAGATAGATACATTAAAAGATTAAAAGCCACAAGAAATAGTGTTTTTTTAAGTATGGATTTATAGATATTAAGTTCATAAAGAACTACTGAGAAGTCATAACTGACAACTCATTTATTCATCATTAAACAAAAGTTATTAGGTGTCTACATTAGGCTGTCATAGTACATAAAACAGATAAAATCCCTGCCTCCATTAAGCTTTCATTCTAGGAAGGGAGACATAAAATAAACCAGTGAATAAACATAATTATAAAATGAGAAGTGCTAAATGTGGCTGTAAAATTAGAAAGAGAAGGAGGGACAACCCAGTCGTTTTTGCACTTACATAATCTTCAAACAAGAAATTGAAAAAGTATCTACATTCCCAAAAAGACAAAACAGTTTCATTGAATTATTATTATATGACATGCATTTAACAAGTCTTACAGAGATCCTTAAATAACCTTAGCTCACAGCCTTTGCTTCTGCTGGTCCTTTTGCCTGGAATGCTATTCCCCTAACTATCCACATGGTTTATACCTGCACCCCTTCAGATCTTTCTTCAATCAAATGTCATTTTAGCAGTAAGGGCTTTCTTGACTGCTCAAAATTGTTTAAAATTGCAAATCCCACAACCACAGCTACCCATACTTTTCATCTGGCACATTCCCTTTCCCCTTTCCCTGTTGTTTTTTCCCACAGTATCAACTGCCAAAATATGTATTTTATGTATTTATTTATTTCTTCATTGTCTATATACCACTAGAATGCAAACTCCATGAGGAAGGAATTTTTGTCTATTTTGTTCACTTAAGTCTACAGTAACTGAAACAATAATTCTCAATAAATTTCTTAAATTAATTTCTATCTATGTAGTGTCAAGTTTTAGAATAAAAGACTTTAAAATAGCTATTAAAAACATCATAACCAAGAAGGAAATAGAACTGAACAATGCTATGAACCAACTGTATCTAACAGACATCAAAGGAACACTCCAACAACACAATACAAAATTCTTCTCAAGTACACATGGAACACTCTCCAGATTAGACCATATGCTAGCCATAAAACAAGCCTCAATAAGTTTAAAAGAACCGAAATCATATAAATTATGTTCTTCAACCCACAATAGAATGAAGTAAGGAAAGAGTAATGGAAGGCAATCTGAAAAATTCACAAATATATAGAAATTAGACACACTCCTAAATAACCAATGCATCAAAGGGATAGTAGAAAATGAGATTAATTAAAATAAAAACACAACACATAAAACATATGGGATGCAACTAAAGCAGTGTTTAGAGGAAATGTGTAACTATAAACACCTATGTTAAAAAGTAGAAACTCGAAACAACAAAATAATGTAACATTCGCCTTAAGAAACAAAAAAAAAGTAAACTAAAACTAAAGCAAACAAAAGGAAGGAAATAAAGATTGGAGTGGAAAAGGAACATTACTACTAACCATACAAAAATGAAAGGAATTATAAGAAAATACTTTGAACAACTGTAGGCCAACAAATTAGATAATCTATATGAAATAGACAGATTCCTAAAAACAGATTACCAAAATTGACTTAAAAAGAAATAGAAAATCAGAATAAGCCTTAGTAGAGACTGAACTGGTTATGAAAAACTTCCCACAAAGAGCCTAAGCCAAGGTGGCTTAACAGGTGAATTCCATTAAACATTAAAGGACTTAACACCCACCCTTCACAATTTCTCTCAAAAAATAGAAAAAGAGGAAACGCCTTCCAATTCATTCTATGATGCCAATATTACTCTAATACCAAACCAGATAAAGACATCACAAGAAAACTACAGAACAATATCCCTGATGAATATAGATTTTAAAAACCATCTCCAAAATATTAGCAAACTGCGGGAATTAACAAGTCCATACCAATAATAAATACATAAATGAGGGCAAAGAGAAGACACCAGAGAATTGTAGGATGCTAAAGGCCTACTGATTGAATGCAGAGGAAGTGCTGGAGTTGTAAATCATCATTTTACAATCATTATAGTAAAGATTGGATAAGGCAAGAAGCATCAATGGATGCCAAATTAAGGAGGAAATTGTGATGACTGGCAGGATATTTGCATGGTCTAAAAGTTTCTTTCCACAGGTTGCTTATTCGTTACAAGAGATTTAAAAAAAAAAAAAAGTAACTATAACAGGAACTTTACACTTTAAAAAATTGGGCAAGACCTTGACCATCTGACACCATCTGCCTGCAGAGGTAATACAGTGAAGACACATCATCACCTATATACTATTCCTACTGAGAATGAATAACCTGAATCTAATCACAAACAGCAGACAAACCCAAAATGAACATTCTATTAAAAAAAAAACAAAACAAAGGGGTGGGGTAGCTAACACACACAATGCATGTAAAAGCTGCTGAAAACTGAATAAGGCTATAGTCTAGCTAACAGTAATGCACCAATTTCGATTCCTGATTTTGATGTACTAGTCATATAACACGTCGCCACTGGGGGAAGTTGGAGGAAGGGTTCTTTACAATTTTGGCAACTCCTTTTGAGTCTATCATTTGAAAATAAAAAGTATAAAAATAAGTCTTAAAAATTTAAGGGGAGAAGTATTCTTCAAAAAAATGTCAACGTCATAATGACAAAGAAAGGCTGTGTAAATGTTACAGATTAAAGGAAGCTAAGGAAACATGACAACTAAATGCAAAACCTAGACTAGGTTCTGTCCTAGAACAAGAAAAATGGTATAAAGAATATTTTTGGGTCAAATACAAAATTAGAATAAAATGTGTATCACTTAAATTTGTTATTGTATCACTTAGTTTTGCTGCAGCTGGTAAATGCAACGTACAATTACATGTTATATAAGAAACTATCCCTAATCTTAGGAAATCCATACTGAAGTATTTAGGAGTAAAGAGCCATAACGTATGTAACTTATTCAGGAAAAAATCATGGAGGGTAGGGACTGGGAGGGGAGTGGGGGTAGTGTAGAGAAAAGGTACAAGTAGTAAAGCAATTGCAGCAAATTAGTAAGGACAGGTGAATCTGTGTAAAGACTATATGGGTGTCCTATGCACTATTTTTCTTTCTGCAAGTTTGCAAGTTTTTTAAGTTTCCCCC
The DNA here is from genome assembly GCF_000325575.1 of Pteropus alecto. Taxonomy (NCBI): domain Eukaryota; kingdom Metazoa; phylum Chordata; class Mammalia; order Chiroptera; family Pteropodidae; genus Pteropus; species Pteropus alecto. Next base: position 9,322,388 of record NW_006432447.1, on the reverse strand, counting down.
CACCCCCTTTAATTCCTCCTCCTTCGCCCCACTTCCACTCCTGACCTATGGATGTTGCCATTTCCCCTTAAGAGCTGGATCTCTGAAGGTGGGGCATCTTCTCCCACAAGCTTGGGGTGTGCACCCAGGGCCAGGCGCACTCAGGGGACTATGGTCCTCCACCTGAGGCGATCCATCTGAGGCGTGAACCCAGGACCTTCTGTGTGTAAAGCAGACGTGCTAACCAATACACTATGGAGCCACCTCAAGTTTTGTAAGTTTTTAAGTTTGAAATTATTGAAATAAAAAGTCAGAAAGTAACAGAGCTACATGACTATTTATAACTAAACGGAGGTTATTATGGACTGAATTGTGTCCCCTCACACATACACAAATACATATGTTGAAGGCAGTTATCTTAGAATGTGACTGTACTTGAATAGGGTCTTTAAAGTAGTAATTAAGATTAAATGAGGTCAAAGGGTGAGACCCTAATCCTTTACAGCTGGTGTTCTTATACGAAAAGACTCTAGGGAAAAGGCATGTGCGAATACAAAGACAAGGTGGTCATGGGCAATTAAGGAGCGTGGCCTCAGGTGAAATCAACCCTGCTGGCACTTTGACGTTGGATTTCCAGCCTCCAGAAATGGGGAGAAATAAATATTTGTTTAAGCTCTCTAGTCTGAGGTATTTTGTCACGGCAGCCCTAGACAACTGATAGAGGTAAATACAGGGTTTTTCTCTTGCAACTTTATAATGTTATTCTAGAAGAAGTATTATTGGGTGGTATTTCCCTATGGAACAACTTGTTCAAGTTGTCTCTATCATCACTGTGTCCTTCTTATTCAGATCTTTGCCCAAATGTTACCTCCTCAGAGAGGCCTTCCTGACCATTTTATCTAAAGTAGTCCTCTACTAGCCTTTGTCATAGCACTTATAGGTCATAGCAATTTGTCACAGCATTTATCACTGACCAAAATTAACTATCTTATTTCCTTATTCTATCTCTTCCTCACTAGAATGCAAGCTCCATGAGGGCAAAAAACTGTCAGTCTTGTTCACAGCTTTTTTCCCAACATCTACACAATACAATGTCTCACACAGAATTAACATTCAAATATTCATCAAATGAACTCCAGCAAAAAAACAAAAAACAACTTTGCCCATATGTGTAACCAGAGACAGAGAATATATACACTTCTCCCAAACAAGCAGCCAAAAACCATGAATATGCATCAAGACAGGAAAAAGTAACATTCAAAACCCAAAAGAGCCTAAATCAGATCTTAGGAGCCACTTAGGGAATTGGACAGATCCCATCCACCTCCTTCAAAGGAATGAAAGGGCCTATTTTCAGGCAAAACAATGTAGGGCTCTTTAGTCTGGAATAACAAATGCTTAGTAAGAATTCTGTTGAAGTTTACAAAACAATAATGTGCACAGAAAGAATAAATATAAACTCTTCATCAATCCTTAAATTTTAAAACTGTAACAAACTTCCAGTTATAAAATAAATAAGTTATGGTGATGTACAGGATGATGACTATAGTTAATAATACTGTATTGCATAACTGTAAGTTACTGAGAGATTTTAAGTTCTCATCACAAGAAAAAAAAATTTGTAAACATGTATGGTGATAGACGTTGACTTATTGTGGCGATCCTTTCACAAAATGTTCAAATATGGAATTATTATGTTGCACACCTGAAACTAATACAATGTTCTGTGTCAATTATACCTCAAACAAACAAACCTATAAATGATCCCCTCAAGCTAGAAAGTGGTCACATCTCTAAGCTAAAGGAGTCCTATTTTCAGAACACTTGGTGAGTTTAAAACATGAAAATAATTTAAGAAAAATTTAGAAAAATTCAATAAATTTAGATAAATTTGGATAAATTCAAAGTTGGGACTTTGATTACATTTCTAACCTTATACCTACAGCGCACAGGCTAACCCTATCTTATCAAAAATAAAGTATTATCTTGGGACACCCATTAGTGAGCTAATGGACCAACAGAGGTGCAATCCTGTGCAAAAATTCTTACTCCTTCGTTCCCCCTACATGAAATACACTTCATTATGTTACTTTTTCTAAGTAATCTAAAATACAGCTTAATTTGTCTTCTTTGTAGTAAACTTACAGGTGAGAAAAAGATTAAACCCATCCTTTGCAAAATCTACAAAAAAATGGCCTTGATGCCAGAGTTCAGATGGTATCCCTTAGGATACCATCCTCTGCCCACTTCTTCCAGAACTTCATAAATAACCTGGAATCATGGCCCAGGTTCATGTGGTCTGTGTATGTGAAATAATGTATATGAATGCATGATACTTTTTTCCAGAGAAAGAGGCTACTAATTTAATCAAATTCTTTATGAGGATCCAAAAAAGCTTAAGAATCACTTCTCTACAAACTCTCCCTAGCTACAAACTCATTTCCTTGGCTACAATTACTACTTATTATTTCCTGATAAATACCAAATCTCCATCTCCGTCCCAAATCTCTATACACCAAACCTTTATAACCAACTATCTGTTGTACATCCTTTCCGGGACATCCTCCAAACACCTTCAACTCAACATATCTAATTCAGACCTCATCATCTTCCCTACCCCTTACCTGTTCTTCCTCCTGTGTCTGTAGCAGTGACGAGCATCGCCATCGACCCAGTTTCCCAAGCGGGGGCGGGGAGGCGGTGAGTGGTTATGGGAAGGGTGTGGTGGTGTTCTTGACTTCATCCTCCAATCAATATCCACATCCTACCAATTCTACCTACTAATTATCTCTTATGTATTACAGTTGACCCTTGAAAACAGGTTTGAATTGCATGGGCCCATTTACACACAGATTTCTTTCATATATTGGAAAATTCTTTTGGAGATTTTCAACCATTTGAAAAAACTCGCAGACAAATTTTATGATTTTCTTAATAACATTTTCTTTTCTATAGCTTACTTTATTGTAAGAATACAGTAAAAAGTACACATAACACACAAAATATGTGTTAATTGACTGTTATCGGTCAATAGTAGGCTATTAATAATAATAGTTTTAAGTTTTGGGAAGTCAAAAGTTATATGTGAATTTTCAACTGTGCCAGAAATCTGCACCCTAATCCTCACGTTGTTCAAAGATCAACTGTACTTCTCTCTACTTCCTCTCCAACTGTCACCACATGCTCCAGTTAGGAGCATGTTTTACCTAGACTGTGGCAATTTACTACTAACCAGTTTTTCCGTCTCTTGTAGGTCCCCTGCAATTCACTCTCCACGCTACAGTGTTTTGTCTAAAACACATCTGACAATGTCTCTGAAGACTAGCATGAACATACTGTTCCTTTTCTAATCTGGACCTTGCTTATCTCGAACCCTATATTCTGCATATAGTAAACTACTTAAACTGCCCTAAAAACTTAGGGCATCAAGCTCTAGTCTCCAAGTCTTTGTATGAGCAACACTCTCTGCCTGAAACAAACTCCCCTTAACATAGCTAGTTCCCAATCATCTTTCAGGTCTCAGTTTAAATATCATCCTTCCAATAAAGAGGTCTTTCTTGATCTTGCTTCTGTACCCATCACCAGCATAAAAACTAATTTAAGAACTTAAGTATCTACACATTCTTATAACAGCATCCTATGCTTAACACCACAACAGTGAGCCACATTGCACCGAAATGTCTTTTATCAACATATCTATCTCCCCATCAAAGTATAAGCACTTTGAAAAGAGGGCCGTAATTATCCATCTACGTCTCTAGTGCTTAAGGCAGTGTCTGATCCTATAGAAGAATTCAAATATTTCTTTAATGTTTGAATAAATTGCTCTTGCATTTTCCAGGCACTTAAAATGTCTAATGAAAGTATGCTGCATATATCTGAAATAGTGTATAGGACATATAAAGAAATTAATTTTTCAATGTATGGAGATTTTTTTAAAAAGCTACATTTCTATGTTCAAGACTTAAAATATATGCACATCCCCCTTAGCAAATTTGACCAATTCAAGTACCTGCTGAAAAGATGTCCATTGCTCGCTTCAGCTCTCCTCTTGTTCGCTGATTGCTATTTAAGTCTACAAGTGGAGTTGAAGGATCTCTCATATATTCTAACTCAGTGGCAAACAATCCACCATCAACAAAACGTTCAGGAGCAATATAACAAGTTCTTCTCCGTGAAGTGTCAAAGAAATAGTTGAAATCTGCTGGGTTGTCCTCTGGAAGGTAAGTGGGTTTAAAACTGGCAAAATCAGTTAAAAGGACCCAGTTCCAACTAGTGACCATTACATTCTCAGTCTTGATGTCTCCATGACGGACTCCAGATTTGTGTGCTTGGTCCACAGCTGTCAAGATTTGGAAAGCGATCCAACGCTTCTCAATGTTATTTAAGAATGGACGAGTACTGATGCGATCATAGAGGTTGTCTCGCACATACTGCCTAAACAGCATCGCTGCTTTCTCAGATGCTTTTTCTGCTGCTTTCTGGAAAGGTAGACAGTTCTGTGCAGAATGAAGCCTGATTTTTAGTTCCTCCAACTCTTGTTTATAGCTGGTCAAAGGCAATGTGGGATCCTGAATTGCAAAGACCTTCACAACCACCAGGCCTTCTCGGTGCTTTGCCCGAGCAACTTTAAAAAATCGAGTACTCCCCAGGCTCTTATCATATTCAAAGTCATGGATGTCTGAGAAATAACTCTCCACAGAAAGGATCTGAGAAGGAGCAATGCCAGCAAGCTGATTTCCCATAATGACAGCAAAAACTTCTGGGTCAGTAAGTTAGGATACGACACCTATTTTTTTAAAAGAAGAAAATTAAAAAGATCATGAAACACCATTATTTATTTGGTCTCCTCCTAAAAGATAGTTACGCCATAGCATCGCACCCTTTTAGGCAGCCCCTAAATTTCAGACATATTTATCTTAAAAGATCTTATTTTATGCTGTCCTTTCCAGAGGCTGAACTGTATTTAAGTAGGCCCCTTCAATATTAAGTTGAAAATGTTAAAATGTGTATTTTTATGATATTTACATTTTAAAATTACTAAGCCTTAGTATTGTGCTTGGGGCTAGGAGAGTCACAACAGTACTATGTAACAGTCTTTGTCCAAGAATTTGTAGTCTTGAGCATAAGACAAACACATTAAAAACTTAAAACTGACTAAGAATCATGGAATAGAAATAGGTCACTGAACTCCTCAAAGGTCAGGCTAAGATCCAAAAAATCAGTTCCAGCCTAATTCCAGTATGCCTTCCCATCCAGCTAATAGAAGGCACAAAATTGTCTGGTTTGCCAGAATGACAGAGGAGAAACCTCAGCAGAGATGTGCAAGAAAAGTAAACCAAAGTACACACTTGCCAGTTTAGATTTTCTCCTAGCTCAGATTTTGCAGGAAATAAAAGACACACATACACACATGGCCATGCATACATATAAACATTTACCCTAGGACTCTGGAAAGTGCCACGAGTCGGTCACTAGCTCACACTGAGGACATGGTGGGTCACTTCAGGGTCTGGGCTGGGAAGGGCGTCAGCAGCCAGGTGAGTCTTCTCTTTGAGAGGTCTTCCTTCACAGGCAAGAGGAGGAATGCTGGGGGAGGGACACAGAAAGTCCCAATCTCCAGAAACCCTGGTGGTCCGCAGGAAGAAGTCGGAAAGCTCTTGGGACGACAGCAGGCGGATGAAGCCAGGCTGAAGAGACCGCAGGAGTTGCCCCTGTCAGCCCCGTACTCTGCCCTGAGGGCGACGCGTTCTGCGGCCTCGCCTTCCACTCGCGCGGACCTCTGGCCCCTGGAGGCCCGCTATGCTCCTCGAGGGCCTCACCACCAGGCGGGGAGGTGGAACTCGGAAGAGACAGGGCAGCCGCCAGTTCCAGGGAAATACTTCAGCCGCTGCACATACCTCAAACGCCGAACTCCCGGGAAAGCCGCCGGCTCTGACTTCACTTCCTGCCGCGGAGCGGAAGTTACGAAGGTGTGAGGCTTGAGGAAGAGCAACAGAAGGGCACTGGTTGCTAGGAGACGAGAAAGGGGCGTGGTCTCTCTCCATGTGACGAGAAGAAAATAAGGTGCTTTTGAATACATCTGTTCCCCTCCTGCTCTTCTCCTTATCCTTCCCGAAACTCTGGGGCTGCTGAAATGCCCCAGAATCTGTTCAGACACCCCTTCACCCCAAGTACACCAGAACATAGTTATGCAAGAGAATTCACAGGCTTATTTAGGAAAGTTAATATACCCCGAGTTGAATTTTTCAAGATCTTTATTGAGCTACAATTTGCATACTATAAAGTTCACCCGTTTAAAATACACAAATCGACGTTTCTTTTAGATATTTATAGAGTCGTTCAATCATCCTATAATCTAATTTCGGAACGTTTTATGGCCCCCAGAATGAAACTCTGTAACTATTAGCAGTCACTTCCTATTTTTCCCAGCCCTAGGCAATCACTAATACACTTTCCCTTTCTATAGACTTGCCTTTTCATATATATATAGTATGCATATGTGGTCTTTGTGACTGACTTCTTTCACTTCACGTTTTTTGAAGATTATCCCTGTTGTAGCTTGTATCAGTACTTCAGATAAAACTGATAAATCTGTCTCAATTAGATTATTCCTGCATTTTCCTTACATTTATTTTCCCCACTACTAATTTTGTGAAATAACTCATGAAATAGTTTTAAATGCCTCCTATACTCACCTCTATGGTTTTCTTTCCTTCTCTTTATTTCATTCTGTCTTTTTTCTGCTTTTAAATAGCAATCATGGCTGCTTATGGAGGCTTTAAAGGAATTTCACCTAGTCCTTTTCAGAGTAAATTAAAATATAAAATTTGCTTGCCACTGGTGGAGTTAAAAAAAAGAGAGAGAGAGAGAGAGAAACAGCAAATGCTCTTCTATCCTCTGGTCAATTGCCTCTCAGCTGCATTGTAGTAGTGATGGCTAACTGACCCTTTTCCAGAAAATAGCTGTTTCTGGCAAGTAGCTTTTCCAAAGAAACTATATTTTCCAGTTCCACCCTATCCCTTGCATATAAATAAGGCCATTTGACAAGCTCTCACTATGAAGTGCAAGTAGAAATTATGTGTTTTACTTTCAGGTCAAAGCAGTTAAGAGATGAATGACCTTCTTAACTTTCTCTTTCACTTCCCTAGAGGCAGGTGACTTAAGCTTTAGATTAGATAATGCCGGCGCCACAAGATGGTAGGAGCTTGTGTCACTGAATCACAGCCTGGAGAAAGATCACCTGCTGAATGGGAACACCTGTATAAAACATTTACATAAGCAAAAGTAAACTCCTATGTGTTAAACCAGAGAAATGCTGACATTTACTTGCTATAGTAGCTAACCTTACCTTAACAAATATGTGCATCTCCCTGATCTCTACTTATTTCCTACATCTCCTGGGCTGCTTACTTCAGCAGTGCAATTCCAATCCCGTAAGGTGTCCACGTGGACTCTCTAATCTTTGCATCCTAAGGAAAAGGGGTAAAGAAAATCCCTAAAGTAAACAATGCCTTCCAGTTAATAAATATTTTCTCTTTTTGTAGAAGATTGCTAGCTAATAGATGTGCTATAAGTGTAAAAACCACACAGGATTTAAAGAACTTAGTAGAAAAAATGGGGAGAAAAATGCCTCATTGATATCTTTTTAATATTGAGTATATGTTGAAATCCTATTTTAGATATATCGATTAACTAAATAACTTTCAAAATTTAATTTAATCTACTTCTTTTTAGTTTTGTAAATGTGGCTACATATGTAATTTAAAATGTAATTTTAAATTACATATGTGGCTCATGCTATATTTTTATTAGATAGCCCTGTTCTAGATATAACTTCCAACTTACAAAAAAATAAAAGAGATAGAATAATAGTTTAAACAATACCATCAGGAAACAAGTGATGAATTCAGATAATGGAACATTAGCCTGAATTCTTCAAAAAGTCAATATCATGAAAAAAAATAGAGAGACTTTCCACACTAAAAGACTCTAGAAAGACATAAAATTCAAATGTAATTTGTAAACCTCAACCTAATCCAAGATTAGAAACTTCTGTAAAAGGCAAATCATGCATAATGAGAGAAATTTGAATATGGACTGAATATTTCAGAGAGAAAGAAATGGCAAAAAATGTCTTTTAAATTGGCATTTATTTCATTCTGCTATCACTTCTCAGGGTCATATTTAAAAACATCTAAGCTGCCTGACCTAAGACTGTTTCACCATTACACACTAAGAGACTGGTAGACAAAGAGTAGAGAGAGCTAGACTCCAGTTACCTTTGAATGTATAATCTTAAGTGAGACTTTGTTCTTGAATAAATGGGAATGCAAGAGCTAAAGGAAATTTTTAAAATAAAACAATAGTTGTCCAAAAATCAAATGATTTTAATGATACTAAGTGTTATAAAGAAAAAGCATAGAGTCTATGAGAATATGTGATTGGTTGGGGGTTGGCAAGACCTTCCTGAAGTGTTGGCATTTAATCTGGGACTTGAAAGATGAGCAAGTTTTGGCTACATAGAGTATAGCAAGGAGTGTACTAAGCAGAGGAAAGAGTAAATGTGAAGGCTTAGCGATGGGGAGAAGTTTGACGGGTTAGGAACAAAGAGAAGGCCAGTATGGGGAACTGAGAGGGACAGTAAGTGGTGCCAGCTTCAGCAGGGGGAGGTAGGTAAACAGAAGCCACTTATCAAATCCATTCCTCTACTCTGCCACTGTTTTTCTACTACTCCTCCACTGATTCTCTCTCACAAAGGATTTGAAGTGACTTTACAAAATTAAATCAAACAATAAAGACGGAAACAATGAATATTCATTTTTAAAAGCCTAGAAATAGTACTTGGAATTAGTGAATTGAACTTCAGATGAATTTTCAACTTAGCTTTGAAATCGCAGCAACTAATCCCAAAAGGTAAATTCGTGGTTTACATAGTAAAGGAAAATAAACTAATTAATATGGAAACAAAACTTTTTCCGTAGACCAACTTCAAGGTGGGACTTTTCCTTTGACTTGTTACAGAAAAGACATTGGTTAATATGTTAAGTAAGCATCATGAACAACGTTTTTCTATAGAGTTAAGTAAATGGTTCAGCAAATAAGATGCCTACCACATGGGACCAATTCAATAACATGCTTATAGCATCTTTTGTTTTTCTAAGTACTTGATCGAAACTCCCTCCCTAGGTGACTTTTTTCAGTTCTGTAGCTTTAAATATCATCAATATGCTGATAATGCTGGTTTTTTTTTCTCTCAAACCTTTACAAAGCCCCTGAGCTCATGTATGCAATATCTATTCAAACTTTACACTTGAGCATGTAATAATAATTTTAAAAGCTACCACTTGTATGGGCTTAAAATGTGCCAGATATTTATTCATTTAAACTGTCCATTAATTCCATGAAGTATGTACCTTTACATTCCCATATTTTACATGATAAAATAGAGAGGCACAGAGAGGTAAATAACGTACTTAAGATTACATTTTTTGTAAGTAAATAGCAGTAAATGAGAAACAAAGATATTGACGTGTGAAACAAGAATATGTGCTAGTTTTGAGTAGAGAACAGTATTTGACTGTTTTAAGTTGACTGGTGGTCTGTTCATTTGTGTGTGTGTGTGTGTGTGTGTGTGTGTGTGTGTGAGATTGTTGCTTTAATGTTAAATATTGTAACTTTGGGCATTATATAACAAATATATGGGAAATGAAAATTCTGTGTAGCAACTTTATCACATAATTGTTTGAATTAAATGAGATAATACTAACATATTAGGATTTCAGAACACCTTAAATGTTCAGAGGTGTATCCATTTGAAAGACTATATACTAAAATTAACAGAAATTATCTCTCATTGATTTATATTTTTCAAAATTAAAATTTTAAATGTTAGTTCTTTATATGTAGTACTCTTTTTTCTTATTCACAGTTAATACATTTTGTTGTAGAAAAGTAAGTAAATATAAAAAGAGGAAGATGCATAATTCCATCAATATGTATTATGTATCTATTCTTCAACATTGTTTTAAATGCCTATTTGTTCATATTTATTTCACAAAAAATGAGATCATACTGTGCATACTGATTGACCAATAAAAAAATATACACAGTTTTAGAACCCATGATGTATATGTATATAGGTTATAGTCAGATGGATGAGTTTATGAATATATAGACGGCCCTATATCTCTATACATTCTATTGGTCAATGTTTTTATGAATATTTGATACCAAGATAAGATGTCACTTTTTTTAGTAATTTCAGACACTGCAAACTCATTTAACACCCAATTCCAAGCAACTTCTCCCTTACCTGCCTCTACTATAGAGGCTATGAAAGCTAAATATTTTTTTAGATTCCACATATAAGTGATATCACACAGTATTTGTCTTTGTCTGACTTATTTCACTTAGCACAATGCCCTCACGGTCTATCCACGTTGTCACAAATGGCAGGATTACCTTCTTTTTAATGGTTGAATAATATTCCACTGTGTATATATACCAATCTTCTTTATCCATTCATCTGTTGGCAGACAGACAGATGGACACACACACACACACACACACACACACGCTTGAAATATTTTGCCCAATGAGATTTAAAGAGAAATCTGCTAGCACTACCTTTTTCTCTTTGACTTTCTTCCAGCTTTGATCCCAGATATGATGTCCAGAGCTACGGTAGCCATAATGTGACCACAATTCCAGAGGCATAAAGAAAAGGTAAAGAGAATCACAAAAATGCTGCCTATGATAATGGTCAAGCCTTTGAACCAACATCAACAGCCTCAATCTCTAAATTTATTATTATGTGAGAAAAATAAGCATTTGTTTAAGCCACTGTTGGTTGGATTTTCTATTACTTATAATCAAAGATCTTCCCTAAATGATAACATAGTGTAAAAAGTTAACTAATTTATCTTGCTCTAGAACTTTAAAGTCACTTAATTCCAGAGGACATCATTGTTCAGAGTTTGCAATTATGCTGAAGATGACTTTTACATTACAGTATGACCTTTACAGGTCTCTTGTTTGTAGCAGGTAGGTATGCCCATGTGGCTTGAAAAATAAAACTAAACCCATGGCCTTTAGTTCATGTGTTTCTAGCAGCTGAATGTGGTTTGCTTGTAGGAATGAAAATTCCTCTGAAATGTTAATTGATTCAGTTTGACAGTGCTTGCCATATTATAAATCAATATCATGATGTTTTTGTGAACCAGTGATAAAGATGGAGGAATAAGGAAGACTATGGTAGTTAAGAATGGGTATGATTGTTTTGATTGTTTTATTTTGTTTTTAATGGAACTCAGGAAGATTGAGATTCCTTTCTTTTTGGAATGTTGATGCATTGTGGGGAATAACAGGGCAACATCAATATTATAGGCTAATCTTAATCCTAATCAAGTAATATTAGACTCTTTTTATTATTTATTTATATATTATATATATACACATATATATGTTGGGAAGAGGTATCCGATTTAATAATATACATATTGGGAGGAGGGATCTGATTTAACCTACATGTTTTAGTTATCTATTGCTGTATAAGAAATTACCTCAAAACATAGTGCTTAACATTTTTAAAATATATTATTTCTCATGGTTTCTGTGGATCTGGAATTTAGACGGAGACAGCTTGTCTCTGCTCTACAATTTTTGGGGCCTCGGCTGAAGACTTGAAGTCTGGGGGTTGAAATCATCTGAAGGCTCTTTTACTTAAATGTCTGGAGGTTGGCGCTGACTGTAGTGGAGGCCCAGCTGGGATTGTCAGCTGCGATACCCACATAGAGGCTCTCCATATGACCTGGGGTTCCTCACAAGGCGGTGAATAGATTCCAAGAGCAAGCATCGAGAGAGAGTGAGCCAAGGGGAAGCTGTGTGTATAATCTAGCCTAAGTGGCACAATGTCATATCTGCCACCTTATATTGGATGAGGCAGTTGCAAAGGTGCATCCAAGTTCCAGGGAAAGGAACATAGATCTCCCTCCCCTGACCATACACTTCTCAATGGAATCACGTCAGGTCACACTATAAGAAGAGCAAGTGGAATGGGAAACATATAGACACATAGGTGAGCATCTTTGGAAAACACAATCAGCCATGTTGTATTATTACCCCATCTTTTTAATGAACAGCCATGACATATGTATAAATGTTTGGACATTGACAATGTCCACAGATACTTTTTGTCACAACTGCGGGTCAGGGGAGCAGGGGTTGCTACTGGCATCTAGTAGTTGGAGGCCAGAGATGCTTCTAAACATCCTTGCAATGCACAGAACACACACACACGCACACACACACGCACACGCACACAGAAAGAATTATCCTCAAAAGAGATTGAGAAATTTTGTCTTTGAGTGTTAACATTCTGCAAGTATTTAGAATAATTAGACAGAGGGTAGAGGAACCTATAGAAGACATATAAATTCCAAAAGTCTTCCGACCGAAAGATTCTATTTAATATTTAGTATTATGTACTAATTATGGTCTACAAATAAAGGTCATTATTCAGGCAAACTTTGATTCCAAATATGATATGTTGAAAATCAACTCTCAATGAACACAAATAAATGGAAATAAATCTCCTGTTCATGGATCAGAAGAATTAATATTATTAAAATGACCATACTGTCTAAAGCCATCTATAAGGTTAATGCAATGCCTATCAAAATTCCAAAGACATATTTATAGAAATAGGGAAAAGCACAAGCAATAAACACAAAAATTAATAAGTGGGAATTATTAATAAGTCAAACTATAAAGCTTCTGCACAGCAAAAGAAACACTCAACATGATGAAATGGCAATCTACGGAATGGGAGAAATATGTATATCAAAGGGAATGAAATAAGGATGTCAAAGAAGTACTTGCACTCCCATATTCATTGCGACATTATTCTCAATAGCCCAGATATGGAAACATCATAAGTGTTCATCAACAGAAGAATGGATAAAAAAGATATAGTACATATATACATACACACAATGAAATATTCAACCACTAAAAGAAAAGAAATCCTGTCATTTGTGACAATATGGATTGAACTTGATGGCATTGTGCTAAGTGAAAGAAGTCAAAGACAAATACTGTGTAATAGCACTTATATGTAGAATCTAAGAAAGTTGAACTCTCGCGCGCGCGTGCGTGTGCACGTGCATCCCCCCCCACACACACACACAGAATAGAGTGGTGGTTACCAGGGGCTGGGGGATGAAGAAAATTGGGAGATTTTGGTCAAAGAGTACAAATTTTTGGTTATAAGGTGAGTAAGTTTTAGGGATCTAATGTACAGCATGGTGATTATAGTTAACAATACTGTATTATATACCTGAAAGTTGCTAAGAGAGTTGATTCTAAATGTTCTCAAAAAGGAAATGATATTTATGTGAGGTGATGGAGGTGTTGACTGACACTATGAAAGTTATCATTTCACGGTATATGTGTATCAAATCAACACATTGTACACCTTAAACTACACAGTGTTGCATGTCAAATATATCTAAATAAAGCTGTAAAAGAAAAAACCTTTAAGTGAACAAAATGAATTTATTAAATGTATATTCCATGATGTTTACCTATCTTATATCTCTACATTTCAAGGAATTTGTCACAGATTTTCATACTCTGCATGGATAATTTGTTTGTATACTACTTGGAAGAATATTTGTCTTAAAAATTGTGTTTTTTTGTTAGATTTTGACCATCTTCCCACCTATCCTGAAATCAAAACTCTGAGGAAACCTACAATTTTAATGCAGGGCAGGAAGAGATTTAATCCTCTTAAAAATCCTTGGACAATTCTTGTTTTTTATTAAATATTATACATGCCATGTAAGCCTGTCTTTGTTGCTTCTCCTTTTTCATATTGGTCATTCACTAAGCATAGAAAGCCATCTGATTTTTAAGAGCCAGCTCACTAATAAAGATGAAACTGGCAGGTTTCTCCCTCCTCTCCATAGTATGCCCCACTGGCTACACACAAAGCAATTACAACTCACCAGTCAGCTCTTTTTCATGTGATAGCATCAGCAATTTTGCTCAGGGCTTCTTTTTTGTTGAACAATAGCAGAAATAATGGCCTAATTCACACACACACACACACACACACACACACACACACACACACACACACCCCACCTATTTGCTTTCTCAAAAACAATCCAGTATTAACAGAAGCCTTTCCTAATTAAACCAACGTTATTTAATTATGCACTGTAATCCTATGATGATTTTAATAATACCAAAGTGAAAGATTTATTAGAAAAATATTTAAAACTGAGGAATTAATGTGAGCTTAGAGGAAAATAAATCCTGATCTGTTTGAATTTCTCATGTTTTAAATATATTTTCAAGTTCTTTATGGATCCCAGGAGAATCTACTTTGTCTTTCAGTGCTGGTCCAAATATAATTTGACCTATCCTCAAGGCTTTAAACGTAATTTGAAGGAAGATACTTGAAAGATCCTGTTACTTCAGGAACAGAGCAGCCATGTTGACTTCAACGCCAAGAACAATGAATTTTTATCTTATTCCTTGGAGTGATTTCTGAACTTCTCTGGGTTTCACTTTATTTTTTCATCTCCCTCCCCACCAAAAAAGGAAATAATCATATCTCTCTACATTAAAAGAGACAGGAAAAAAGACCCTTTAACATATTTAAGGTAAAAATAGTAAAAATAGTTATGCAATATAATGCTTTTCATCCTGGGGGCTGGGGAGAGGGCGAAAAGCTCTTTATGAACATAATTCCACTAGAGGGCAGTGCATCCCAGTGGAGACTCATGGCCAATGTCTCAGGATGTTGAATTAAGATTGTGTAGCAAACATGGAGAATATTTGTGATACAATGTTAAGTGAAAAAAAATTAAAATTCAAATACTATGTAGAGATTAAGTATGTTTGTGGATATGAATCATATAGTAGTTAAGAACTTAATCTTGGTCTTATTCAGATCATGGATTCATTCCTGTCTTCACCACTCACTGGTTATGTGTTTTTGGAGGAGTTGCTTAAAAGCATCTGAGCTTCAGTTTCTTCATCTGTAAAATGGAGACAATTACAGTTACCACATAGAGCTATTGCGAGCATTAGAAGGGATTCTACATGTAAAATGTCCAGCGTGGTGGAAAACATGTAATACTACTCAACAAAAAAAGCAGGATGATGATGATAATAATAACAAATATTTAAAAGGAGCATAGGAAAACTAAAATAATGTTAGTTATAGGACTGAGTTGTTTATAGCTTTATTGATTCACTTTATCTTATTAAAATTTACATTGGAGAGTTTGTGGTGGAAAATATTTTTAAATTCTAATACGCTATCTTCAGCACTTTTAAACTGCAAAGAGAAAAATTTTTTCATTTTGCTAAAAAATGTTATTTTTGTCATTTTAATGTGTAGAACATTATTATCACATTTTTGCTATTTATTTTCTTTTCCTAACTGAATATTCTGTCAGCATCCCAAGGGAAAAATGGAATATCGAGATAATTTGTCTTTTAATGTTTCTAAATATTATTCTGCATGAGCTATATAGCCTGAGGGAAAGCATGGTATATTTCTCTTAGAACTCTCAGTGTAAAAAAAAATTGATGAAAATAGAAATATTTAATAGATTGTCATATATGCCAATCTATTCTTCACATATGAGTTCTAGTAATTGTTTAAAAGTTCTTTTACAAAGTAACTATATGTTACAGAGGCAAATATGGCAGAGTAACAAGGCTAAAGCAGTCTATCATTGACAATGAAAGGTCATTCAGAAATAAAGATTTAATGCTTTTGAAATTATAATGCGAGTCAAACTGGAAATATTTAATTTATGAACTTTGATTTATATATTGTTCACTCTGTTCTTAGCCTTTTAAAAGTAGCTGACTCACCACCACTCATCATGTGAAAAAGATCAAATAAAAGCCAGTCCCAGGCAATAGCTGCCATCTCAGGCATTTGCTTAGATTATTACCATCATTCCTACACCATGACCATCAACAGTGTCACTAAGATGACCACTATCTCCACCAGGTCCAGTATCTCCACCATCACCAACACCTCTACCATCACCATTATTTCTCCTGCTTTGATTAACTCATTGTAGAGTTGTTTTTTTTTTAAATCTCCCTATGTATTTAATCCCATGTGGCCAGTTTAACAAAGAAGAAGGATATTAATTAGGGATTTCCTTTACCTTGTTGTATTCTAGCCTCGGGTATAAATGACAATATATTCTTATGAAACTAAGAATAGCAAATAATCACCTCCATATCTAAACCTGGATAGACTCTTGGAACATCAGGCTCATGATGACCACTAGAAAATATTGTCAGACCAGGAAGCTGAGAAGCTGTCCTCCTGCCTACTTGCCCATCATGAATGTGCTCCATTGGATCTCAAAGCAAGTTCTCACCACTAGGGTGTACTTCAGAAAACAAGGGCCCCCACAAGTATCAAGAAGTATAAGAAAATTGATATATATAAAATACGACAGCAGCTTCAACTTAATTACTCTCTGATACCTGCCCATCTGGTGGCCCTGACCTACATAAAGCTGCACCTCCGGGGCAACCAATGATCTTGACCTATTTAGCAAGAACAATAATTTGCTGAATTACAAGATTCTGTTCAATAGTCTGTATCCAAAAGTTATTACATACAGTCATTCTTATACATGTCTGATGATAAGACCACCTGAGGAAGGCTCATTTTTTGTTTCCAAAAAATAAGTTCTAAAGACTTGGAATTCTATAATTTTAAAACTCCTCCAGGTGAGTCTGATGATTTTTCTTTGCTTGAGAACCACAGGACATAGATGACAGTCTCATCTCTTCACCAATTCTGGCATCATAAAACTCCCTGATCTGAGTATTCGCTAATGACAATAGGACTGCTATGGAGCCAGAGCAGGAAGTAAATCCTAAGATAAAAGCCTGAGAGCCTAAAATGAAATCCCTGGTTTCTCCTTGCCCAGCTCTGGCCCTACCAGGCAGAAAACTTAATCTAAAATGGGTAATAATGGGAACCACCAGGCCCTAGAAAAAAGTTGGCACAAGAAATTTTTAGCCACGCAGTTCCAGTTTTCAGCTGACCGAGAAAATGCAGTAGCTTTGATCAGAGCTGCAGAGCTATGCAAAGGAAGCCCAGGGGTCAAGGGCTTCAAAGGTCTCTAATCTAGTAGTATGCGCTACTCATTTTCATAGCCTGAAAGACTCTCATCCAGGAACTACCCTAGATGACTCCATTTAAAACCTTAACATAACCACCAAAGACTTTGAAAGTTAAGAATAGGCCAGGGTGATGTAAGAATCTAATATATCCTTTCCCAGTTCTAAATCCAAATGAGGACATTCTGGCAATGGACTGCATTTCAGACTGCCCCACACCCCCACCTCCGCCATACAAGGACACTTTTACTTGTAACTATTCTCAAAAAGAAAGGCTATGTCCCCTCTCCACCATTGTCCTCCTTCATTATATATATATACAAGCTACTGCTTCTTTGGTCATCCAGGAAATCATCTCTCTCTGTGGAAAAGCCAATCACACGATCTCTGACCTTAGTAGCCTCTTTATATTTTTATTTTGTAACAAATAAAGATCTCAAAAAATTCCATCCACCTTTCTACTTTCTACCCTTTATAAACCATATACCTAATAATACATAAAACTCAGGCCCAGAGTTCCTCTGTTTCTATAGCTGCTGAGACACTCCCAGAGTTAACAACTGATCTAGTTACCATGACATTTGGATACAATTTATAGCAACCTTTACCTAGAACACTACCTACCATGTTTATTAGGAGCCAGTCTGTACCAAGGTAAGATACCTACAGTTCAAGAAGATCTGAATGCCAAAGAACATGTCAATAGGCATTGAGAAATTCAAAGTGGTAGCTTCCATCAGACTCCCCTTCCATTGCTAATACTCCCACCAAAGACCAGATAACCTCTGCTATGGAGCACTTCTGGATAACAGAAATGCTCTGCACCATCACCTGTATTCTAGCATCCCCCTTCCCTGTACTTCCACTAAAATTGCACTATTCTCTGCTGGCCACAAAGATTCTATCCTCTGCTTCATGCCCAAGTGGCAAGCCCCAGTGAACCGAGATTGAGAAGATGTAGTGCGCTTGCGAGAACCTAAAAGCTTGATCCAGTGCCTGGTTCACTAGGAAAGCTGTGGCTGAAAGAACAATCATGGAGTTCTGCCTTTGACCGTGGAAACAGAATATAACAGGCCATGTAAAGCCAAATGACCAGAGAGAATCCAAGGAAAGGCATCCCGCACTGTCCTTTTATTTGTTTTTATTTTTATTTTTTAATTTTATAACCCCATCTTTGCTTTATATCTTAATTGAGACTTAGATATGTAAGAACTGAATGAATCACAATTCTTGGTTCATGGCACATTGTCATCGTGGGTCTATCCATAGTCCCTTTTTTTAATTTTAATTTTTAATTTATAATTATTTTTTAAATTAATTTGTTTTATGGTGACGTTGGTTAACGAAATCTGATAAGTTTCAGCTGTACATTTTAACAGTAAGGCATATATATATTTACATTGTGTGTTCACCTCCCATAGTTAGATTTCTTTCTTTCACCATGTA
>NW_006432447.1:9229161-9302709 GCF_000325575.1 Pteropus alecto | reverse complement strand
TATTGAAGAGGCTTTCCTTTCTCCACTGTATGTTTTTGGCTTTTTTGTCAAAAATTATTTGCCCATATAAATATGAGTTTAATTCTGGACTCTCGATTCTGTTCCACTGGTCTGTGTGTCTGTTTTGCTGTCAATACCATGTTGTTTTGATTATTGGAGCTTTGTAGTATAATTTGGAGTCAGGTAGAGTGATGCCTCCAGCCTCGTTGTTTCTTCTCAGGATGGCTATGCCACACTGTCCCTTTAAATGGATCTGACTTACCTGTTCATTGCTCCACAGAGGACAAAGAAAAGAACACAACTGGTAACAGCATATCTCAAGATTTGCCCATAATGTCCTTTCACACATTTGCTCATGATATTTACTTAGATTTTCCTCTTTTGTTTTGTGTTCTAATTCAACTACACTGAGTACCACATCCTTTTCTTCCATTGCCTCCCAACCACCCACACACATACCACTTGCCTTCATCTGTTAGGAAGCAGGGATTTAAACAAGCCGAAGTGGCCTTTCTCTTTCTTCCTAAGCTTTTCCACTGCAGGTAGAAAATTGAGAATATAGAACTTTAAGACTATATGTGAGCAAGGTTCTTCCTGCCCAGTTTAATACCTTAGATTCAAGGTAGAAAATTGAGAATATAGAACTTTAAGACTATGTGTGAGCAAGGTTCTTCCTGCCCAGTTTAATACCTTAGATTCAAGGTAGCTTTGTTCTATGTCTGACTATGGATTCCAGGAAAGACCTAAACCACAAAGAAGCTAATTTCCTCATATCCAGGAAGGCTACGCTCACTTACGGCAGCAATTAATATCTATCTATGTTCTTCTATTAACGTGTATCCAGAATGTAGGTAAGGACTTGGCAGAGTGACAGAGGATAATCTTTGTCTAGGGGCAAAAATATTTTATTAAAAAGATAGGAAGAGAAATGGACAAGTGTTCTTTGAATTAATGATAAGAAAGCTGTTAGGGGAGCAGGGTTATTAGTAGTTTTTAAATGTGCTGGTTTGGATGGAGTCTGGTTTTTCAGAGATGACCTTTGAATTCAGCCTCAAATCCCAAAGCAGAAGATAACCTTACAGGAAGCTTTCAAAGACTTCTGAGCTTCGTGCCTAGGTTTAATTATCCCTACCCAGTTGTAAACTTTGGCAAAATTACAGAAGTGCTACTGCCCTGCCAGTAAGCTGGCCATTCCTGTAGAGACTGATAAATCATTCTTGATCTGGCCAGAATTCTTATCATGCTTTACAGTCATTGATCCATGGAAAGCAAATTAATAGTGCAAGTAGGAAGGCAAGGTGTATGATGTGGGTTATTTGCCAAGTGGGACACTGCTCTGGTGTGCATTTGGTTATAGATATCAGTACTGGACATGCTTTCAGCATTTAAATCTGGCACGTTAATCCAGTAGCTGGGACATCAAACAACTCTATCTTTTGGGTCACCCTCTACGTTGAATCATCACAGTTTAGTTACCTTCTGGAATCTCTCATTAAACCCTTAAATAGGATGACGTAATTTCATACCTAACCCACTAAACACAATTTCCATAGGGCACATTTCACATAATACAGATAAGGCATGTATTTTACTGCCTGAATAGGCTCAATGGAAATGGAATACTTTTTAAGCAAGATTTAGGACATATTAGCAAATTTGTGTTAAGGATGAGAGTACCCACATGAACTAGGATAAAAAGGAAAAATAACCAGAAAACCAGATGGCAAATTAGGCAGCATCTGCTCAACTTGGCAGGGCTCCTTGAAATAACTTCACGCTATCCCAAGGCTGGCGCTCAGCATAGCCAAAGAGGTGTGTTGATTGAATGAGCCTGAGTCTCCAACTAGATCTGGACAACAAACCTTCTCTTGTTTTTCTGGGCTGGACCTCTAACTCCATTGATGATTTCCAGATAGTCCTCGGCTCTGCCTTGAACCTGACCGTGCTTTCACATCCCTAGTCATGACTTTGGATTCTCCCAATGATTACCTTGCTTCTGCGGCAATGAATCTCAATGACTACCTGATTCAAGCACCCTCCTAGCTTGATTATGTCCCCAGGCCTCTCCTCCCAATACTATCCTTCGCCATAGAGTTCCCCACCAGCTCAGCCCAACAACACCTACCTGTTGGAATTTAAAAGGCACCAGGAGGTCTCCTTCCTCATTACTTCCTTCTCTATGGCAGCTTCCCTAACATGTTCATGAAGAACTGACAAGTCCCTGCTTTGTGCTCTCACAGTAGTACCCTTGTTGTAAAGATTATTGAATTGATTTGTTTATGTGTCTATTTCTCTTAGTCAAGTCCTTAATGACAGACATCAAATATCACATATTTTTTTTTATTTCCCTACTGTCTTCTACAGGGCATTCATGGTACATTGTAAGTCTTTAATTAATCTTTGATGAATAAATGAATGCTTTTATAATATAGTCATCTTTTCCCCAGCACAAAGCTGAAATTCTACTAACAGTGGAATTATTTACACTTAAATCACCCTAAAGTTTCTGGTATGTCTATCACTCATGAAAATATCAATATACTTCTGGGAATGTCATATGAACTTTCAGAGTCCTCCACTCAAGATAAGAATGTTGAATTTACATAGTATATTTTCATTTACAGGTTATTTTTTGAACTGATTAATTATAATTAACATTGAGAACTTAACTGTGTCCTAGGCACTGTTCTTAGTACTTACATATATCGCCTCCATAAATCATTACTACAATCCTATGAAGTAGGTACTACTGTTATCTTGAAAAAACTAAATCTAATATGGTTAAGAAACTTTCCCAAGTTGACAAAGCTAGTAAGTGACAGAACCAGCATCTGATTTTGGAGCCCCTTCTTACTTATGACATAGTCCACCTCAGAGAATAATCTGTTCATCTACCCAGGACACCAGATAATGAAAATACACCTTCAAAGACTGTAAAGAAAGAAGTGGAGACCCTGAAAAGCAAAGTTATGAAATGTAAAGGCAAAGCTTAAAATATAAATTCTATGATTCCTTTGATAGTTTTTTAGTTAAATATTGTACTAGTGGTCTTCTCAAAATAGGGAGTAAGAGAACCTTAAGCCCAAGTTGGGCTGAGCTGGTGGGGAACTCTATGGCGAAGGAGGTCCAGCCCAGAAAAACAAGAGAAGGTTTGTTGTCCAGTAATGCTTAAGCCCAAGTAGATTCCGGTGTCTCTATTATCTTTCTATTGTTAACCTTCAGCTGTTTCCTTATTTTTCCTCTTTGTTCTAGTTCATCTGCCTTATATTACCCTCTCAGGACCCTGATACAATAGGTGTACAGGAGAAAGGGGAGACACATAGATTTAGAGTAAAGATATAAATTGGGGAGGAGGACAGGGAGAACTGCCAGGGTATAATGTAAATACCTCCTTCCCTGACAATTCTCATTATAGTTATCACCCTTGACAATTTGAAGAGTACTGCCCTATATTCATAGAAGAAAATTTAAGAAAAAAAACAGCCCTTAAATGTATGAAAAGATATTCAACTTCATTAGTAATCAGGCAAATCAAAACATTAACAAGGCACCATATCATATTTATCACATTGGAAAAAATTTTTAAATCTGATAACACTGACTATGGGAAAATATGAACTGTCAACCCCTGCTTGTGGGCATGGAAATTAATATAACCACTTCAGAGAGTAACTTGTTAATATCTAATGAACTTAAAAGTTTATGATACTCTGCGACCCAAAAATTCTGCTTCTACATGTATCCCTAGAGAAACTCTCACACATGCATATTCAAGGATGTTATTTGAAGCATTAGAAAAATAGGGAAAAATTAAAGACATAAATGTACATTAATAAGAGAATGGATAAATAAATTTATATGTATTCAAGTGATGGAATACTGCGTAGCAGTGAAGTCAACAAACTTGATATATCAACCTCGTTAGATTCCAAAAACAAAATGTTCAGTAAGAAAAGCAAGTTAATGGATGAGATGCAATACAGAATGATAACACTTATATAAACTTTGAAAACACACAATGCTAAACATTTTTCATACATATGTATACATAGAACATAAGCATAAAATATGCACAGGAAGGATATACATCAACATCAGAATAGGGGTCGCCTCTATAATGAGGGACATAAGTAGGACTGGTCTAGAGAACAAAAGGGACCATATGTTTAATATTTTCTTTCTTTTTAAAAATAGTCTGAAGTAAATATGACAAAATAAAATTTGCAAATTCTAGATAGTCACTATTCAGATGTTTATGTCACTCTTTTTGTTCTTCTGTATGTTTAAAATATTTTAGTAAAAAATCAACACTCCAGTTTCAAAGGAGTTAAACACAGAGCCCAGTAAGAGAGGCTACAATTAAGAACTAAGAAGCTTGAGAATATTAATGGACTCAGACAGCACCAATACTCCAGAGACTATAAATTATTGTCAAAGCCCAACTAAGCATCACCTAAGCAGAGGGCGGTTCCTCTTCAAGGCCAGCCATGGTTATTTCTCAGCAAGAAAGATAATTTGGACCTGTCAGGCAATCATTTATTTCTGTTGAAGTCAGGTAGAGTTTTTGTGATTCACATTCTAATCTTGCTTGTCTTTGGTAAGTCTTGCCACCCACATAAGCATGAGACCAGTATTAAAACAACATTCGATTTCTAGTAAAATATGGTACACACGGACTGCAAAACAAAATTCTTTAAGTGAGTCCAACAAACCCTTCTGGTGCAAAATTCTTATTTCCTTTGTGATCTTTTCTGATATCTTGTTTTAAGACTTCAAAAATTTATTTTTTGAGGACTTGGCAGTCAACTTGAAGAGTTGCCCCAAAGATGGGACAATTTTAGTTTGAATAAGGGTAATATCTATAGAAGATCTAAACACACCAAACAACATTTAAATCCATAAGTTCACCACGCACATGTGTGTGCACACACATACCACATAGCTGGTTGGTAACCTTGAAGATGCTATTCATTTTGAAAATTGGTGAACAAAAGGAAAAAGTTATTTATTCTGCATTTCCTATATGTACTCTATCACTGCATAATCAAATAATAGATGAGGCAATGTTTCTATTTATAAATGATTTCCAGCAACTAAATAAGAAGGAAAGCAAGAATGTGAATATTGCCATTTGGCAATCCCTAAAGAATTAAAGCATCTGAATATTAAGCATCCATAGCTGCTCAGGGCTCAAAAAGAAGGACAGTCTGACATTATGTGCCTCCTGATGAAAAACATAACGCTGCCCATGAAATATTCTTGCTAAAAAAAATCAAATCTGAATCTGATAAAGCTCAAGATCCACATATCAATTTACAAGAATAGAGGAATGAACATGTTAAAATAGAAATACAAATCCAGGCTGAGGGCAACTACAGGAGAAATTGTCATGTTTCTGTAACAAATAATCACTAGGGGAAAAAAAAGATGAAGAGGAAACCTGTAAATTAAGAGACTGTAAAGGCAAACCTTAAAAAAAAAAAACAGGCAAAAGTAAATTAGAGTTCAAGGTTAGATTTTTGCACACCTAGGTTATGAAACTATATAGGAAAAATAAGAAAGTAAATTTCATAACGTCAAGACAGTGCTTACTCTGGAGGGAAAGATGAGTTGAGATTGGGACAGGACGTGAAGACGTGTGTAGAAAAATCTGTCTTCTGACATGAATGGTGGTTTCAAGGATGTCAGCCTTAAAATCACTCATTAAGCTGTATGGACCATTGATTAAAGACAATAAATATTGAAAGATAACAAGATCACGAGGAGAAAAAATAATAGTATATTAATTTGCCTCAAGTGGAATTTCAATAGATCTGCAAATTGCATGATTTTTATCAAAAGCTTTGAGGCACACCAAGCAACTTTGAAAACAGTGTAAAAAGAAGGAATATAGTGGTAGTTACATTCTATTTGGCTGGAATATAATTTAATTTGCTGGATGTAAACACCATGCATACCTACCAAGTGTTATTTACCGAGAAGTCTGAAACCTTGTCTCCTATCACGACATTAAGAAGCAAAACATAAAAAGATAAACACAAGACTGTTGATATCTTAACCTGCAAAAAAGTAAGAATTCCAAACATTGGGTTATGAAGAGAAGTTGAACTCTTTTCTGTGCCATTGAACAAAATTAAATTTTATTTCCACATTTTAGTATATATTTAGCCTCAAAGCCAGACACAATATAATATGTTGTATTCTAATTTATTAGTTGACAAATCACACTTATTACATAGTTAAAAGTAAATTAAACAATGTGCATTCATGGCTAATTAGGGAATAGTCATATATTGTCTTCATATATTACTGACATTAAGGGATATATTTAAAATAAACTCTAAAATACAATAGTTATACATTTTTGCTTCAGTTCATTCAATTCTAATACACCATAAAAATGCTAAACATAAATCTAAAAAGGATTTGCAAGATTACATATTTCTGTGAAAAGGATATCAGAATTTCCTCTTTTAAAGACAGAAGTAGGAGTCTGGCAAATGCTGGTCCACAAGAGAATAACTCCCCTTCTTGGCTCGTGCATAGGATCCTTTATAATTTGATCTCACCTATTCTCCAGCTTCTTCCTACTCCAGCTGTTTTATCCCCATAAACTTCTTGGGCATTAAAACTTCTATGACCCTAAATGTCACACTATTTTCATAACTCATGCAGTCTTTCCACACTCTATCCTGTGCATATTCTCTTTCCTGCCATTTTTCTCTAATTTCAATGACAAACTGCTCTTCATGTACTAGGTCTCAGTGCAAATGTCTGCTTTATAATCTTTTTCTGATTTTGTTCAACAGAGTTACTCAGTCTCTGCTCTGTGGTCCCTCAACCTGTGTCTTGACTTCTGTTACTGCAAAAACAGCCCTATATGGTAGTTTATCATTTAGAACAACTGTCTACACCCAGAGTTATCTGATAAAATACAGGGTACCCAGTTCAATTGGAATTTCAGATAAAAAAACAAATAATGTTTTAGTAGAAGTATATCCCATGCAATATTTGGGGCATATTTATACTAAAACTTTTTCTTTGTTGTTTATCTGAAATTCAAACTTAATGGGGCCTCTAGATTTTTGTTTGTTAAACCTGGTCTCTGCCATAAGATCATAAGAAACTTGAGAGTAGAAATAATAATTATTTTTTATATCTTCATAATGCATGCTATATCTCCATAGTTTTCAATAAATGTGCATTGAATAAATGAATGATTGGAGAGACTTATGAGAGCTCTTTGTGAAATCTACAATGCTATTTGTTCAGCAAATATCTATTGAGCACTTATAGTGTTCCACATACTGTTCTAATAGCAGCAATAAAGCACTTTTAGATATGCATCAACAATCTAATATTGCAGCTTTTAAATAATGTTTTCCAGGCTTTCGACTAATGGATTTTCAGGAGGTCGAATGGTTGTGTCTAGTCCTTGATTTGTACTGTTTAATTATCCTGATTGACCACAGACCAAACAAAGACCCATTTCTTGGTGGTGTTTACATTTAGTAGAGATGGCTAGAAAGAAAGTAAACAAATACATAAATAAGATAATTCGGATAGGCATAAAAATGTTATGAAGACAAACAAACAGGATAAGATGATGAAGAGTAATTAAAGATTTCTCTGAGGATGCAACATGAGAGATGAAATCTTACTGATGAGAAGGAGCCAGTCTGTGATAATCTGGAAAAAGAACTTCAAAGCAAATCAATGATAGTGAGGAGCAACAACTAGCGAAGAAATAGAAAAAAATGCCCCAAACTGGAAATCAAAACAATGCTAGAGCTTCACAAAAGAAGATATATGCATATGAAACCATGCTCACCATCATTAGCATTTAGGCAAATGTAAACTAAGGCCACAGTAAGATCTCACTACACTTGCACTAGAGTAACAAAAATCAAAAAGTTTAACAATACCAAGTGTTGGTGAGGATTTGGAAGAACTGAAAATCTCACACACAGCTTGTGGAAATGTAAAATGGTACAACTACTTTGAAAAACATTTTTAGTAGGAAACAGCAGTTTTCTTATAAAGTTAAACATATTTATCATAAAATTATGTGTGAATGTATATCAGAGAAATAAAAATATATGTTCACACAAAGACTGTACACAAATGTTTGTATTAGCTTCATTTATAGTAGCAAAACACTGGAAACAGCCCAAAATTCAAAGAACAGATGAATAGGTCAGCTAATTGTGTTATATTCGAACAATGGAATACATCTCAGCAATCCGAGGGACAAAATACAGATACACACAACAACATAGATAAATCTCAAGAACATTATGCTGAACCAAATAAGCTGGACACCAAAGAGTAGATACTATATGATTCTGTTTATATGAAACTCTAAAACAGGCCAAACTAAAGTATAGTGACAGAAAGCAGATCAGCAGTTGCCTGGGGGCAGAGGTGGTGGTGGAATAAGGGAACTAACTGCAAAGGGCCTGAGAAAACTTTTTGGAGTAATGGAAATATTCTCTATTGTGATTGTAGTCCTGGTTATAGTGGTATATATTTAACATTTGTCAAAACCCCTCAAACTTACATTTAATAAAGAACCATTTTATTATATGTTAATTATAGTGCAATGAAGTTGATATTTTAAAAACTGCTAGAAGAAACTATGTATTATAAATGCTAAAAGGATTCAGAATTTAGGATAGGAAAACAATTTAGCTGCAATCTCCAGAGGGGGCTTCCTGGAATAAGGATTTTAAATTAGAGAAGCCAACCCAGGAAGAGGAATCCATAGGAGCAAAGCACAATAGTAGGGACTTCACACAGTGAGGGGCAGAAAAAAAGAGATTCTTACAATGTTTTGAAGCTGATTTTTTTGACAAAGTAACATTGCTGAGGATTTGAGCTTTATTATTTTCTCAATATTGTTTGGCAGCAGTGAAGCACTTTTAAAAATGCACCAAAGATTAACTATTGCAGCTCTAAAATCATGTTTCCCAAGTTTTTGCCTAATGGATTTTTAGGAGGTTGAATGGTGTGTCTAGTCCTTGACCTACACTGTTTAATTATCCTTATCGACTGACTCATAAAATTCTATAATGCGCCGTGGTGTGCTATAAATGAAGCTTTGTTCCTTTCGTGAAATTGAGAGCTCTCTGCCTTTCCTCCTGGCTCATGATCAAGAATCAGGCTGCATCTTCTCCACTTCCTGAGATAGAAACCTGACAAGACAAATAACCGTGAAAATGACATTGTGGTATTCTATCAGAAATTCACATGAGCTCCTCTCATAAAAAAATTTTTTTTTTTTAATTATACACTGAAGCCAGATTTCAGAATCAAGGCCAGCCACACCAGCAGGAAGATAGTGGCTGAGGTGGGGTGATTTCTGGACATTTGGAAGAACAGGCTGCCTCTTAAAATGTGTCTCTCTAGCTGACTGGTAGCCTAGAATCTACAAGAAAGTGCCGTTCTTATACCCTGAGGCATTTTTAAAATAGATGACCTTTCAAGTCCCTTTGCACCTGAATATTTTAACATTCTAAATCAGAACTTGACCACTTGAGGTTCGTGGGTTAAGACAGGCCTGACATATGGTAAGTGTTAAATTTGTATGTGCGTGTATACTTTTTCTGAATATGTATGTACAGAAAAAGTATAAAAGACTGAATGGCAGTATATTCTCTAGCTCACCCAACCAGGTTAACTCTTTCTTTCACTCTCTTTGGTCTGTTATAATTCTATTGGCTGGAGAAAACTAATAATATAAAGGATTATTGTCCAGAGAGATGCAAATTACTTGTGTCCAAAGAAATGCAATCGATTATTTCATAGGAGGATAGATAGATGCATTTTTCTGGATAGACCCACTTTGTATCTATCTGGAAATTCATTTCAGAATTCTTTTTCCTCTATAAATCTCTGATCTTTAAATTGTCCTTTGAATTGGTTTGTAACATCTTGCTGGTTACTTCACTAATGAGTTAAACAAAATATTTGACACATGTACACGTTATAGTTTATTATACCTTAAAAAATTTTTTTTCTTTTAAATATACACAATTTTGGATCTCAGGAGGAGACAGCTGACTGACTCATTACAGAATTGTAGTTCATGATGCGTTGCCACCGCTGATTCTTGCAAGGTCTCCTTCTCGCTTGTCTGTTTTCATGCTTTCCTTTTATCCCCATCCCTCACTTCTATTCTCTCCCCAATCCCTCCATGAACAACTTTTTTTAATGTGTATGATACATCTTTTTTTTAATGTGTTTCTGTGTTTTACGCAGTAAGACATAGATGTTAAAGTACATAAAGTATACCAATCTTGCTATAGAGCTCCACGTGTGTGTGTGTGCATATATATATATAATATATATGTATAATATGATGTAAATATATATATAATTTTCCAAAACTCTGTAAATTTGCCCTGTACCCCTTCCCAGGTAACACCACAGATATCACCTGCTCTTCTTCCTCAGAAGTAATCACTATTCTGGCCTCTGTCTCTATAGATTAGTTTTGCCTGTTCTTGAATTTTTTACATGTTCTTTAACACATCATACAGTATGTTCTCTTTTGCATCTGCCTTCTTTCACTCGTCATTATTCCTGTAAAATTCATTCATAATATTGTGTGTAGGAGTAGTTTATTTATTCTTTATTGCTGAGTAGTATTAATTTTATAAATATACCACAATTTATTCATTCTTTTGTTGAAGGCGAGAACTCAAGGCATCTACTTTCATATAGCTTGCTGCTTGCAATAACATGGTGTTACTGTTCCATTGACATCATCAATATAATTTTACGATTTGGGGAAACTCTTGTATAAGAAGATGAAAGTTGAAAACCAGTTTTTTATTCATTCTGGGAACTTACTGAAAGAAATTCTTCAATAGAAAGCATCAAACAATTATTTACACTCCTAGTTTCTTTAAACCCTATTCCTTGCCTTGCTGCATCCATCAATCTTTAATTATTATATCCTTACCCTTACTCAGCCCTCACCAAAACCCACTCCCTTACACTGAAAGACTCACCTTAAAGTAGGCTTCAGAATTTCAATGAATATCTTGACTTTGTCCTTGCCAATCTGAGATACTCACTGAGAAGACTTGGTCAAGGTAGTTCTTGACTCACCTTTGTCTTATTAACAGGTGATTTTGATGATAATTTAGAGAGCCAGCATCCAAAAAGAGGCATTTTACTTGTTTCTCATTTTTGGCTTTTATGAATCAAGTGACTGTGAACATTTTTGTACATACATTTTTATGAATATATCCACTCATTTCTCTTAGATAGGTAACCAGGAGGAGAATTGTGTGCTTGTACTCTAAGTTACCTACATGATATCATGTTATATATCTAACTGTAAAAATGTAGAGACTTCATGAAAATTGAGCTTTCCAGCTTTTCTTGAAAGACTGAAAGACTTGGAAATACCAAGTCAGCATTCTTTCATCGTCATAATTGTCTGAACTTGAGTAGGAGCTCTCTACCCACTCTCGTTTAAATCATCTGTCTGCTCTAGTGAGAATTTTAGTTGGTAACTTCTATTCTAACTACATACATAGGAAAGGTAACTCTTTAAGCTCTTATTAACTATTTCAGATATCCAAGAGCAGGTTTTACTGAAAGGAATAGGACCATTGGAGTCTAAGGAAAGAGGCCTCTTGCCACTAAAGCTGGGAGGCAGCAAGGACAGAAAGCAAGGATGGCTTAGGACATCTTGATCTATTTTTCAATTCAATCCAGAACCAATGCTTTCCGAATAGAGACTAGCAATGGCAGAATTAGAGGCAGGATTACTGAAAAAGACTAGGTCAGTCTCCCTTATTCATTATCATCATAAGTAACACTTAGGAAACATTTTTTCTACTTAGTATGTTATAGATGCAAAGAAGAATCAAAATCTCTCCTTACTACTGAAACAAAAGAATTCAATCTAATCCAGAACACTTGATATTATAAAAAGAAGTTAGTCATTGAAGACTAATATAGCTTCTCTATTATTCTAGCAGGTAGAGAAACAGAGCAGAACAGAAATCAAATGCACACACTCAATGGGACCCACTGACACCAAGGGCTGGACAGGATTCTGTGCAAATTTGAAGAAGTCTTTCCTTCCTCAGATAAGTTTTTTTTTTTTTCCATCCTGAAAAGAGAATGCCTATGTTTGAGAGGTATGCCTGTACTTAGTATAATAGGCCTATTGCCAAAAGGAAGTGGTCTGTCTGTCTTTACCGCATCAAGAATTGCAAAGAGGAAGCCACTCCTTCTCATCACCCAGTCATCCGAGGGAGGAAGAAATTGACTCTTCATCTTCCTCCCTTATAAACACGTACTGAAATAGCTTAATTCTTCCATAATGAAATTTGCCTTTACCTACTTGATCTTAGGACAATTGAATGATCCATAGTACAAGAAAATGAGGCTTGAACAGCCTCATCCTCATATTGACTCAGATCATCACGAGTACCAATCCTCAGAAACACCAGCACTGTGTACAAAAAGAGTAGCATGGCTAACAGAACAGAAGGAAAGACCCAGGATCTGAGGACAGCTCTGGTAGTATGGAATCTTCTGCTCTTCCCTGTAGTTAAAAGGATACTGCCTTCTGAAAAGAGAAGGGAGGGAGACCATTCATCTGGGTTGTACTTGCGTTGTTTAAGAGCCAAATAAATCATACTCACCATCACTTGTCAAAGAGCTTGATGTAAATCAAATGATCCCATCACATATCTGTCATGAGGATAGATAAATGAGAGAGCTTTTTACGTCAGGCTAATAGATAGCTGCTCAGAACAACATTGGCGGTTGCAGACAGCGCTTGACTTTCAGGCTTTCTTTCAAAGTGTGTGATTCTCAATCATTCAGGCCAGAGCCTGATGCTTTTAGCCCTCTCCTCAGAGCAGGACAGGTCCCCCATGCTACAAAACAGCAGGGATTGAGAGTCTTGAGTCACCACCTCCAATCTCTACTCTGCCTCTTTCTCTGATCCTTTTCAATGCCTTCCCAGGTTCTCATTGTGCTTGCCCCATCTCCAACCTCAGCCCATCAGTCAGCTTGGGCTCTCATATTTCAACCCACAGATTTGTCTTTTCATTCATCACCAGTCTCCTTTGTTCTGGGTTCAGTTCTAAGAATGTCCATCAGTCAGCCTGACCTCTCTGGATCTCCTTTCAAGAATTGTCTCAATAATTATCCAGGTAAAGTTTTCTGCTTCTCATGTATATACTGGAAAGTATTGAAATGAAAAAGCACCACAAGATATTCCTTCAACCTAATTCGGCAGTTTTCAGTTCTTTACAAACTTCCTGCTATTGCTTAAAACCTTTATTGGCTGCTTTCTTTATGCCAACCAGAGTGCTAAATGTTTGTTTGGATGTTATCTCATTGAATTGTCATTTCCGTGTTTCTAAGGATGTATCCTCAACAAACTAATGCTTGGAACAGTTCAGAGAGTCACAGTTATAAAATCATCTACATTTTTAAAATGTGAAACATAAGCTAATTTCCTAAGCTACCTCGGTTAGCATCTCCAGTGGACTAAAATCAAGCGAGACCTTTAGAGACGAGTTTGTGGGAAATGTTAAGGATGTAAAACACATTTAGGAGATATTAGAAAGGCATCAGAGAGAGAACTAGGTTTAATGCCCTCCATTTTCAGTGTAATAGCCTGTAGCTGCTATCCCTTAAAACTCATCAGTTTCAGCACGACAAGGTATTTCTTGAGGTTATAAACATACTGAAACATTTATATTGTGCTCTGCAATTTAATAAATTCATCCAACTTGGTTTCTCTGTAGAGTCAGCCCGGTAACCTATGTATGTAAGCACTGAATGAAGCTGGTCTCCAAACTAAGCAACCCCATGCGGGGCAGGAGATAATAGGGTCTACTATAGTTTCTCCTATTATTATCTCTGTGATGAGTCACAACTTCTTGGAGCCTCCTTTCACAATCTGTAATGCTAAGGGACAGGTTCAAAACTCTAAATCTTTTCAGATCTGACATTCCATGGTGCTGTTAATCTTTCATCACACAAGTTATACAGTCACCAAACTTAAATGCTTATAGGGGCCAGGCCAAATAAAGGCAGTAGCTAAATATGGTAGTGAAGGCATGATGGTGGTCTTGAGAAAGGAGGACTTTAACACCTACTTCCATAATCTCCATTATATTCCCCATTCTCAGATGTGGACAACTGATGTTTTTTCATCTTGTATAAAGTGCTAAGTAACCATAGCCTCAAGGCAGGGCTCCTGGCCCCAGTACTCCCTTTCCAACCCTAGTGCCATGCCCAAGCCCTTCCATTATAAAAACCCTGGAGTGTCAGCTAGCTAACTGCAAGTATTGGTAATAGTCAGACTATGGCAAACTGAAGAGCATGTACTTCATCTGTAGTAAACCCTGTTGGTATTCCAGCTGGAGCTCTCAGATCAATTTTACTAGTTCTGTGTGCCCACTTCCCAGCTCCTACATGCTTTGCTGATAGTGTTTCATCCTTGTGACATTCAGAAGCTTGTTTTTGGGATATAACATTAACCCCTGATAAAGGATTATGCCCTTTCCTCTTCCTTTCGATAGCCAATGGAGTAAGGGTATAAAAGCTTACCTCCTGTACCTCTAGGCAGGATAAGCTCTTAGGTATCAGTTATGCTCTGTTGCTTCCTGTGGGTCAGGCTGAGTCTGGAACTTCATCTGAAATCACACCCTTATGTGGCTTCTTCACTTGCTTTATTCCACTTCCCTAGCTCCATTATCAGTTTCTGTTAGAAGCTGCTTCTTAATAAATCACTCCCAACCAAATCCTTGGTTCAGACTGCTTTTGAGAAAACTCAACCTACAATATTATCTAAATGCATTCTTATGCAACTTTTAAAAAATGTTATTGTTCTGTCAAACAACAGAGAAACAGAAACACTTTTGGCTAGTAAACCACCTGTGTGCAATATCTACCTTAGTCTAAGAAAAAGTTTTATTCCCAATGAAGAAAGCAGAAACGTGAATTGGGTGGCGAAGAATTTGAAAAGACATTGAGAGACTCCAAAGATCTGTACATCTAATGCCTATGACTATTATAAGCCCTTAGGTTTCCTAATGTATTTGGCTCTTTCTGCTCTATATGTGAACACCTGCTATAAAGATTAGAGGACAGAAACAGAATGACTAATTCTTAGGCTAATTTATGATGCATAGTAGATATCACTTACTCTTTTCATATTTTAAAACTTCATAATGTTCTTTGTACTAATAATGCCTAACATGTGTTTATTATAATATAGTCTTGAAAGTGCTTTCCAATACATGATCTTATGTAATCCTTACAATATCTCTGTAATGTAATGTAATGTAATGTAATGTAATGTAATGAAGGAAGTCCAGAGAGCTGTCCTGCTAATGCTGAGAGAGGCAGACAGCTAACAAACTGGCAAACACTGGGCCAAGTCAGAGACAGAGAGGTCTAGTGATGGGCAATAGTCAAAAGCAAGCATCAGAGTCCACAAGCTGGTAAGGAGGCAAAGAGTGCTTAGCAAGTTAGGATCAGGCAGCTCTGACATCAGATCCTGGGGATTCCATTGCAGACAGTAGTTCCAAAGAATTAACGACACTGGGCAGGGACTATGCCTTGGGAGAGCAAGAGGTGATGTTGAGATCATGACCGAGTCATGGAAACTGAGGCCCAAGGCAAAGCAAATCGAGTCTGAGCTGCAGGCCTGATGGGTTGCTGATCTGGATTTGCAAGTTTTTGTGTTTGCTGCTCAGTTTGATCCCAGAACCTGAGATCAGCTATAAAACTGTGGAGCACAGTAGTTAAAACTCTATACCCCTAGAGCTAGTCTGCCTGGGTTCAAATCCCGATTCTGTCATTTGCTAGATATAGACACATTGCATTTCTGTGCATTTACTTTCCCCATCTGGGAAATGGGGTTAATAATAGTATGTACTTCATAGGGTTATTAGGAGGATTAAGTTAATATTTGTAAAGTAACTAGAGGAGTGGTTCATATACAGTAAACATTAGGTAAGTGTGTTAGGGTGGAGGTTGCAATTGGTATGGAGGAAGGGCTTTGCGGCCAGAGAACTAGGCAGGTTACTACAAATAGGGAGCTAGAAAAAAAAGCTTAAGAACAGAATTAATATAGTATCTTATGAGCACAGTATCTTACTAAAAGCCATTATATGGCTTCAGAAAGGAGTTGTGAACACTGTGATGAAAAAATTATTGTCAGAATTTAATAATTTCATTTTTCTCTGTGGCCTTGAATCCTCACTGTCCCAAGAACACTATTTTGGCTAATATCCAAAATATATAAAGAACTCATACAACTCAACAACAACAAAAAACAAACAATCCAACTAAAAAAATGGGCAGACCTGAACAGACACTTCTCTCAAGAAGACATACGAATGGCCAACAGACATATGAAAAGATGCTCAACTTCACTAGCTAGTAGAGAAATGCAAATCAAAACTATGGTGAGATACCACCTCACACTTGTAAGAATGGCTATCATCAACAAGGCCAATAATAATAAATACTGGAGAAGTTGTGGGGAAAAAGGAACCCCCATACACTACTGGTGGGAATGTAAATTGCTATAGCCACTGTGGAAAACAGTACAGAGTCTCCTCAAAAAATTAAGGATTGAATTACCATATGACCCAGCAATCCCTCTTCTGGGTATTCTAACTCCAAAATTTGAAAACATTTATTCATAAAGATATATGCACCCAATGTTCATTACAGCATGATTCATGGTGGCCAAGACATGGAAACAGCCCAAGGGCCTTTTGATAGGTGATTGGGTAAAAAAGATATGGTATGGAGTTCCGGTCGAGGTGCTGTAGAAGGTAGAAGCTGCACCCACTTCCTCTCACAACCACATCAAAATTACAATGAAACTGCAGAATAATCATCATTGGAAGTCACCCGAGATCTGACTGAACAGAAGTCCTATGACTGGGGACATACATAAGAGCCACCTTGAGACTGTCTCTCAGAAATGGATGACAAGCTGGATGTCTTCAGAAGGGAGTTACTATATGTTCAGTGATATTCTAAGTTGTCTGCCATTCTCGCTAAGTCCACATCCGTAGTCTTCTTCAGGCCTCATTATGGAGGGAGGAGGGGTGTGGGTGTGAGTAATGGGGTTAGAATGGGGCTGGAACCATGCACTGTGGATTAGTGATATTTCCCCCTTTTCTCAGTGTTATAAATTTTTGGAGATGTTGCTATATTGCTTGTACAGTTTATTTTTTAAAGTTTAATTTTTGTTTAGTGGTAACCAGAGAGAAACAATGGAGCAGGGAGATAGATAAGAGTAAAGGGGGTCAAATATGTGGTGACGGAAGGAGATTTGACTTTGGGTGGGGAACACACAATGCAATCTACAGATGACGTGTTATTGAATTATACACTTGAAACCTATATAATTTTATTAACTAATATCGTTCCAATAAATTTAATTTAATAAATAGATAGATAGATAGATAGATAGATAGATAGATAGATAGATAGTGTTTGTCTTTTTCAATGAGAAATGATGGACATAGCTTTTGTTATATCAAAGTGAATTCAGAGAAATGAAAAGAGCTAAATTATTGTTACATATATGCGTAAATCAATTACAAAAGCTTTCAGTCACTAGCTTTCACTTGGAAGAGGAAAAAGAAAGCACTCCCATGGCTTTACCTTTATGAGAAGACCGTTTGGAAGAAACAACAATGCCCGGGACTCTCAAACATCTGGGAATAGCAAAACATTGTAGGATCTCACACAGGATGAGGATTTGACATTCACTTAACCCTGAGTTTTGAAGCCCATGGCATGTGATGAACTGTGGTAATCACATTTATGCTACACAATTTTTCCTACCACAGACATATTTTAAGTGCTAACATCATGAGTTATTTGAAGGAGAATTCATTAACAGTTCAGTTTTTCTGTTATAAGTAATGTTACAAGAGGAAACCATGCACAGAGATGAATTAAAATATTAATTTTCTGAGAGCTCTAGGAGTTTTATTTCTATAGATAATACACCCTCAAAATGAGCAATGACTGCTATGATGGTTTTAGTAGAATTCCCCTAAAATCTTTTATTTTTTTTCCCAAACAATCTAGGCTCTGGCTAACACTAGAGTGAAAGAGAGCTAAATGAAAAACAGGAAACTCATTTGCTGAAACCATCTTCCCAGTCTGAAAGATAATGACAGTAAGAGCCCAGTACAGGAAAAGTTTCGAAGATAACCTAAAAACCAATCTGTGCACCTGCTGAGACTCAGAGGATACAATATGATTTGAAGATGGACCAGTCAGCCATGATCCTTAGTAAACAAACATTTTTAGAGGGTCTATGGCACAAAAGACATGATATTAGGGGTGGTAGGAGTTCCAAAATAAACAGAAGTCATAACTGCTATTCCTGATAATGTTTGCAGCCCATTTGGGGGAGAAGAAACACAAACGCACTTAAAGATGAGATAAAACTTCAGAATGATGGTCACGGTGTGTCTATTAGAACTCTGCTGCAAGAAAAAACCACTTGAACGAAAGAGGTATTTGAGCTCATATATCAGAAAGTCCAAAGGTCAGGTGAGCTACAGCTGATTAGACTGGTCAGTTCGGCAATGCCATCAAGGTCCTAATTTCTTCTGGCTTCTCTCTATTCTTCCTCCCTTAGGTTGGCTTCTCTAATTATCCTGAAGTTATTGCTACAGTTCCAGGCTTCACATTTGAACATCATACTGGCCTTTATGAAGAAAGTGAACTTATTTCCCAGTAATTCAAACAAGAGTCCTGAAATTCACTCTGATTGGACATCTTAACTCCCATGACCACCTGGGTGATAGTTGTGTTCAATAACATAAGGCAATTTGGAATACCCCCCCCCCCAGACTTAGGGCAAGAGGAAGCTGCCCTCCCCAAAACTCTTAGGCTGCGTTGAGGGAGATATTGATAAGCAAAGGAGACTCGGTACTGTTATGAAGGGCATAGGGGAAATGGACATTGTGTAGGCAGCCAGTATGTCTACCCAGGAAAATCTAAACTCTCCTAGAGTTGGTTCTAATGTTTCACAGTTACAGTGGTAGTTATTTTGTGGTGCCTAAATCACTTTCTGCAACTTAAGCTAATTTATTTATTATTATTGTTATTTTTGGAATGAAGCTGGAAAGATATGGACTTCTTCTGTCCCTTGTAACACCCCTTCATGCTTCGAAGAGGCCTATTAGACAATGTGTGCAATTGAAATTATTCATTTCAAATAATTTAAATTTGTTTCCTTTCCTAAAACTTGCTGAGAATCATCTATTTTTCCACTTCAGTATTTTTATTTCTCTTTTCTGAATGCTCTTCAGTGTTTCATGTGTCTTGTTAAAGCAGAGTAACAATCTCAGTGGGGCCTAGGGCTTGCTATATCTACCATTAATTGAAAGCCTATTATGTGACAGTGGAGTCTATGTGGCAATCGTACTTCAGCTAAATTTAATGATCACAACAATGCAATAAGATATGTGATGTTACCCATATTTTAAAAATGAGGAAACTAAAGTTCAAAGAGGTTAAACAACTTGCTCTAAAGCATGACACAGCGGAGACTGGATTAGAACCTAGGATTTCTTATTCCAAGGCCCACTTTCTGTCCATTTAGCCAAAATGCCTCTAAAAGACTAATAGTTTATCTTGAGTAATGCTAAGTATACTTGGTGAATAAAAATTATTCCTGCACATTGTTTAATATAAGAAAAGAATAAATGTCATATGCATCTATAAGCCTGTCATTTGAGAATTATTCCAAGGTTAACATATTAAAACAAACTATACTTCTTTAGTATGCAAATTGTGTTCACCTTAAATCATGTCATTCTCCTCTAAAGCCAGGTTGATGAAGTGATATGGGCTGAATGCATTATAATACAGAAATAATTAATGATTTGTGTATGCTAATAACATTTTAAAAGCCTACTTCAAGTCTTGCTGATTAATTGATTTTAAACAAGGTTACTTAGATTTCAAAATATAAGAAAATGAATACCCTTTGCTTTCAACGTCAGTAGAAATTCAGTGACTAAAGCAGTTATTAGAAAGAGTTAAGAAGAAAAAAATGCAAACAATTATGTAATGTTGAGTTTAAGGGATAAAGGGCCTCAATTAAAGCCATGCCAAAAAAAGTAATTAGGCTGCACATCATCGTCAGAATGAACTGGAGCAAGAAAAATGAAAAATCTGGTCAGGAAAAGAGAGAGAAGCGTCATGGTGCTGTCACTCATCATTAGCGCAGAATTATCCTCTTGGTGACATTCTTTTTTCTTTCTCTTGGGTGGAATGCTGCTCTTCACACATTCTCAAATGTTTCTGACAGTCTCAACTCAGTCTATCTACAAACAATAGAAGCATTATATCTTGAAATCTTTTTGATGTCCTTTTCTCTAAAACCATCAATAAAATATATAGTAAGTAGGAGTGTGCCTGGGTTATATGACCTTGAGAACTTTTGGCCTCGGTATGCTTTTAAGAGGAAAAGAAACTTATCCTATTTTATATGAAGAAACCTAGTTATTCAATCTAAATATTATGATTTACTTGGAATATTTTCAATTACCAAAAAAAATTTTAAATGTTTTCATTCACTCTAATCTACTATTTATTCATTTCTGATCTACTATATATTCATTTACTATGTAAACATTCTAATAAGCTATGTAATGTTTATAATGTAACAATTATAATGTATGCTATGTAATAATTTTACAAAACAATATCCCCCTTTTATTAAGCAAACACATATACCCATTTTCACTAGCCTAACAAATCAACTATTTTTATTTTTTTATGTTCCTTTCCAGTTCATGTCTACATGTAGATATTATTTAAAATTTATTCTAATTTTAATAGAAATCCAATTTTGTATACTGCTTTATTTATTTAACATTGAGTGATAAACATTTACATATTGCTATGTGAGCATAAATATCTTTAATAATTTCATGTTCAATTAAGATAATTTTCTATGACTTACTCAACCATTTTTCTATTGTACATACAAATTACTTTCAATATTCCTGATTATAAATGAAGCTATTATAAGTTTCATAGCATAAAACTTTTCTATATTTTGATATTTTCTTGAGACAAATTCCCAAATATTTCTCTATGATTTTTTAAACATGCCTTATTCAGATAGTCACTACTACAAAAAGTCTTCAAGATTAGCATAATAATTTTAATTTAAAGTCCATTGTCTTGAAACAAAATTACAGCCAACCTGTTTTTATATACCCTTCGGTAGTTTTGGTAGATTTCAATGAAGTTTGGACTGTATATATAAAAACATAATGCAAGCCATATGTATAATTTAAATATTTCTAGTAACTACCTTAAAAAATCTACAAAGAAATAGGTGAAATTAAATTTTAAACTATATTTTATTTAACCCCATATATGCAAAATATTATTATTTCAACATGTAACAAATATAGAATATCACTAATGAGACATTATACATTTTCTCATAACAAATCTTTAAAATCTGTTGTATATTTTACACTTATTGCACATCTCAATTCAAATGCTAAATTTCCTTCACAAATACTTGGTCTGTATTTATATTACATATAATTTACAGTTTAAAAAGCTAGATTTACATGCTCAAATTGTTCAAAACTTACTTAAACATTTTTCATTAATTTAATCGAGCATCAGTTTTTAAATTTAAATTCATGAATATTAAATAAAATAAAAAATTTAGTTTCTCAGTTGCACTAGCCATATTTTAAGTGCTCAACAGCCACATGTGGTTACTGCATCGAGCAACACAATGGAGACAGAGGTCTTATAACTATAATTTTTCTGAATAAGATCTATAATGCACAGAACCATTAATTACCTTAACTTTTTTTTTTCTTTTAGGAATAAAAGCATTTTCCTTCCTCCCAATTAGAAAAAAAAATTCAATAATTATTCACATTCATTCAGTCATAATAGTATACAGCAATCTAGTAGACGAAGTACCGAACTCTTCTTAAAGAGTTGAATAGATTGATAATAAAATGAGATTTTGGTGACTAAAATGTTCCCATTATGAAGAGAATGTGCTCTTTTAGAAGCTTTTTCTGAGGGAGGTGGAAAAATCCAATTAACTGTTTTCATAGCACCAGCTGGTTGTTTAGAGCTGAAAGAAATAACACCTCCCAGGAGTGAACATTTATTTCACTTCCAGTCAGAAATGCAGTCACCCTGATTCCCTATGAGATCAGGCTACCTGTTAAGCAATATTGATAGTAATTAGGATGACAAATAACAACAAGTAATAAGGACATGAATTCTCACCCCCGCTGCTCTTCTTTAATATTTAATTTGTCTATGTATCTAGATATCTATCTAGATATCTATCTGAATGTCTAGATGTATAAATTAGATTAGATAGATGATAGGTGATAGATAGATAGATAGATAGATAGATAGATAGATAGATAGATAGATGATAGATAAGTAGGACTGATCAGATCAGTCCTCAGACCGATCAGAAGGGAAGACTTCCCTACCAACACTAATTTCCTGGATGAGAGTGAGCTCGTCTAGTCTCATGCTTTTAAGATGTATACCTTGCCAACTCAATCTCCATTTTGGATTGAATTCAAAACTCATATATCCAACTGCCTACTTGACATCTTCACTTAGACGTCTGCTAGGAATTCTCAATTTAATATGTTCAAACACAATTCCTGACGGCACCCCCACCACTATCATACAAACAAAATTGAATCTGCCTCTCCTCCTTCTCCCACATCTGATCCAAGTTCCCAAAATGAATTAACTTTATCTCATGAATTTGTTCCCTATGTCTATTATAACTGTTCTAGTCCAAGGCATTGTTGCTTCCTGCTGGGACCAAAATAATAATGTCCTAACTGTTCCCTGGAGTCCAATCATGCTACCTCTTCCTGCTAGTTGCATCTTAACTCTCCAGCCTATATTTGGTCTTTTTCCACTCACCCTATATACTTCTATTGTACTGTATGTATATATATATTTTTTTAAATATTAATTTAAAAAATATTCCAAGTTCTTTCTTGCCCATGGGCCTTCAAATACACTATTTCATTTACCTGGGAGACTCTTTCTTGATCTGTTCTTCACTCTTTTTCACTTGGGCACAATAATGGTACCTATGCATAAAGACCTTAGAACAGTGCCTGTATATAGTAAGTGCTACATACTTGTTAGTTTCTATTATTTGTATTACTATTTTCAGAGATCTTTCCATGTCAATCAACATTTCTCTTCACAGGCTGCATAGTTTATTTAACCAGTCCTCTACCGTGGTCATTTAAGTTGTTTTCAATCTTCCCCTATTATAAATCCTTGTCCATATGTTATTTTATACTTATAATGGAGTAAAGAACGTAGAACTGGGCAAAGAAAGAAGCTGACTTGCAATTCGGTCACAATTGAATCTTAATTTGATCCATGGAGATCTCTGAAGCTAGGAAATCTCTTTAGAGTTGGGCCTTTGTTATCCCTACATCAGCCAGTCACTGGCCATAGACTACGTGGTGGTAGAGAGTGTAACCTTGACCAAGGCAGGTCCCTGAAGCTGAGGGGAATTCCCAGTGAGGAACACAGCTATGCCAGCAGCCGAAATTCCCTGCAGCTTCAGAATGGATACATTGTCCTTAAAAAAGGAACTTGAGCCCAGCACCACAGTATTCAACAGAGCAGGGGTTCTCAATCCTGGAGATGCTTCAGAATCACCTGTGCAGCTGGTTAAAATACACATTTTAGAGTCCTACCCCCAAGGTTCCTAATTCAGCAAGTCTAGGGTGGCTTACTATAGCTATATTACTCTCTTCTGGCAATTAGATGTGAGCTATTAAAATGCAAATGAGATGCTCAAAAGATAACTTCGGTTGTACAGAAGACAGAGAATGGCAGATTGCAGTAGCTACCAATTCCTCCCATCTGTATATGTAGGCCCCTTTGCAATGTGAACTTGCTGCTCCTCCTGACAAAAGAGAAATCTCTTTCTTCATCACTTTAACTGGTAAATAGAACAGGATGAAAGTGACATTAACAAAGTCGCAAGCTTAGATCTCAGGTGCCATGCAGCTTCCTTTCTTTCTTGGAACCCTGTCACTGCCATGTAAAGATATCTGGGTTAGTCTTTTTGACAATGAGAGACCATATAGAGAGAGATGACTACCTGACAGCCAGAAAGTAGGCATCTCAGATCATTCAGTCTCAATCAAGCAACCATATGACTACGACTGCATGAGTGATCTCAGATGAGATCAGTAGAAAAACTACCCACCAGAGTACAAAACAAATTGCTAATCCTAATATTCGTAAGTAGTAAAAAAAAAAAAAAAAAATTGTTGTTTTAAGCTATTATGTTTTAGGGTAGCTTGTTATGCAGCAGTAGCTAACTGACATAAGGGGCAATAGTCCAGGAGGTGGAAGGTACATGATGCCTGGGCCACCTCATGAAGCAGAAAGACCTGACTTTCCTAGACTATTATGTGAGAGAGAGATAAACTTCTACCTAGTTTGAATCACATACCACATACATCAATTATTTCATTTTACTTTCATATCACTTATGAAGTAAATACCAAGATATTTACTTTCTTTTATAAATAATGAAACAAAAGCTTCTAAAGGTGCAAAGAAAAAGCCTGTTGGGCACGGGTCTACGGATCTGACTGATAGGATAATTTTAGCACTGTATTTGGAATTGTGCTCTCCATGCAGGAAAACAACAATAACTTATATAGCAGTTACTACCTGAAAAACACTGTTCTAAGTACTTCTTATTAATATATTCCTTCAACAAATATTTATTGAACAACTGGTATGTGCCAGGCACCATTCTAGATACTCAAGATACATCGTAGAACAAAACAGGAAAAGATGTCTAATCTTGTGGAGCTTGTGTTTTAACAAAGGGACACAGTAAACCATAAACGTAATACATAGGTTAGAAAGAACATATTTGCAAATCATATATCTTATAATAATATATCTGATAAGAGACTTGTATCTAGGATATTTAAAGCATTCTTACATTCAATAACAAGATGACAAATCATACAATTAAAAATGGGCAGAAAATTTGAATAGACATTTCTCTAAAGAAGGAATATAACTGGCCAACAAGCTATTCAACATCATTGGTCATTAGGGAATGCAGTTCAAACCCCAATGAGATATCATTTCATATCCACTAGAATGGCTAGAATCGAAAAATCAGACAATAGTGTTGGTGATGATGTGGAGAAACTGGAATTCTCATACATTGCTGATGGGAAGGTAAAATGGTACAGCCACTCTGGGAAACAACTGGCAGTTCCTCAGAAGTTAAATATAGAATTACCATATGACCCTGTAATTCCTTTCCTAGGTGTAC
This sequence comes from Pteropus alecto, assembly GCF_000325575.1. Classification (NCBI taxonomy): domain Eukaryota; kingdom Metazoa; phylum Chordata; class Mammalia; order Chiroptera; family Pteropodidae; genus Pteropus; species Pteropus alecto. The sequence continues at coordinate 9,277,322 of NW_006432447.1, read as the reverse complement.
ACCTGAAACAATTGAAAACATTAGTTCACATATAGACATATGCATGGGATTCATCGTAGCATTAGCCATAACAGTCAAAATACCCATGAGCTGATTGATGAATAAATAAAATATGATATATCCACACAATGAAATATTATTCAGCAATAAAAAAGGAATATAGTACTGATAGATGCTACAATGTGAATGAAACCTGAAAACATGCTAAATGAAAGAAACTAATCATAAAAGGCCATATAGCATATGATTCTATTTACATAATATATCCAGAACCAGTAAATATATAGAGACAGAAAATAGATTAAAGATTGTATAGGGCTGGGATGGATGAGAGTGCTTCATCTGGGAGTGCTTCAGAATCACCTGCGCAGCTGGTTAAAATACACATTTTAGGGGCCCACCCCCAGGGTTCCTGATTCAACAGGTCTGGAATGATGATCACACAACTCTGTAAATATACTAAAAACCACTGAAGTATATATTTAAACAGGTGAATTTTATGGTATATAAATTATATAGCAATAAAGTTATTTTAAAAAAAAGGTGAAGGGGTGAAGGAGTGAGCTATGTGGATATCTGAGGGAAGAACATTCTGGCAGAGGGAACAGCCAGAGCAGACCCATAAAGAAAGAATTACCTGGTGTGTTCGAGGAATAGCAAAGAGACTAGTGTGGCTGGAACAGAGAGAAGGAAGGTAAGGCTCATGGGAGATGAGGTCAAAGAAGTAACAAGAGGCCTGCTCACGTATGGACTTTTAGGCCATTATGAAGATTTCGTCTTCCTAATAAGTGAGATGGGGAGCTTTTGCAAGGTGGAGAGCAAAAAAGTGACATTACATTTGATTTACATTACAAAATGATGTCTAACTGATGTGTTGGGAAATAGACCATGGCGTGGCAGAATAGAGACAGAGAGATGAGTTAGGAAACTAATCCATAAAGAGATGACGATGGCGGCTCAGACACCATCGGTGGGTAGTAATAGAGATGCTAAGTAGTTAGATTCTGGAGATGTTAACTCATTTAATATTCACAAAAAAATGCGATGAAGTAGCTAATAATATCGTTCTTATTTTACAGATGAGGAAATTGAAGTATTTTAACTTCATAGCTTCCAAAGTCACACAAGGAATAGGTGGTAACACTGGGAGTCAAACTCAGGCAGTCTGCGTCCAGAGTCTGTGCTCTTTTTCATCATGTTATACCGCCCCGTTGAAAACTCATCTATTGTCACCTGTGCCTGTCAGTCTTAATATGTAAACATGTGAGAATTTTTAAAAGCATGCAGGCCACAGCTGCATGCTAGAATTCTCTTCCTGACAACAATGTTTCTGGGGCTTGGTCTAATAACTTTGTGTTCAAATTGTTTCCACAGGAAGTGAGGCAGCAGCAACATTGAATTCAACAGAAAAAAGGTGAGGCCTAAAATGAGAATGAAAAGAACAAGGCTGAAAAGTATGGCATTGCTCTAACAAGGAAGAAGAAAATAGATGTCATGGGAAGAGAAATTCTGACAAGTACTACAGAGTGGAATTAAACTGTGAGCCTTTGTGAATTGAAATTTTGGGTTCTACTAAAAGCCTAGATAATGCAAGTAAAATCCTTTTTGCTTTTTAAAGTGTTTGAATTGAGCCATTGTGTAGTTTTTACTCAATGCTATGATGACATGCCTTAAATGCAATCCTGTCAGCTCATTCTGGCCCCAAGCTGGCCTCTATCCAAGTTTTTCATAAATCCAAATTTTGAATTGAAAAGAAATTGCATGTGACTGCCTTTTTTTTTTTTTTTGCTTCTTCCAAACAATGGTCTATGAAGAACAGCATTTCACCAGAATTTATACATTACTCTCCCTTTCTCTCCTCCCTTCCCTTCATCCTTAAATATCACCCATACTCCTTCCATTTGAAAAAGGATATTCTATTTCCAGTTCTGCTCTGTGTTTCAGCTCCTCCCCATCACATGAAACTCACTTTTACTGTTTTCTGCCTCCCTGCCCCCTACCTCCGCCCTGCATCCCATCGGGATACGATGCCTGGAGCAGCGGCTGCCATCTTGCAGCTGGAGGGGAAGCCAAGAGAATTCTAGAATGCCAATTCATGTCGAGATGCTGACGGAACTCTGAAATCTCCTTCCTCCAGACTTATATGAGATATTTATATGAATTCGCTGCTTTAATTTAGTTTTCTATTATATCAGAAAGTATCCTAAAGCATTGAGTAATTACCAATTTCACTTTTCTCTCTTCAACAACTTTTCCCCCTGCATTGGGCTGGATGGTGGGGGAAGGGGGAGAGAATAGAGGTTTCACCTCCTCCTGTCCCTCACTCACTACCCTGCGTCTAAATTTCTCCACATCTGGACCTTTTCCCCCATCTTCTCTCAGAGTAATCAAGCTCTCTTCTGACTTCAGTGAGCTCAGAAAACGAAGAAGCTTGTAAGAGTCAGGAGCCATTTTCCAAAACACCTACATTTTCCCACTGTGGTCTGTGTCATAAAGGAATGGCACAAAGTCAATGTAACAGCCACTTCTCACTGACTAGCCTCTAATCCCCTTTATTCCATGAATTCAATCAAGTTTCTAGTTTTGCTAAATGCTGTACATTATTTTGTCATTTATTTCCTTGGTTTAATCTGCTTATATATTTTCCCTAATTCAAAAGCAACTCAAAAAGCAATACTTTTTTTGTCAGTGGTATGTTTTTTTAAAGTCTGGGTGGCAAAACATAAATTTCTTGTCTCTTATGTAAACAATGTGTTTTAAGACTTGAGCTTTTCATGCACTACTAATATCTGCTTCTATAGCACTTAATAAATTCAGCTCAGCCAAATTCCTTGCTTTCCCCATGCTCTTTCTTTGCTGTGACATTATTTTGCTATGATTGATGGAAGCACTGAACAATGTGCTGGCATATTAAAAAATTGTATTTGGGCTGCCTTACTTACTGTGATTTAAAAAAAAAAAAACTTTAGTATACCTACTAAAGCAATCTCGCGCCTCTATTAAGACCAGCATGTGTTGCTATTGCCTTCTTGAGCTTTTTTTTTTCACAAATGTGAATGATCTTAAAATCTATCTCAGACTCAAAAGTAGAACACACTATGTTTCTGCAGTTGTTTTTTATCACAAACTAATAAACAGTAGACATTGCTCTCTGTGGAATCTGTTTACTACATCAGATCTCCACTGTATCATTATTCAAAAAATTAAAGAAAGGTCAAGAAATCAGGCGCATCCATAGATTATTTGGCAACCTCATGTAGGATTGGTGAGAGGATTTATCTCCTCAGAAATCAAAGGAAGTTGTAACACTGTGACAGAAAATTTTCTGATGCATTGACAATTTTCTTCATGGAGGCTACAGCTCTGATCTGTCTCCTTTGCATTTCATTGAGAAAGGAATTTAAATTCTACCCAGGCATGAATATTTCTGAATTGATTTAAATTGAAAAATAGCATTAGGTCTTTTTCTTCTTGTTTGGATATTTGTTAAGTCTTTGTTTGCATGTATATAGAAGCAGTCCACAGGAGAAATAGAATTCAGCCCATGTAATACAGTATTGAGTTCACATAGTATATCTATCTGCCCAGGTTTGCAACAAGGGCTCTGCTGACTGTTTTACTGTTATAAACCAACTGGAATCTCCAACAAAATTGAGTACTTTGCAAATGAGATTCCAAAACAAGCAGGCCTATTTTAAGTCCTCTTCAGGAGGGTTCGTATTGAAAAACTACAAGGACTTGATCATAAAGAACTGTGAGCATGACCCTAAGGGAGGTGTCAGAGGTGTTTCCATTCTTATGTCTTGAGACTCATGAGACAGAACAATTCCACGTAGCAAGAGTGGCAGATGGGAAACCTGGTGCTGTAGAGAAGCAGAGTGGCATGGCTCTGATCCCTGATCTGCCACTTAACAGCTATGCAACTGTGGCAGACACTCCCTAAGGTGACTGCCCATGAGTCACACTCTTGTATAATCTTCTCCCCCTGAGTGCAAGTGGAATCTATGACTTGCTTCTAACTGATAGCATATGGCAAACATGATGGGATGTCACTCCCATACATTACTTCATATAAGACTCCATCTTAGTAAGATTCTCTTTCCAGCTATAAAAAACAAACAACCATATGAACTGTCTGTGAAGAAAGCCAAGTGACCAGGAACCATATGGGTGGCCTGAGGAACTGAAGGGCCTTCAGCTGACAGCAAGTAAGAAGTCAGAATTTTGCCAACAACTTGAAAACATGAAAATGGATTCTTCCCCAGTCGAGCATACAAATAAGAATGTAACCCATCTGACACCTATATTGCAGACTATGAGACCCTGAGTAGGAGATCTAACTAAGCATGCCCAGATTTCTCTCATGAGAATTTGAGACAAGAAATGTCTGTTGTTTTAAGTCACCAAGTTCATGGTAATTTGTTATGCAGCAGTACAAAATAATACAATGATCTAGAGCAAGTTCTTTTTCCCTGAGTTTCAGTTTTCTTATCTATAAAATATGAATGATAATGCCTATGTATACGGAGGTTTAATCACCAAATGAAATAATGGTTCTTGCTAAAATGGTAGTTGTTTTATTGTATTATTAATAATCTTATTTAATGGGTGCATGACCCACTAGACACATCATATGGCTGGACAGGCATTAGAGGAAATGGTCTTACTCCTGAGGCCAACCATAGAAGTGGGGCACAGGGCAAGGCATGGTGACCTATTTAATAGCCAATGGTCAGCAATAAATATCTAAGAGAAAAGAGTTGAGTCCTAATTGGTAGATGAGACAGAGTCTGAATTCCAAATGGGAGACAAGGAAAAATCTCGTAGGTATGTTAGCATAGTCAGACTAGGGCAGGATATTGAGACCCAGAGCACCAGGCTGTTTTGAGAGCTGAAGGCCATCCTGGGCCCTGGCCCACAGGGGCCCAGGGAAAACCGTGCATGAGTAGAGGGAAACACAGCCAGCTGTGCTTCTGATTCAGCTCCCCCTGAAGCTGATACAGTGCTCTACTAAATCTTTTCCTGATCACCTACTCTGTGCACAGCAATGTGCTCTACTAAATCTTTTCCTGATCACCTACTCTGTGCACAGCAACGGCCACTAGCTTGGGCACTCTCAAAGGCAAGAGGCCCCCTCTTGCCTTTCAGAGTGCCCAAGCTAGTGGCCACAAGTGAGACTCTAACACTAACATTAGTGTACTATGTTCAGAGCTGGGATTATGAAATCTGAGGGCAACCCATGCCAAGCTCCAGCATATTCGGGTTACAGTGGGAGCTTTGAGGTTGCTTACATTCCTCATTGCTTGACTCCTGGTAAGTAAGGCTGAGCTTTCTGATGAGTAACCTACACACAGGGAGCAGGTGAGGACGAATACCAAGGTAATAAGGTAGGACCTTGGTACCACGTCACGAACCACCAGGAATCTCCCAACAAATCTAGGCGCTGTGTAAATGACATTCCAAGACAAGGCAAGTCTATTTTAAACCCTCTTAAAGAGTACTCAAAACACACCCTCTCCCTGAGCTAGTGTGAGAAGAGCAGATATATGCTCTCTTACCACTGAAGTTGTAAAAGCTTGGGAGCTTGGTCATTTAAAATATTCAGAAGTCCTTGAAAGCCAAATGTTAGAAACTTTGGCATCCATTTCCTCTATTACGTGTTTATAATAATATTCTCTTCAATGGTTTGTCAACATTTTTTATTGAGAAAATAGAAAGCGATGCTGGTAATTATAAGTGAAATCTCGACAACTTGGGAAGTAGAAGTGCCCATCACAACCAAATGTTCTTGTTCAGAGGAACCTGACATCCACTCTTGATCATCTGCCTTCCTTCACAATGCCTTAGAAAATGTTTCATTTTGTTTTTTCTTGATTTTCACTCTTCATAATGGATGCAAAGGGCAGTAAAGTATGGTAGTTAAGAGCCCAACCCCTGGAGACAGACATGCGGGGTAAATCTAGCTCTGCCATTTACCACCTCTCTACACAAGTTCACATGAACTCTCTGAACCTGGAATCAGGCTAGTTAACATATATCGGTAAAGCATTTACCACAGAGCCTGAACGGAAGGAGTCCTCATTAATGACAATTGCTGTTATTGTTATATTGATGATGATGATGATGACGACAACGACGACGACGACGACGACGATGATGATGATGATGATGATAACTGCTGTGTTGTTCTTAGATTTGGTTTATCATGTAGTCATTAATGTTTCTAAGATAATACAGATCAAATGACACCAGGTAGAAGACTCTCAGAGGTTTAATTCAGTGAAGCTAAATTGTTTATAACTATGCTCTAGCCCAGGGGTTGGCAAACTTTCTCTATAAAGGACCAGATAGTAAGTATTTTAGGCTTGCAGACCATATGGTCTGTGTTGCAACTACTCAACTCTGCTGTTGTCGTTGGAAAGCAGCCATAGACAATACATAAGCAAATGAGTGTGGCTGCGTTCCAACAAAACATTATTTACAAAAAGAATTGGCTAGATTTGAGCCATAGTGTGCTAACCCCTGCTAAAGCCCTTTGCCCATGCACATCAAGGTATTTCTAAACAAAACTCTAATGTAAAAGGCACAGGCCAGAGTTGATACAATGACAGGTGAGTCTCAATTTTATCATGTCCTAAATATAGCATTCTGGGAATATTACTTAACTCCTCCATGTTTCAGGTTCTTTCTTTGGAAAACCTAGGGAATAGTACCTCCCATACAGGGATATTGAGAATAAGTGATTTCAAGAATACAAAAGATGATTGGGTATAAGAGATAATGTATGTAAATGAGATAAATATAAATATATTAAATGAGATAAATATAAATATATTATCTCATTTACATACATTATTTACATTTACACTCATTTACATTCAGTTTTTTCACATGAGTTTACTTCTAACATGTCCAACTATATTGTGATTTTTTTAAGGCTGAACACTTGACATTCATTGCCCTTGTTTCTCTAGATCCTAGAAAGAAAGAAAAAAAAGAGAGAGAGAGAAAGAAAGGGAGAAATAAAAAAGGAAGAAAGAGAGAAACAAACAAAAGGAAGAAAGGAAAAGAAAGGTAGAAAGGAAGAAAGAGAAAGAAAACAGACAATCGTTATTCAAGAGAATCAGAACTACATAAAGAGGATGGGCCTTACCAGCTCTGTAAGATGATAAGGAAAATTGCTTTGAGGCAACAGGGTAAGAGAGAGCTCCTTATACTCTGGAAAAACGAGATATGAGAAGCAAATGAGAAGGGCTGTAAATCACTGGATAATCAAAGCTAAAGCTATTCTGCAGGGCCCTGCGGAAAGCTATAAGAAGGAAAGTAAGCTCAACAAGCTGTGACTGAAAAAGCACAAAGCCAAGTCTTGAAACTGAAAGGATTCATCTTGATATTTCTGATGGCATTCAGTAGTGACTGCTGTTTTCCTCTGGGAATTGGGAGGAGGAGACTCTTGTTGGATGTTCTTGTACAAGGAGAAAGATAACTTGAACATATTTTTTCTCTCCACTGCATCCTGAAAATTGAATTGTGATGATAAAGATCATGCAATTGTGCTGAAGCATTGAACTCTTTATGAAATAATAGCCCAAGTGCTGAACTCTAATCTTGTTGCCCCCTTTGTTGGAAAAGGGAAGGATTTAGCTATCATCTGACTCTGTACAGGTAAGAAGATGGAGCATTTGTCACTCTATGACCTGTGGACAAAGTTCTCTCTGACAAAGGGAGCCAGTGAGGCAATCATCCTAATATGGAAAGGCAAAGGTGACTATGTGTATCCAGAAGAGAGAAAATTCTTGGAGGTGAAGCTGGGTAAGAATAGAAGGGGCGAAGGGATGAGGAATTGCCTGGTTGTGGAGATGAATGCAACAAAATGATAGATGGACTTCAGCTTTTATCCAAAAAGGATTTAGGAAGGGAAAAAAGCTTGGAATCAAGTTTGGGTGAGCAATTATAAAAGCTGTTGATGTCCCATCCTCCTGCAGAAAGTAAAGCACATGAATTTTGGCAGCAGAGACGAGCTGGCAAATATAAGGAATTCTGGCTAAAATACATTTGTTTGTGGACTTAGAGCTGAATAGTGTCATTGGCATCAACTACCAAAAAGATTCTGGACTCAATGCAAGAGCTATAAGAACTTCCCACTGGTTCCAGTAGCTAACACATGCTAGGCTGAATACAGGTTGATTTTCCCACTGATAATACCACAGTTTTCTTTCCTGAATGTCATATCTGAGGCCTTGTCGGTCCCTTCTTATAGAGCAGAGAGAAGATAGGCCATCTTGAATCTTTTCAAATGCTAAGAAGTTTCTGTGGTAAGTGGTGTGATCCAGGTGGCCCAACTTGTATCTGCTCATCTATGGTGGCAGAAAATAAATATTTTTTTTTTAAAAAAAAGACTAGTTATTAGCAGAAAATTTGAAAGCATGATTGGTTCTTTCCTTAGGCTGCTCACTTCTCTATCTGAAATTCTAGGTGTAATTTCTCCCCAAAGTAGCTGGAGTGGTTTCCCATAATGATTCTGGACAATACATGCACAGATATGCAAATGCGATGAAAATCACACCAGGTCATTGATAACTGTAGGCACTGATAGGTGACAGATGTAAAAGGAATGAGTTCCTGAGTGACGGAGTCTTTACTTAATCTTTAAAAACTGAGTCAAAATGTGTCTTCTATTTTTAACTTAATGATGTATTTATAAGAATGTTATACTAATCTGAATGCAATTACTCAATAACTACTCAGAGCAGTATACATAGTTGTATAATTCTCAAGAATTATTTACTTAATCAAGTATTTCCAAGTTTGAAGAGATGTCATAATGTTCAAAATGTCAAATGGCAATGTCAAAACTAATGAAACCTTAGAGAAAAGATCAAATGGACCGAAAAGAACTAGTGATAAGGAAGACAGACAACCCTGAAGAAAAAGATGATTGCAAAAGAGATGAAGAGTGAACAAGAATTTTTCTGAGAATTTTCTTTATTAAGCAGATTGCCTCTGCTGCCCAAATTTATGTACGCTGCTTTCTTCAGGATGATGGGACATCAACAGCTTTTAGCATTGCTCATCCAAACTATCTGATTCTTGGCCTTTTTCTTTCCTAAATCCCTTTTGTGTGCGAGCTGGAATCTATCTATAAATAACAAAGTGGAAAGAATGAATTTGAATAATCCATAAGCAGTGATCAACATAGGTGCAATTCTTGTTAGGAAATGACTACAATTGGGAAATGAATTTATTCTTTTTTCCAACAGCACTCCCTCTTAGTTCAATTTGATACAAATACCCTTTTCATATTCAGAATAAAACAATGTCCCATTACTTTAGCCTTTTCATGATCATTAACAAATTATACGGGGTGGGGAGGGGGAGGGCGAAGGAGGGGGGAATATCTGACAAAATCAGCTTGTACATTCTGAAACTCTATGGTGCTTACTCAAAGCAGTCAACCATTGGTCTCATTAAGTGTGGTTATCTAAGAATAGAATTGCTAATTAAATTTAAAATTAAGCTTTTAGATCAGTAGATAAAATATATAAATGTCTTAATTTTCTGTTGTTGCATAACAAATTGCCACAAACTCAATGGCTTAAAACAACACACACTTATTTCACAGTTTCTGTGGGTCAGGAGTCCAGGCACATATCACAATGCTGCACTCAAAGTGTTGGGTGAGGGTGTGTTCTCTGCTAGATGCTCAACTGGGGAAGAATCCACTTCCAGTCAGATGTTGACAGAATTCATTTACTTGTGGTTGTTCAGGCAGAGGTCCCTGTTTTTTTGCTAGCTATGGTCTGGAGGACGCTCTCAACTCCTAGATCCTTGTTACGTGGGATTTCCAACATGGCCATCTACTGCATTAAGCTAGGAAGGAGAATGTCTACAGGAAGTCTGCTAGCAAGACGGAGGCTTATATAACATAATGTAATCATGAGAATGACATCTCATTATCTTTACCATATTTTCTAATGCTTAGAAGCAAATCACAGGTCTTATTTTCACTCAAGGAGAGAGTGTTACACAAGGTTGTGAACACCAGGAAACTTAAATCACGGAAGTCTGTCAGCACAGTAAATACTGCATATTATACTGCATATAAAATACTCAATTACTAAATATTAAGAACTTCTGAAAGAGTATATATTTTTCTCAGGAATTAAGTAGAAACACTTATCTGATGGCCATGGACCCCAAGCGGCAATGACTGTTCTCCTCTAATGCTCTCTTACATATATGTGGTCTGTGATTCCACAGTTTAACTTGGAAAGAATTCACCTTCTCAGGCATCAGTACCTGCAAATGCAGCAATAGCAACCAAGCCAAATATTCTCTGGAGGGCATCTCAGCAGACACTTGGTCACCTCAGAGAAGGACCAAAGATAGCTTTCCTCCCCTCTGTGCGTGAAAGTACACATGTAGCAGAATCTTTTCTCTAAAAACTTAACTCTGTTTTTATCTGAGCAGGAAAGAAAACAATCAACTAACGAATAAATTCATTGATGGCTTGTGAGTAGTATAGACTTACCATGACATCAACTTCATTTTATTTTTACCTTCAGCTTCATGACTGGATTTTCATAGATCCAGCTCCAGCCTTGTTTTATATCCTTGAAAATATCCTCAAATGCTAAGTAAACTAACAATCTGAAGCAGAGAAAGGCTCTAGCCCCAACAACACCAAGATTGCTAATGAAAAAGACTTGACTGGGTAAAAGTGCCTGAGATTTCTAGTGTCACCATTATGTGGTTGTGCTTCAGTACTCTGAAATAATGGCACTTTAATCTCAGGTCTACCCATCACTGTCTGAAGAGGAAAAAAATTGCTGAAGACATAAAATGCTGAGGAAAGGTGAAGGTATTGCCTCATTACTTATAAAATATGGTTTTATTTCAAGGCCGCAGTGTAATTCTTTTTCTTTCTAGGACTAGGAGTTATTTAGTCTTACGTGCTCAAACTTTTCCTTCATGGCTTAATGTGAGAAAATCTCATTTTGCTTTGAAATTCTGGTTTTTGAGAAACACTGCTCTATAAATGATGGGTTTCCTTACCCTTTCTGAAATGCATTTATTGTCTATAATAGAGAATCAGCAGTGTCCCGGTGTTCTGCAAGGAGAAATGCACCCAGGGCAGCAGCATATATCTCAGGACATATAAGTTCAAGTCTGAATAAGAAGCATCCTGAGGCATATAATGGGTCAGAAATGAGATAATCAGGTATTATTATACACATACATTTTGTGTTTACTGATTCCTTTGTAACAGTTGGCACAATTAACAACCTTCTTCTCAAACAAAAACAAACAAACAAAAAAACCTCTCTTTAGAGAGGTTTTTAGAAAGCTGTATGTCACTTATCCCATCCTATTTCACTTAATGGTATTCTCTGTTTTTAAAATCTACCTCTAATCCCCCCCTTTTTTTTTTAGGTTAAATATGGTCTTCACCCATATTTAAATCCTGGCTCTGCTGTATACAAGCTATGCAAACCAGTCCATATGCTTAACTTTAGTGAGCCTCAGTCACCCTGGCTATAAAATGGGGCTAATGATAGCACCCTCTTAATTGTGTTGTGATGATTAAATTGACAGTACACATAAAATATAATCCGAGACAGTGCTTGGCCTATGATAGGCCTCTCATATTCCTTTCCTTCCACCTGTTATCACTGTCAGAGACCTCATCTCCCCTGCAGCTTTGACAACTACTGTATTTAGATGATGCCCAAATCGAAATATTCAACCTTGGTATCTCACAGGCACCATTCTTGCATCTTCAACTTCATGGTGGGCATTTCTCTCTGACAGTTTAGCTGCTCCTCAACAACAGTGTGTCTAAAATCAATCTTATGCTATTCTTCTTGGGAAAAAAAAGATTTTGAGAAATATTTGGGAGTTCTTCAAAAAGTTAAACCTAAAAATACCACAAGATCCAGCAATTTCACTCCTGGGTATATACCCAAGAGAGTTGAAAATAAATATTCACACAAAAAAATTGTACATAAACGTTCATAGTATTTTTCATAATAGCCAAAAAATTAGAAACAACTCAATGTCCATCAACTGATAAATGAATAAATAAAGTGTGGTATAGCTATACAATAGAATATTATTTAGCAATAAAAAGAAATGAAGTACTCACATATGCTACAACATAGATGAACCTCAAGAACATGATAAGTGAAAGAATCCAGACATAATGTCCATATACTGTATGATTCCATTTACATGAAATGTCCAGAATAGGCAAATGCACAGAGACAGAAAGTAGATTAGTGGTTGTCAGAGTCTAGATGGGATGGAGGAATCAGGAGATGATGGATAATTGGCACGAGTTTTCTTTTTTGAGGTGATGAAAATGTTCTGGAATTAGATGGTGCTGATGGTTGCATAACGTTGTGAAAATGTTAAAAAAAAAAAACCCACTGAAATGTATACTTTAAAAATGGTAAAATAGTGATTTTTATGTTATGTGAATTTTATCTCAATTTTAAAAGAAGAAGAAGAAGAAGAAAAAGCAACCTCTGTGGACAAAGCAGTGACACTAATGCATGGAAACAAGGAGAATTGGGCCAGAGATGGGGAAGGAGATCTTCGATCTCCAGCAAATTAAGACACTCATTAGAGGCACTAGAATAAGGTCCTGAGAGAATGGCCCTATGCTCACTTCCAAGCAGTATTCAGAATCTGACTCCTCAAGGCTCAAGTGGGTTATTTATATAATCAAGTGGGTTATTTATGCAGCTTTGCTGAACTATATTCAAATCCATAACCTAAAGACCAAAAAAGGGGTGGAGATTGAAGGGTGAAAATAGCCTAAGGAAGGACTTGAAATAGAAAAGAAGTTCCTCAGGGACACATTTATTATATTATTTATTGCCAGGTTCAACTGGAAGGGCAATAAATAACTTGCTCTGAATACATTTAATATTTCCAGTATTTTTTGTTTATGTCATTTTCTTTCTCCCTGCTTTTTCCTCTTTAATCAAAAGTTTAACCATCAAAGCAGATAGGAGTTCTGGAACTTTACAACATTTTACAATTAAAGCAAAATCCAGTCCCTCACAAGGACTCAGCTTGAAGTCAGTTTCTTTGAAGGTAACCTGTCAGATGACCTGATTAAAGGTGATGAGAATATTTCAGGGAGTTTTCAAAACATGTTATACCTGCCTCTATCAAAATTTTATTTTCTGGTTTTGGAAACATTCCCACGAAAAGGACCTGGGAAAAAAACATTCCCATATTGCACCCTCAAATGTGGAACAGATCTTAATAGCCACTGAGTAAAAGAGTCCATGTGTTCCCACAGATGGCTGTTGAAAAATGAATCATGCTTATCAATTTGAGAAAACAGAAAGAAAAGAACAAGCAGTATAGAACTTCACGATTTGGCCAAGTAGTGTTCAGGGTCTGATGAACGGCTAATGTCAAATAATCTGGAGTTACTTTGCTCTTTCCAAGTTCTTCTCTCCCCAAACCCAATTTTTATAATGAACAATATATCCAAAAGGCAGCCACTACCCTCTGATTCTCTGTTGTACATCATGTGGTCTAAAAATGATTAGGAAAAGCTGATGTACCCTACCTGGATGTATTAGTTTGCTAAGTCTACGTAACAAAGTACCACAGAATGAGTGGCTTAGACAACAGGAATGTGTCAGCAGAGTTGATTCCTTCTGAGGGCTGTGAGGGAAGGAAGGGTCTGTTCTAGAATTCTCTCCCTGGCTAGTATATGGCCATCATCTCCCTGTGTCTCTTTGTATCATCTTTCCTCTCTTTGTGTCTGTCTTTGTGTCCATATTTCTCCTTTTTATAAGAATACTCATTATATTGGATTATGGCTGACCCATAATGATCGCATTTTAACTTGAATACCTCTATAAAGACCCTATCTCCAAATAAGGCTACATTCTGAGGTACTGGGTTTTAGGATTACAACATATCTTTTTAGAACACGATTCAACCCATAACGCTTAATGAAGATCTGAGAGGCCCTTTCTCTTAACATCTAGGAAACCTGCTGTTGGACTTGGACCTACAGGAGTTTTGTTCTGGGCCAACCATGAAGGACTGAGACCAGGGGCTATAGAGTGGTTCAAAAAGAAGAATGGGCAAAGAGCAAGGATAATAGGATGTGTGGAATCCCCCAGGAGTCCTGAGAACAAACCTGCAATCATGGAATCCAGCCAAACTAACTTACAAGGAAAAGATCAGAGCCTATGTTCTCAGCATACACCATAGATGCTCAGCAAGAATCTGGTAAAGTGAAAAGAAATGCAGAAGACCAAACTGGGCATGAACGCAAATCAAATGCAAGATAGGATTATATCATCAAGGAAGTCTCAGTTGCAGACACAAACTGACTCTGGCTGACTTAAATAGAAAACAAATCCATTAAAAGAGTATTGGAGATACCAGGAAACTTTGGGGAATGAATAATAGGTTCACTATCTTGCTTGTGGTTGTGGTTTTACAGGTATATACATATGTCAAAATTTATCCATATGCATTTTGCTATGCATTTTATTGTATGTCAGTTGTGCCTTAATAAAACTGTTTTTTAAAAAAGGTATTGAAAACTTCTGTATATCAACATAAATTGGTATAGTCACTCTGGAAAACTATTTGGCATTATCTATGAAAACTGGACAAATGCACATCTTAAGACGTACCATTTTATTCCTAAGTAACCACCCAATAGAAATGCACCTAAATCTTCACCGAAAACATGTACAAGAATGTTCGTAGAAGCACTATTCATACTAATCAAAAATGTAAGCTGCCTAAATGCCCATCAACAGTATAATAGTGTGTAGTATAGAGGGTTAACTCTGCAAGCTTGAACTACTTAAACCCTGTATATTCCCAAAGTCTTCAGGACTAGTTCTTAGCTTGGTTCCTTGGATATCTATGAGCCCTTGGAAAATCCTGCCTGAAAAGAGGGTCTTTGTATGCCTAGAGCTGTGGGCTATGCTAGTTATTTTAAGCCATTAATTTCATTTTTCATGAATGCCTGTTTTTGTATGCCTGAGCCTCGGGGCCATGATATATCAGTTTGACCTATAAGGGGGTGGAGATTGAGTGCTAAGATCAGTCATGTGGTGCTGCGTGTCTATGTGATTGATCTCAAAAAACAAAACAAAACAAAACAAAACAAAACAAAACAAAAACTACCTAGATATCAAGGTTTAAATGAACTTCCCTGAATGAACTTCCCTGTTTGGCAACATTTTGCAACATATCGTCACACATACTTGCTGGAAAAATTAAGTGTGATCTATGCAAACTACACTGGGAGGGGACAATTAGAAGCTTATGCCTAGTTTCCTCTGAACTCAGCCCTATGCACCTGTTCCCTTTGCTGATCTCAACCTATATCCTTTAACCGTAATAAACTTTAACCATGAATATGCCAGTTTTTCTGAGTTCTGTGAGTCTTTCTCTCTAATCACTGAATCTGAGGGTGGTCCTGGGGACCCCTGACACAAATGGATAGATAATTATAGTATATTTGTAAGATGGAATGCTTTACTATTCCAATAAGAATAGACAAGCAACAACAATACAAAATAATAAGGATGAATCTCGTAAGCATAATGTTGGACATATACCAAAGAATATATGGTATGATTATACTTGTATAAAGATTAAAAAAAAAACAGGCACAACTAATCTGTGATGTTAGAAGTCACAATTATGGTTGTTCTCGGATGGCAGAGATTAATGGCTGGAGAAGGAATAAGGGAGCTTCTAACATGTTGGTAATATTGTGATTCTCCATCTTGGCACTGGTTATAAACGTGTATTCAGTTCATGAAAATTCAATTTGTAAAGAATGATCACTTATGTAATATATACATATGCCTATAAGTATATATAAATGTGTATACTTCAATAATTGAAAATGTTAAAGAATATTGGACAGCATGCAGCATCTCTAGAAACTCTGGACAACCAGGCTAGCTGACTACACAGCTAATAAAAAAGTCCAAAATCTCACCACAGAACAGATGAAAACCCCACTGCTGCACTGCTGGGTACCAAATGGCTAACTGCTAGGTCATCATTACTATGGTTACTAGGAATGTTGCCTCTAAAAAACGGATGTACCTGCTCTCAGTGCTGCTGTTGCTTCCTGTTCCTAGAATGAACTCTGTGGGGTCTCTGCTTCTTCCCTGAACCTGCTTCTTCTTTAAAATGTGAAACAAATGTGGATATTGGTCATGGTCATGGATTAGGGCTGGCTCATGGGCTTTCATTTGAGCAGGAAGGATGCTAAAAATATTAGTCTGGCATTTTTAGTTTCCATGATGGAAGACTCTGCCTCATTAGAAAAAGTTACAGATGTTAGATAGTTAAAAGAACAAGAAATGTGCACTAAGGATGTTTTGCATCTGGAGATCTAAACCAAGTTCAAAGAATGTTTATGTGATAGTCACTAAGTGAATATGTATATATATATTCAAACCTCACAACTGTTCTGCAAGATAGTTTAGTCCCTAGATAGACCCCAGAAGTCCTTAAGGTGATTTTTGAACATTCAGCTGAATACTGATCTGTCCATGCATGATCTGCAAACTACCTGAGGCTGGATGGAAAAAATCTGAAAGAATTAGAGAATAGTACCCTGTGCTCACACAGGGCCAGGAATAGAACTTTTTCACAAGCGATATGGGAAAAACTCATAATTCTCAGGGCAATGGGTAGAAAACTCAGTAAGATCTTGCCTCAGTAGCAGGAAATACTTAGCTCTAGTAGAACACAGCTGCGTGCCCACCTAATAAGTCACAAAAGCAAGACCCAAAAAGATCAAACTGTGTCCAAGTAACTTAACATTCTAGAATAAAGTTCAAGAATATTAACAAGAATACAAAAATATACAGTATCTAACACAGTAAATTTTACAATGTCTAGCATCCAAACACAGATTACCAGGCAGACAAAGAAGTAGGCAAACATGACTCATAATGAGGAGAATGGTCAATTAACTGAAACTAACTCAGAATTAACATAAGTTTTAGAATTACAAGATGAGAATATTAAAACAGATATTATAACTGTATCCATATGTTCAAAATATAGAAATAATAATAAAAGAACCAAGGACTTCTAGTGAGAAAAACTATAATGACTGAGATGAAAAACTTACTGACAGATTAGATATAACAAAAGAAAAGATTTGAAGACATAGCAATAGAAGATATAAAAAGTGAAACATGGAAAGAAAAAAGACTATAAAAAAAGCAAATCAATGTGCCGTGGAAAAACTTCAAGTAGTCTGATTGATATACATGTTATTGGAGTCTTTCAAAAGGTGGGGGAGGGGGAATTAAAGAAATATTTGAAGAAATAATGGCCAAAAAACTTCCAAACTATGAAAGCCATAAACCCACAGATCAAATTAATGAACAATAAGCTCAAGAAACATGAAGTAAACAACACAAAGACACATCATCAATTTACTCATAAACCAGCGATAAAAAGGAAAAATTTAAATCATTTGGAGAATCTTTCAGTCACTGGACAGATCCAGGACTGTGTTCTGGAATTTATAAGTTTTTATTATCTTTTGAAAGCTATACACACTCTAGAAAGACTCGATCAAAAAGGAGATAGCCAGGAAGAAAAGAGACAAGTTAGGAGGGTTTTACAGTAATCTAGTGAGTTCTGAACTAGGATTGTGAAGCAGAGATGAGAAATAGAAGACATTTAGGAAGTAAAACTGACAGTACTTGAAGAATGTTTGTGAAGGTAAAAAATAATTCTTGCAGAGAACTGGTAGATGGTGTCCAAATTCATGGAGCTAAGGGAAAAGATGATAATTTAATTTTAGACATTCTGAGTTTGAGGTGTATATAGGTTCTCCATTTAAACCTGGGAAACCTGTCTGGCATACAGATACAAGTTTGGGATTTATTAACATGTAATCTGAATCCACCTTCTTATGACATTCTTACTTTAATATTCAGATAAAACGGCCTGAATTTTAATCCCATGCTTGCAAATGCAAGAGATCTGGGCCCACCAAATTTTCTTAGTGCAGAGTAAGGAAAGAGGCTAAGACCCAGACCTCTGAGGAGGGGACACTAGCCAGCTAATACTCTTGCCTCTGGACTCAGAGGAGAATCCTAGAGGCTGGGACTCGGACTTCTGAGAGGTGGGCTCTGGTTGACTATACTGGTACCTCTGAAGGGGGAATGAGGCTAAAGTGAGAGTGTTGGAAAATCTGTAAACTGGATTAGCCTCTACTACAGAAACAAACTGCTCTTGCCAGGGTGAAGAAGCACAGTTGGTATGACTTTCAAGGACAGGAAGCAAAACTGAAACAGAAAGAAGAAAGTCCCTTTTTATTTCTTTAAACTTGCAGTCTCTCTCCACTGGCAAAGCCAAATGGGGTGCGGCTGGCAAAGGGGAAAAGTGGTTTGTAGAATCCCAGCATCACTAAGTAGAGTGTAGAATGATGTGCTTGGAGTTGAGAGACAATTATTTAATAACTGGCACACTCTGCCTGGGCACAAGGAGGGTAGGTACATTATCTCTCTTCTTGTGGCTCTGACTAGGAATTGTGATTCCAAGGAACGGTTGTGTTAAATCTTGCTTGGTGACCTCATGGAGCCGATTGTGCTTTCAGAAGGGAAGGCAGAATATGACTTATGTCACAAATGACCTCTCTTCTTCTGTAGATACGGTGAACTCTGCATTTGAGAATAGAGAAGGAAAGAGAACCTAAGTGAAGACAATACGGAAAAGCCGTCCTGAAAAAAATTTTTTTTAATGTATTCTTTAAATGCCCAAAATTAATGAAATGAAATTCTTCATTCAGGTGCTCTAGTCAGTATGATGCACATTAAATGTCAAATGGTAGTCTCACCTCCACCGACAGCAACAAACCTAGCTACGGACTGGAGGGAGCTCAGCAACTTCGGCAATGCTAAGCTGCCAAGTGAAGGCACGTGTTACAAGGCTACCTCTTTGGAAAACAAATGAGGTAAGCTCCTAACAAGGACAAAATTGTAAAACAGAATGTAGATGGAAGTTGAGAGTTGAGCACCTGCTGTTAAAGGGAGGAAAAGTCAGTTTTATATAATAAGATATGCCTGGTAGAAAGCCATCAAAGAAACTTGGGAAAGAGAAAAACCATGACATGCTCTCAGAAAACCACTTGTTTATGAATTTGCGACTATGTGAAGGAAGGGGGCTCAATCCGTGCTGTCATTTAGAGCTACTTTTACCATTCTGCAGAACAGAGGCAATAACAGTACTTCTGCTGCTCTGCCTCTTCTATCTTATATTCTTTCTGAGCTTGACAAGCCCAGATTTTAAAACATTGCTTTCAACATGGAGCATCTCAGAATTATAGGATACCAGATCTAGACAGGACCTTGGAGCAAGAGAAATCATAAAGAGCTGAAAGGAAATCTGTAGCAATAAAAATTTTATAACTATAAACAAAGGCTTCTGGGGAGATAGAGTTATATGTGTCTGAAAACTAATATTAAGGAAGGAAAGAAATTGTTTGCTATAGTTCAAGGAAATAACTAAAAAAAATTTTTTTTTAAATAAAGCAATTGTGAATTAGGATGAGAATTACATTTCAATACTGAGGAAAGTAATGGAGACTTTATTCATTTCGATGAAATTTTTACATCATTAATACAGAGATCTTTCATCTAGGAATTTCAAGCCTTTATAAATAAATTCTGAATAGACATTATTGACCAAAATTTTACAGAGATGTGAATCCTCACCTATAGGAAAGATAAAAACAATTTAGGTACAAAGAAGTATTGTTCTAGTTACACTTACTGAGCCCAAAAATGCGGTGAGAGCTTCAAAGGCCTACCTTCTGTTGCCATCCTAAATCCACTGTACCCATTGTTGTGGACTGAACGTGTCCTTCCAAAGTTCATATGTTGAAGCTCTAACCTGAAGAAGGGGTCTCTGAGGAAGTATTAAGGTTCAATGAGGTAATAAAGGTAGGGCCCTAATCTGACAGGATTAGTGTCCTTTTAAGAAGAGACACTAATCAGTCTCTCTTCTTTCTATCTTTGTGTGTAACCACCAAAGAAAGGCCATGTGAAGCCATAGTGAGATGATGGTAGCTGTCCACGAGACAGGAAGAGAGTCCTTGCCAGAGACCAGTTTTGCTGGCACCTTGATCTTGGATTTCCCAGCCTCCAGAACTGTGAGAAAATAAATATTTGTTGTTTAAGCTACCCAGTCTGTGGTATTTTGTTATAGAACCCAAGCTGACTAAGATGCCCACCAAATCATATATACATTATTATACAGTACACTGCTCATAGATAAACCAGTGCATAAATTCTCCAGTGATAATGAAGAAGTAGCATTTGTTGACTATTTCCTAATTTCTTTCACAAAGTTGTTTTATTTGTGCTCTTTAAATGAAACTTTTTATGGGATTGACACACTGAGAAATGCAAGCATCAAGTAAACAGCTATAATGCAGCTTGGTTTGAGCCCAAGAGTTATATAAAGACCAGAAGTGTACAGAAAGGAAAAAATGGCTGTCATTTTTTGGAAGCACGGGTTCTATATGTCCTGGGGATGGGGAGGACACTGACCACATATCTGTTACTTCAGTCACAGTAACCTAGACCTAAAATAGCTCACTAGTCACAGGACTTTAAATAGAGAGGATGACAACATAAAAGTTGATTGGTATGCTTTTCAGCTTAGTTCATTTTATAAGCACATATATTAGGGACCTACTGTCCATCAGGCATTCTGCTTGGAGGCGGAGGGGTTAAGAGTTTGGGTTTTGGAGTCAACTAGAACTGGGTTGGAATTGTAAGTGGCCCACTTACCTGCTATGTGTCCTCGAGCAGGTAATTTTACTTCTTTGAGCCTTATTTACTGCTTCACAAGGTACTTATGAAATGATGCAAGCAAAGCTTACAAAACAATGTTTGACACATAGTAAGTCATGAACAAACTGCTGTTAAGTATGTCAAATATGAATAATTAATTAATAATTAAAAAAATTAATTATTTGAGCTCTAGGAACTTATGAACTAATTTGAAGCTAGAAGTTGACACCTCTTTATGAAGGGAACATTGTTATACTAGAGGTTCAAATAAAATACAATGGGACAAATAGGAGAAAGAAGAGATTAGGAAAAGTTTTACAAAAGATTTACCACCTGAACTATTAAGAAAAGTCTATTCCTAAATAGTATTGTCTTCTAAGTACTCTATAAGTTTGTACCTGTAATGATAATACAGAAACAGAAAAATAGAGCATCTGAAACAGATCCAAGTTGTTATGGGTTGAACTGTTCTCCCCACCCCAATTCATATGTTGAAGTCCTAACCCCTGTTCCCCAGAATGTATTTGGAAATAAGGTCTTCAAAGTGGTAGTTAAGTTATAAAGAGATCATTAGGGCAGCTCTTAATC
This sequence comes from Pteropus alecto, assembly GCF_000325575.1. NCBI lineage: Eukaryota > Metazoa > Chordata > Mammalia > Chiroptera > Pteropodidae > Pteropus > Pteropus alecto. The sequence goes on along the minus strand of NW_006432447.1, from coordinate 9,255,900 downwards.
CAATATGACATGTATCCTTATGAAAGATCACATGGGAAAGACCGTGTCAAGACTCAGGATGAAGATGGCCATCTTAGCCAAAGTTCTCCCTCACAGCCCTGAAGGAATCAACCCTGCTGAAACCTTGATCCTGGACTTCTAGCCTCAAGAACTGTGAGAAAATACACCTTTATTAAGATGCCCAGTCTGTGGTGCTTTGTTATGGCTGCCCTAGCAAACTAACACACAAGTACACATACTAGAACTGAATGTATGGTAAATGTAGAATTATAATCCCATGGAGAAAAAAATAAATGGGGTTAGGAAAATCCTCTGTTTATGAGAAAATCGAATAGCTCTCTACTATATATCATACATAAAAATAAAATTTAAAGGGTATTAAATATCTAAGTGTAAAAAATAAAGCACATTAGAAAATATATAGAAATATTTTCATAACTTCAGGGCTAGGGAAGTCTTTCTAAGCAAGTCAGAAAACCCAGAAGCTGAAACACTGATAGATTTTAAGTGCATTACAGGGTGGTGGCAGGCCTGGGGTCAAGAGGATAACTTTGAGCCAGGCACTAAAGGCTTCCATGAATGAAGAACCTCCAGGAAAAGAGGAAGCTTTAAACAGCTGCCAGGCTTAGTGGGAATGAAACCCTCTTACAGCAGCACCGACCAAGGAAGAACATTCTATCCTCATTATCTCTCCTCCTACCCTCTGCCTTTGTCCTGGCAGATTTAGAAATCCCAAGTTAGCAGCCTAGTGGAGGAGAAGAAATGCTAAGCTGGGAAAGAGAGCAAGAGGACCACTCCTCTCTCTTCTACCTCAGTGGTCAGTGCTTAGCAAGTCTCAGCTGGAGGGAAGGGAGAAGACTTAAGGATAAGTCAGGGTGAAAACTTTTGTTTTCTGAAACTAGGGGAAATCATCACATTGAGACTGTTTATCACTTAAAGTTACTGTAGGATTTTCTATTTCCTTTGAGCAACTAAGAGAGTCATGGGAACTGCCTGAAGGTTTACTCATGTAATGGTGGAAGGTGCGTGCGCACGTGCAGGCGCGCACACACACACACACACACACACACACACACACACACAGAGGGCATATTTAAAGTGACAGTAGGTGCCAAAAATAATGCTTTTTCTTATATCACTCTGAGTTCCCTATATTCAATGAACCAGTTACACCAAAAAGGACTCAGCTAGATAGAATAGTATGGAGACCTTCTCTAAATAAATAAATAAAATGATGACAATCAACGTACTTAAAGGAGGTGGGGCACAAACCCAAAGAACCAAATAAAAAGGAGAGATGAGAAATCAAATCTTCTTGTGCAAGGAAATTTCAGTCCCCTCCTTAATGAAGTGGGGCAGGATTGAGTCCAAATATTTCTTAAAGATTGTCAACCAACCTTCCTATTTCCACGTCCACTTTCAGAGTTACTAGGTCTGCCATTTCCTGAGCCTTTGAGGAAAGAACTCTACAGTATAAATTAGATTTCTTCTCAGCTTTCCATGCTGCTGCTTTAGGCTTCGGCTCATTTGTTCTGCTAAGTCAGGTAGGTACCAGTTGTTCTTCTTGCCCTGGCTTGCAAATTTTGTTACTATTTGCAATATGTGTTATAATAAATAAAATGATGACCAAGGTAGATGTGGTTCCTGTCCTCAATGAGCTTATGTTTCAGTGGAGGAGACAAAAAAAGAACAAACAAATGAATAGAAAAATAGTAAACTGTGATGAATGTTATGGAGGAAACTCACATATCAGGACATTAAGAACTGAACTTTCAACTGAGGCTCAGAGTTATTGTCGATTATGCATTTCAAAAGAGGTGCTGGATTCTTACTAATCAAAGTGGGGTAAGTGAAATAAATGTCAACAACACCCTGGAACTTGTCAGAAATGCAGAATCTTGTGCTCTACCCTAGCAGGTGATTTATATGCACATGAAAGATTGAGAAGCACTGTACTAGCATCATACAAAAAGTTTCAAAAGCTTTAACCCAAAACATGTTTTACAACTCTCTTGAAGCTTTTACCCACATATGTTAAAGAAACAAATTATTCATGACACTTGTTAAAGACATCGTAAAGTAGGCTTTATTCAAGAGGGACTACTGCAGTGGAGGTTTTGCAGTAGGGTGGAGAGATCAGGCTCAACTTCAAACACACCAAAGACAAGAGGAGATTTACTGCTGAGGAGCAGGGTTGGGGTCAGTGGATGAAAAATTACTAAGAAGAAAGGCTAGGGAATTCTTGCTAGACCAACTCAGCAGGATTTTTGTTGAAATCAGGGCAGGATAATAAGATGTCAGAGGTGGGGGGGTCTAAGCTAAACTGCCCCAGCAAGATTCTTGCTAAAACCAGACTAAACAGACAAGGTTGGGGCCTAGTCAAAGAGAAGTTTCAAAGGAGAGGACTCAAGTTTGGTCAAGGAGAGAGTCTTTATCAATCGAAAAAAAATATCAAGCAAGTGGAAAAACAGGGAAATAATTTTATGAGAAGTATTTCTTTGGAACAACACTTATAGTGCTGATGGCCCTACACCCCACCATGGGAGAAAGGTGCAGGGTGTGTCTCTCATTTCCAACTTTTATAGAAGCACTTAGAGAGGTTGATGCGATTTATACCTGAGAAGAGGAGAAGCAATCTATCTATGGCAACCAGGTTGAGGACTGTATCTAGTAAATAACCTTGTTCTTTTTTGTGGCAGATCAAAGGTATTTAATTCTAGGACTCAGATGTGGAAACTGAGGCAGGAATATCATCCTGCAGTCGTAAAAGGGACCCACCTGGAATGGCAATTGGTAAGGTGAGGAACCCACAGTAAGGGCTTTGAGTTGTGCTAAAGATAGAAAGGCAGGGGAGGCTCAGAAGGGGGTCATGGAAATTGAGTTGAGGAGACTCTCAAGAATGTATGAATAGTGTGCCTGGGAGGACAGCTCATGATTGCAATGTGGAGGGACAGACAGAGCAACAAGTTAAATGAGGAACAAGCCTGGAAGATGTTTTGAACCTCAAGAACCTCAAGACATCACTGTGGGAACACAGTGACACACCAGGTGGGAAAGGAAACAGTGGACACTACCTGGCAGCTAGCCAGGATTTGCTTGAACTATAGGAGAGATACATCCAAAAGCTCTCAGAAATACATGGGTGGCAGTTTGCAGCAGCAGGAGGTCCTACATGGACAAATGAAGACATGAAACAATGAAATTTGTGCTGTTACTATTACTATAACCAATCTGGACTCAGAGGCCAATAGATCTGGGGAAACTCAAGGTAGTTCAATCCAAATGCTACATCAGAGGCCAATAGATCTGGGGAAACTCAAGGTAGTTTAATCCAAATGCTACATTACATGTATGGTCAGTCAGTCATTCATTAAAAATTGCATTCATTCATTCAGTCAGTCAGTCAGTCAGTCATTAAAAATTTATTGAGCACCTGTGAGGCATTGATGTAACAATGGACAAGACACAGATGGTTGGTAAGAAGTTCCCAGCCAAGGGCCTATGGACAAGAAACAGGCACTCTTTGTAGGGGTAGGTGGTAGGATCAAGTTATGTGAAGGGTGCAATGAGAGTGTGTAGGAGTCCTATATTCATTTCTAAGCAGTGGGTCTCAAACTTTCATGTGCATGTGAATCACTTGGAGATCTGTCAAAACGCAGGTTCTGATTTAGAAGCTCGGTGGTGGGGGGTGGGGGAGTGGGCTGAGATTCTGCATTCCTAACAAACTCCCAGGAGCGAGTGATGATGCTAATGCTTATAGTCTGTGGACCACAGCATTAGCAAAGAACATCTAACCAGTCTTGCAAAAACAAATAAATAAACATTCTCATATACTTCTGACTTTGATACCTAAGATTTTAGCAATAAATTCTAGTAATGATTACACAGATTATTGTACCTATGCGTAGTCCGGATTGCACCAATATTAATGCTCTTTGTTGATCCAACTGTGGGAAGACATACATCGTTTCCATGCGTAGGGTAAGTGCCTTTTGCATTTAAAAATTCAAGGATAATAGTGTGGGAGAACATGACTTTATAAATCTCATTGTAACAAGCAATTTCTCTACCCCTAATTGTATGCACGTTATCTTTCTTTTGGATAACATTAACGGCCACCTCTACCAAACTCCTCCACCCTTACCCCCAACAGTGGTTTTCACAGAAGGTGAGAATTAGAATTGGGTGAGTTACTCAAATAAACACCTTAGGGCTCAGCCTTTTCACCAGAACCCAAGACAAATATTCGAGGATCATCTAAGGTACCATGCTCTCTGTCCATTTAATTTCCACCCAGGCAATAGAGCCAGAGAAAGAAGAAAGGGGTTGGATCACTTCCTATCCCAAGGGCTATCACCTGCCAAATAGGCCCAGCCCAATCATACTTCTGCTTTCTGTTACATCCTTAATTTTCAAACCACCAGCCATAATAGGCGAATAAATCAACTTGCAACACCCCCTCTCACCATCCTTCTAGTTATTAGGCAAAGCTATTTTACTTTTAAAAATGTATTTTTCTTATTTCTAAAACTATATTATACGTTTTCATACAGAATTATTGGTAGCGTGACCACCAATGTGGAAGTTCCCTAAGAGTTGAACCACTGTTTTCTCCTCCTTAAGAGAAAATATCTCTCTTCTTCTAGGTTAGTGTTAGTCCACTCAGTGAAGCATGACCGCTAAGGGAAAGGTGGATGGAGATCCAGTCCTGAGAAGAAGGCAACACAGCTCCAGAAACCCTCCCCCAAATCCATCAGAAGCAGTAAGCCTGCTGAGGGCATCTTATATTTCTATAAAAGAAATCATTTGTAGTTAAGTCTTGAGCAGAAACTCAAGACTAGATGAAGGAGAGAGAGCTAATGCAGGATCCATCTCAAACTACAGTCGCATTGAAGACTGACAAGCAGATTATGCTTGGGGATAAGTTTGTGGGGAGCTGTGATTTTGGAGATTCTTGGTGTGAGGGGCTCCCTGTTTTAGGTTTGAGATTCCTCCTTCCCCATCAGGATAGGAACAAGGAGCTAGTGACAAAAGAGGTAGAGACGGAACGTGGGGCAGAGTTGGCAGTGCTGTCTGGCCCTGGGCTTAAAGAAAGGATTGATCTCCCTAAGCAAAGAACACTGATAGGGCCGCTGCCACTTGATAGGAGGCATTGAGTGAAAGAGAGTTTGAGAGCAATCTGATCACAAGTCCAGATGTCACTGAGAAGACAGAACTTGGTGGAAGGTCCATTCGAAGCTCGATAACTGCAGGAGCTACCTCTTGGAAGGTAGCTGCAAGAAAAGAGACAGACTGTGGAAGCGTGCTTTAAATGTGGATCTGAAGGAAGCACTCAAAGTGCTCTAGCAAACAGGGCACCTATCCCCAAAATACCAGCTGAGAAATCCCTCTACAGCTACATCCCTACCTGAAAGTGCCCAAATCTGTAGTCCACAAAGTGTGGTCCCTTGACCAGTAACATGAGCATCATTAGAGAAGTTGTTACAAATGCAAAACTTTGCTCCTTACCCCAGACCTACTGAATCAGAAACTCTGAGGGTGAAGCCAGAGATCTGTGCTTTAACAAGCCCTCCAGGTGATTCTGCTGCAAGTTCAAGCTTGGCCTCCACTATGCAAAAAAAAAAATGTTTTTTCCTAAGTAGAAGACAAATATCCCAAGGGTGCAGTTATTGTTAAATTTGAGAAAACAATATTTGAAATCAGAGAGCAGAAGGTACAAGAGCTGTTATAGCTCATAGAGCAATCTAAAACATCAAAGTTGTTGAATTGTGGCTGTAATGGTGACATAGGGGAATTTTGAACATGGATTTTGGGAAAGGAAAAATGTACCACATACAGATGTGAGATAATTACTCCCTACGTGGTGGAGGCAGCAAGAAAAAGTTGTCATATGAAGTAGCACAAGTGCTTTAATTGTGCGAAAGTGTGGAATGTTGGTGGTGCATGAACTTGTCCTGATGAGCAATGGTAAATGCTTCCCTTTCCTCCCTCCTGATTTCGTTTAAAACTATCCCCAGGGAAGCAAGAGACTGAGCCAATATCCACAGACCTGTTGGGATGAGAGTGATTTCTCAGTGGAATTCACAATAAAAAATAGTATTTGTTTTCTGGGCTAGCTGCTTCTCCATCATTCTAACTGCCTGCCCTTCAATTTCTATGTGGGCTGGATTAATTCCCAGAGAATGGAGTCATTTTCCTGATGGAAAGAAAACCTCAGCACTGATTGGAAGGAGAAAGAATGGGGGATTAGTGAGGTTTTAGTTTTTGTCCTGTGGCAGTTTAGAAACCCCATCAACTCAAAGGTATCCAGGAAATACTTTTTCTGTTTTCCTTTCCTGTTTCTCATCCTGAATTTACACACTTGGGTCCCATTCTCTTCTCTTTGCCTTTCTCCTTTAATAAGTATGTATCAGCATGCATTAATGAAATACCTACTGAGTGCAGTGCACAGTGCTAAATTGCTTCACAAACCCATATCTTTAACATTTCAGAAGGCGTGAACTATAAAATATCTCTCTCTTCACCCCCTTGTCACTGTTGTTTCTGGCTTTGGTTTGTCTTCTTTATGTCGTTCTTCAAGTAAAGAAATTGGAATTCCCCGTATCGTAAGCTATTTGTGAGAGAAGAGGTAATTCTTAGAAATCAAAAAGAACATACGAATATTCTTTCACAATAGGATCGCAGCCTTGACCTGTGACTTTGCTCGGTTTGTTTTTTCTGTCCATTATTTTTCTATTGAGCAGAGGACAAGGGGTGGGAGTGAGTTGTACAAATAACAGGTAATTACTTTCACTCTTCCTTGTGCTACTTTGCAGGGGGCAGAATAGACCTCGTATCAGTTGAGGAAGATACTTCAGGCGCTTTTGGTCCTTGCAGACGTACATTGTAGCTACCAGGAGTCCAGTCAGCTGCCTTTCACTAAGGCAACTGACATAGTGGCAATCAAAACAGTGCTCCTCCAGCCTGAGATGGCAGAGATGCCCCTACTATAAACACAAAGGGCTATGCTCTCACCTGAGAAACAGGGTGCATAAAAGCCCGCATTGTATTTGTATTAAATATTGAGAGAAATGAACCATTGTAACTTAGTCAAACAGAAACTGAGATGATAGTAGTTTTCAAAGTTTGAGAAACAGAAAACCCGTATCTACAAATACAACCTCTTTTTTAAGATTACTAGAATCAATTCATAAAGGAACCATTAGGAGGTAAGTACTATGAGTATTAGCCTTATTTATAAAGAATTCAGGATAAGAAGTTGTATGATTTTTCATGAAGATGGCACCTGGTCTATTCAATAATCTTAGTCTGTAAATTCTTAGCAGTCTGCATTTGTTATTTCTCTTTAACAAAGCAACCCCCTGCCTCTCCTTCTTCAGGTTAATCTATAGAGGTCTGCTCAGGAATCAGCTGCCTTTCACATTTCTGGCTGTGGGGCTAAGAGATTGTGCAGTGGACTGATAGGGAACCAAGACTCTGGGGTCAGCCCATCTGGTTGGAATCCCTTCGTCTCTGCTTTGTAACTGTGCGACCATGGCAGGCGGTTTAGCCTCTCTGCGCCTCAGTTTCCCCATAGGGTGCTGTAAGATTACGTGAGATAATACATGTAAAGAATTTAGCACAGTGCCCGTCCCAAAGGCCCAATAAATATTAGATATGATTATATTTATTATCAATTAAACACCTAAGGGAATTTTAGCTACATGTTTTTCGCCCATTTTTCTTTTTTATGCTCAATCTAGCTAGGACAGAGATTTTAGTTTGGGGTTTTTTTCCCCCTCCCTCCCCATGTCTTTCTCACACTCCTCAACCTCTGAAAGGGTGATCATGAGACAACCATTTGAAATGAAGTCTGCTTTGTGTTCGTCCTTCGGGAAAAGGCTTTGATCACCAGCCGTGCTGTGGGTGTTTGGCAGGCTGCCGGCTCCTGCCTATAATAAGAGGCATCCCTGAAGGTTTAGATATTTAAAAAGAGAGAAGCAAAAGGGCAGATGGTGGATTTCTCGAGAGTGTGTATAAATGGCATCTTTGCCTGCTCCCAATGCCCTGGGGGCCACCCTTTTTTCCAGGGCCTCGAGGTAGCCAGAGTGTCCAGATTTCCAAGCTCCCTGATTTGGGGGGCTGCGAGCTGGCAGGGAGTGCATAATACTGTACCCTTAGCATGTCCGTGGCAAGCCAAGCCAGTGCTTTTCTCTGGCCCTCATTAGAGTCTGCTGTCTCCAGCATACAGAAGAGGACTGAAGGAGTCTTCATAAGAAATAGCCATAGGGCCTCCTCCTAGGAGCCTGCCCTAGGGGCAGTATGTAAATGACTTCTTAGAATTGCTAGCCTGGCCCTGGTGAGATTGGAAGATCACCTTGCAAGTGGGCCCTACGCCAGCCTGCCAGATGGCCTGGGCTGCTGGCAGCATAGCCCACATTAGGCCTATCAAGTGTGTTCCCTGAAGTCGGCTGGCCCAGCCAGGAGTGTCAGGGAGGCTGTCCTGGCAGACGGCTCGGGCTGCACCATGGGTTCCCCAGCTCTGCCTGCCCCGTTTACCCCAACCTGCCGTGCTCTCTCTGAAGGGGGAAAGACCTGCTATACCTTTCCACTGGAAAGCAAACCGCTGCATCTCATGATTTGTGGTTGATGTCAGCCTAGACTCTACATGACAGCTCCTCACAAAAGTGGCCGAATGTTTCCATCAAATGAATCGACTACTGCAAAGTTAAAAAGGATAATAAAATAGCAAAGCCTATGTGGGGACTTTGTTCAGGAACCATATGATATCTATAGAGTATTAAGAAATACTGAACTTTCAAGTATTATGATTTCATGTCCTCTAAGACCACAGACCTCTTATCATGGTCCATTTTTAAAGCATGAATCCTTTTTAAAATAGTTAGAAAGTAAATGTATAACATTTTTCTCCCTTACACTCAGAATAAAGCCTGGGGAAATTTAATATTCTCGGATTCAGCCTGTGGATTTGAGATAAGGATTCAAGGAGAGAAGACTTTTAACTCAGAACAGAATCTGTTTGCAACTATTGTTCAATTAACATAAGGTATCTGGTTCCTGGGTCTGTTGCATAATACATGACAATGTAAACCAAATGTTTTAAGCCCTGACACTGAACTCCTTAATAACAATGAAAGGTGAGGTAATTTGTCAGCTTTTTTTTTTTATTTTTTAAGCCCATTAAAAAAATACTTCTCAAGACTGAATGAATCAACATTTTAGAGCTGGGATGTAGCTGAGGGTTGTCCACGTGTGCTCATGATTATATGAAATCTAGAAGGAAACAGTAAAAACCACATGTCACGTTCTCTTTAAGAGCTGGAAAAGCTGTCAGAAGAATTAAGATTAAACCTCATGTGAGTCTGTGGGTGTGGAAAGTCACCAGCTAGCTAATATTAACATAGCTTGCAACAGAACGCTGTTGCTAGAAATAGGACAGTCGCATCACTACCACCGAGCAATTTGCATTATGTGGACCAGCCCCTAAATTCCTCCTGGCTCCTACGGCCTTTGGGCACTGCATTTCTGGACGCTTTTAGACAGAGTTCACACTTGGCTGTCTGGTTTCACCAGGAACTCTACCCAAAAGAGGAAGCAGCAAAAAAGAACATCTGCTTTATTTGCTGGAAAGTGATCGAGCTACAAGCAAATCTTTAGGCGTCTGAAGAATCGTGAAGCTTCTAGATTTCATATGGTTGCTGACAGGGAGGGGCAGACAAGAACCTTCTTGCTTTCCTCATCATGGATAATCTGTTGCCTCAGTCTAGATTCTCTTATTTCAAAAAATACCCTCTCCATGCAATTAGAAAATATGTATCGATGCTGAGAAACCAAAGAGCTGAAGAACAGGTATCCTTTTGTTTATATTATCTTTAAGGTTAATGGGTGTTAGATTTTGGGTGTTGCTTTTACTTCACTTGGCCATCTAGTTTCTGCTAGTTTACATGTTTATAGTTGCAGGTCCGTGCCTGCTTGGGGTTGTTCAAACTTCACAATCAGAAAAGCAAGCAGGCTTGCAAGGATTTATTTGAACTCAGAACATGTGGATCATTAGATTAACTTCGAGTTCTGTAATAAAACTATGTGCTTTTCTTTCTTCTGAATAGCTAGACTGCTCTACTCTATGAGTTAAATTGCGGATTCCTTGATAATTTTCTAGGCCCTCAAATATAGATTTTAAAACTATTATTATCTTGACAAAGAAAAATATAAAGCCCTAGAAATAACCTGACTTCTCTTATGTATTTTAAATATCACTAAGATTTGTAAAACAAAAAACATTTTGTAGACTGTAAATACGATAGCCTTAGGCAGATCACTAATGAGCTGAGAAGAATGTTCAGAGGTAATTAGTCTTTTTTTTTGGTGAAGGGTAGGGGATAAAGCACAGCGAGTTTCAATCTTTTTAGCCAATCAAAAGTTAGGATTTCTAGTAGTAGACTCCAGCATGTGGGAGTATATATTTAGAAACCATTAAAATGTCTGATCGCTTCTTGTTTAAAATCATGCTTTCGAAAAAATCATGCATTCATTTTATTGTTTTGAGATTTATATTATTCTATCTCGTACAATTATGAAAAAGGCATTTCTAAAAACTCCTTTTCTGAATTATACTAAATTGTTAGACGAAACCACTGTGCCTGATCCGTTAAATCTGGTGGTTCTTTTAGAAATAAGTATGGCAATGGTAAACAACAAATATATAGCCGCATCAAAGACCAGAGTCATAAATTGCTTGGGCATCATGCTTGTCGCTAGAACTGCAAAGCTGCATGGGAGATATTAGCAGTGTCCTGTATTTGAATGAGGTGACCTACTTATTAAAACATTTCCAGGAAGTGAAAGCAAAGTTCAGCAGACAGAAAATCCTCTAATGACAGGTTTCCCCAATAGTCGATGCATAATTTGGAAAATGAAAATCATTACTACTGTTCAAGAAGAAATTGCTTTTATGCTGTGCTTTGATAATTTTACAATGAGCTGGAAATTCAGACTGTGCTCACTAAGGGGCTATGCCTAGTAGCCAATTTATCTCTTACTTAGGCAAGGTGTCGTGAATTATGAGGAAACCTCTTAGTTTCCAAGTCTCAACATGTGCTTGCTTTTTAGAAAGCCAGAGCCCCAGGTAGTGATGCTCTGAGTTGTCTGCCACACTCACTAAATTTACCTCCACATGCTTCTTCAGGCTTCAATACGGCAAGAAGAGGGCTGTAGATGTGGGTAATGGGGAAGGAAAGGTGGCTGAAAGGATAGGGCTGTAATGTGGGCTGTGGATTAGTGATTTTTCTCCTCCCTTTTCTCAGTATTTTAAATTTTTGAAGATGTGGCTATATTGCTTAAACTCTTTTTAAAGTTTATTTTTTGTTTATTTTTTAAAGTTTATTTTTTGTTTAGTGGTTACCAGAGGGAAAGTGGAGAGAGAGGAGATAGATGAGGGTAAAGGGAGTAAAATATATGGTGATGGAAGGAGATGTGACTTTGGATGGTGAACACACAATGCAAGATACAGATGATGTATTATTGAGTTGTACACTTGAAATCTATATAATTTTATTAACAATGTCACCCCAATAAATTTAATAAACAAACCAACAAAACAAAAATAAAAAATAAAATGTTGCAAATGCATTCAGAAGAACATTAGAACTTGACACGGATCCTCTGACTTGGACTGGGTGGGTGGCCCCTCCTCAATTTACAACCATTTGAAAACAGCTATGAATATTGTGCCGATTTCTTAATTTTCTATATAAGTTAATGGAGAAATCAAGGAAAATGACATGTTTGATTTCTTTCTGAAACCAATTATAGCTCTGCAGACATAATGTCTCACAGAATTAGAGAAATTAGGTCAGAGTCAATCATGGCTAACCTTGGAAAGCTTGTTGGAAAGTTATAAAGGAGGTTAATAATGTCTATGATTTTAGGACCTGTATATTGGTTGTCTCTAATTCTTACATTTTTGTAAGATAGATCTTCATTATAAAGGTGAGGGAAGTGATACTTAGAGACCTTAAGAGGTCTTGCTCAAGGCCGCCTGGCCAGAAAATACTGAAGGAAAATTTGAACTCCTGTTGGCCTGGCTTTAAACTTAATCCATTTTATCATATGCTTTATCTCTAAATAATCTAGTGATAGCAACACAGCAAACAGCTAGTCTTTTCCTAGAGAGTGTTTTCTAATACTTCAGATATTTACATGCCACTGTCATAATTCTTACCATACATTTTTACTGCTTGTATGTATTTATATATTCCTTAATATTTCTTTATATTTGCATTTAAGTCACTCACTTTTAAAACTTAAATTTGTTTAGAAAGAAAATTTTTATAACTACTATAAATGGAAAGCCACTGTCATAGGCCAGAAATAGAAGCGAAGCATAAATATAATAAAAGCAAGATAGTGTTAAATATTAGCTAGATACTGTTAGCTGTGAAACCTTTAAGCCTGAAAGCTACTCCATTTTTAAGTAAGAAGATTAGCTTTTAAGAGATTAGCATCCTTGTAGCCAACTGAGAAATTCTCCTGGGCAAGGATAGGAGGGAATTAAAAGATAAACAACTTTCTCAATTCCAAGTAATTCATTGTTATTTAATGTAGTGTCTGCATGCCTTCCATTTCATCTAGCATCATCGGGTACCACCAATGTTGTGTTCCACACGCTTGGAGAATATTATCCCAGATACGCAATCTGCTTCTCCACCTCTGTGCATTCACATACACTCCTCCCTTTCGCCTAGAATTCCTTTCTTTACTTACATCCTGCCTACCTATTCTTCAAGTCTCAGGATCAATGGGCTCAGGAAAAAGCTTGCTCCAGTTTTGCTGGGAAGAGTAAAGTGTAGCCCCTTTTTTCTAAGATGTACTGTCTGCTTTTCTGAGGGCCGCATACTGTATATGTATTTAGCAAGCCATTTGGCTACATATCTACATATGTGCACTCATACACACATGACACTGGGTGGTATCTTGTTCTTTGCTTCCTCAGGCCCATCTTGGAGCCTGGCACAGGCCGGTATAGGAGGACCTGCACCGCAGGCAGATTGCCTATGGAGCTCTCTTCCTTTCTTGCCTCTATCCATCTCTTGACTGGGCCTGAAGGGTTCCATATGTTCCATTGTTATACTCACCTTATCTACAGATGATTTTTTGTTTAAAGCTTCTCTTCAGTGTTCTTTCCTTTTGCACTTGCTGTCATATAGACATGAAGTTTTGAACTGAGGGTTGGTTAGTTTGGTAATTTTTGTTGTTTTTCCTGTTGGAATGTATCAATCGATGGGTGGACAGGTTATCGAATTGAGAATAAATATCTCATCCTTTGTATTACTCTTAGACTCCATTATAGCACACCTTTCACAAAGTCAAGTCCCTAACTAGGTAGAAGATTAAGGTTATTAATTAGATGAAAGTGCTGAAGGTTGGAAAAAATCGATGAACATTTTGAACACTATTACTCAAACGGTGTTTTTGTGGTGGTGGTGGTGGCCGGGGGGACCCAACCTAAATGCGTTCTCACATGAGTTTGGGCAGGTGTACTGAACACATGCAGTTATTTTGTTTTGGTCTGATGGGAACAACAGTCAGGGTCTGGCTCAGATGTTGATGTCTTAGCTTGTGTGAAATGAGCAAAACTTACAGGTCATATTATCTTGTGTAGAGGAGTCCCCAAAGCTTTCCACATGGCTTGGGTGACCAAGTAGGACACTGAGTGGAGAAGGGAGAATTTGCTGCACTTTTGGACAGATTGTAGCCTGGCTACATAGAGAACTGAGGGCTCTATGAACCCCCAGGAAATGCTCTTAGGGGTTATCACCATTGACGTAGACATTATCCATGGGTGCTAGAGCCAAATGATAAAAGAAGGCTATGAGCTTATATTGGACAGTCTTCTCTAGAAGGCTATGAGCTTATATGGGACAGTCTTCTCACTTTCCCTTGCTAAAACACCACCAATTTGAGGCGACTTCAAAAGATTTATCCCCAGTGCATGTTAGCCTTGTCTGTCCAATTGCCCATTTGATATCTCGATCTGAATGTCTTATGGATGTTGCAGACTGAATGTGTCTGAAGAGAACTCACAAGCTCCGTCTCCAAACCTGCTTCTGCTCAGGTCCATTCATCAACACAAAAGCTCAAACCAGAAACTTGGGAGTCACTTTGGCACCTCCCTTTCTCTCCCTCACCTCCCTTTTGCAAACTCTTAACAAGCCTAGTCAATTCTATGTCAAGAATAGTTACTGAATCTTCCATCTTCAACTACCAACCCTGCTACACCATCCTTTCTTGCTTGGACCATTGCGATAGCATTCAAATTTGTGTTCCCACATTCATTCTTGTTATGCTACAATCCAAGTTCCTCATAGCAGTCAGCATTCTCCTCCTTAAATGAAAATTTTATTTTGCCCTAATGCAGAGAACATGGTTATTTTTATTTTCCATTTTAGCCCTTGTGCCAAACATAAATAAGGCACAAAGTAAGTGATACATTTATGTAACCGAATGAATGAATGTGGAGGTTGGGGAATTCAGAGTCTGAGATGCCATTATGCAGGTGAGAGCTAGAGATGGTGAAAATAGAGTTGTTATCTTTAGTAAGCAGAGGCTGGTGAGATCTAGGGGAGACTGTATAGAGTAATTTATTTTATGAATGTTTAAGTAGTTTTTAGGGGTTGAGGGATTTGCCCAAGGTCACACAGCTCATTTGCATCAATGCTGGGATTAGAATTTGGCCTGCTAGACTCCTAGTTCAGTGCTCTTTCCAATGTGTACTGTGAGTTTTAGCAGAGATGTAGAAAAGGGCAATGTAAGTAGCAAGCAAGGAGAAAAAGACTCTGTGGGCTGAGTCCAGAGGGTAGTTTAGGTGATACCTGAAGGTCAACTTGTCAGTAATAAACCCCATTGATGCAAGACTGAGACAGAGAAAGGCTTGCTATTTAGAGCTCTTGTCCTTCAACTTATACTGCCCTGCAGTAGCCTCATCAGCTTGAATTTCTTCTTCTGTTTGTTTCACAGATAAGCGACCAGAAAATACAGGATGGCTAACTTAATAGACAAGAATTTGGGTTGATCTGTGCTAATGGTGCCTTACTCTGTTGAATAGAAAGACTCTCCCCACCCACCCAATCCCACCCTCCAAGAACCAGTTCAACAAACTTGTATGTATTCTGTGCCTTCCATCCAACAGGCACTTTGCTAGTCATACAGGACATACTGGGAATCAAATAGTCCCATTAATAAATTCAGAATGCTACCAAGATAGGTACAGCAAAGGAGAGTTACAAGATGCCTTCAAAGTATATAGTTGGAGATGGGACCAAGGTGGGAAAGTCAAGAAAGGCTGGTTTAAGGGACTTTATATTGAATTAAGATCTGAAGGAAGAGTGAATGTTAACTAAAGGAGGATAATGTGGGGACAATTAGAACAAAGGCCTTGGCCAGAAATTGGCAGGGAAACAAGGAGAGGTGAAAGAAGGGTGTGTGTTGGGGGAGGGGGGGTGGGGCGTGGTTAGGGGGCCAATGAATGCTATCATGAGATAGTGCTTGAAAGAATTCTGGGTGTTAGGCTCAGTTAGGAAGAGACTTAAGACATGATGGTTTCTGTGTATGTGTTTATGTATGTGTGTGTGCTTATAAGACCCGCAGGGCTAATTGGTAGAAGAAACATAGAGGGTGCAGCTGGGAGGTTCCAGAGGAAATAACTATAACTAGTGGGCAGAATTGCAAGGAGAGGCGGTGATACAATAATAAGGATGGATTTTCTAAAAATGAGAGGTAAAGGAATGGGCCATCTTTTGCAGAGGGCAGGGTATGTGCCCCTTCTCACGGGATGCCGTAGTAGTGATTTCTGCATCAAGAAAGAGAAAATCGAATGAATTATCGGTCTCTTTCTAACCCCAAGATTCTAGTGCAGAGGGCAATGCAAAGATGGACAACTAAGATACCTTAGGAACAAAGAGAAGGCACCTGTTTTATTCAGCTAATGGTAAATACCCCACAATCTAAGCATGTTGCTCTGGAATCTAAGGCCAAGGAAGACAGATTCAAATGTTTTTGGAGATTCAAGTAGCATTTCCATCGAGGAAAGGAAATAAAGCCATATCCAGAAAACACCACAGATGAAAAGCTTATGCACCAGTAACTAGCTTTTCTGAGCCTGATCGGCCACTGAATTACTTGTACCCATAAGGATAAACAACTAAGTAGACTTATACAGTCATTGATGGACAAGAACACTGAGAAATTTTAGGTTTTGTGGCATTTTAACCACTGTTTGTTTGTTTGTTTTTTAAATATCAACCCTCTTTTGCCTTTGACTCTTTCTTCCTGCATTTAATGCTGACAATTTGCTGCTTACTATGTGGTCCCTTCTGAAGGTGTTTCAGCCTTCGTGTTCATAATATCACAGCTGTGAAGTGTTAGACTTGCCTGGGAGACACCTGACCCCTGAGTTGACTTTTGAGCTATTTCTAATCCTGTTATCTGCTTCTAAACTTTCCTAATCTACTGCACTCAGATCCCTTTGAAACACAAGAGTCAGTAAATGGATGAACATTTAAAACTTTGTCTTTGAAATAAACATATTAACTCAATTGTAAAACTCAATTGTGTAGATTTTTATGCACATTCCTAAATTTGCTATCCTATTCCACTTCTTAAACAGTTCATCTGCAATATTTTACTTGCTAACTTTTGTTCAGAATGAAAGATGACATATTTCCTCACCTGGTACAGACAGTTCCATGCTGTAACAGAAAAAGAAATGAACTTTCCACATATGTTGTAATACTCATAAATTGCTGTGAAGAGAGCAAGAAAAAGGCTGGAATTATTTCTTTCCTGCTCATCCTAAAAACAGCATATTAGTAAGGCTATTTCAAAAGATACAATTTGGATTATGCATTTAAGAGTAAGGAATTTTAATTTTTTTTTAATTAAAAGAATTTTAAATTAAAGTTGACATTCAATATTATGTTTCTGGTGTACATCATAGCAGTTAGACATTTATAAAACTTATGAAGTGATCCCCCTGGTAAGTCTTGCTCCATCCTGACACCGTATATATTATTACGATATTATTGACTATATTCTCTATGCTGTACTTTACATTCCTGTGAGTATTTTATAACTGACAGTTATACTATAATATGCAGGAGTCCATGTCATAGGTTGGCTTCAAAAGTAATGCTATACGAGGTCCTATTCTGAGCAGCTTCGGCCCCCAACCCCATTGAAGGAAGTAGAGGAGATTCTTTCTCTGTACTTTGTTCTATAGGAAATAGCACTATGGAGATGGAAATGTTCTGGTGCTAAAACTCAAAGGTTTATATTTACATTCCATTTATATTTGCAAAATCCTTATTATTTGCAAAGGGATTATTATTTTTTTTTAAATAAATAGATCTCAAAACTCCTGTATTGGCCTAATAAATATTAAATACATCATTTACTATCCTTACAAGCAAGTCAGTTAACACGCGTAGAGAACGAGCATGTTATTGCTGTTAAAGGCTATGCAGTAGAAAAATTATGGCAGCACTAAAGAAAGTATTTAAGAATTCATTAAGATGTAATTAAGCTTTTGCAAATTCATCTGTTATTTGCAATTAAACATAGTCCCTGTAAGTTGTCTTTGGATAGAATAACTTTTGTGTTGGATTCCTTTGCTGAATTTTGTTCATTGGTGATGTATTCAAATACCCAGCTTTCATATCTATGTCCTCTTCTTAGTAGAAACACTTGACTCCTCTTGCTCCTCTTCCTTTGTTCTATGAATAGCTGTCCCAAAATATAAGCAGTCCTTGCAATTGTTTCCTGTACCATTAACCCTATTATAATATTTGCCACTAAATTTGACTATAGCCTGCCTGTAAGTACATCTCAAAATAAATAAAGCATATTATAGAAGATTTTGGTCTTATATAATGAGTGCATAGGTTATTATCGAATTGTTTAAAGTGATTGAATAGTGTAAAACCCTATTTCACTAGTGTCGACCAGCTACTCTTTTGCTCTGTCCCCCCACATATAATTTCTGTATAATGTACTTAAAATTTTTTTGTACCTTCTGAATTGTTGTTAAACAACTTTTTTTTTTTTTTTTTTGGCTTCGTTTTTAAGGGATGGTCTATTTCTCTTAGAAATATACTGTTTCAGGAGATTGGCATTTTCTGTTTATGAAGCTCCCTGCCCAATCTTTTCATCTAATTGGTGCTGCTAAAGCCTGATACACCTGCTCAAAGCAGCATTGTTCCAAAGGTCCTGACCTGGAATAAGAAAACAAAGACTGACTTTAATGCTGGGAACATAACTGTAGGTCCATTGCTATTGCATTGCCCTCTAACTTTTGTTCTCTGTACCACGGTATACTCATGTGATGATCAGAGTAATTTAGGAGGATAGAAATACGATCTCTTTATGGTCGTAAGGCTTTTACCTGGTCTTTTAAAATAACTAGTTTTAGGCCAACAGATATTTCCTGGAAGTTCAAAGCCCTCTATGGTTTGAGAATGCTGGAGGTGGCTTACAATGCTAATATGCACTCTCATTCGGTTCTTTAGAATTGAAGACTATTAGATCACAATATTTTTAGATCAAAGTTTTATGGTTGTTGTAAATCAGTGCTCAAACTTTAGCATGCATTGGAATCGCCTGAGGGACTTCCTCCTCCCCCAACTCAGCTGCTAATTCAATAGGTCTGACTGAGGTAGGGCCCCAGAATTTGCATTTCTAAAAAGTTCTTTGGTGGTAGAACCACAGTTTGAGAACCATTGATGTAGATTGTTTAATGATGCATATTTTCAAATTCAAAGTTAACAAATTCAAAGCTGATAGGGGTTGCCATTCCATCTCAAGAACAGCACGTATGCATGCCATTTGAAAGATGGAGTGTCTTTGCTAAAGCCAGGGGGATAGTGATGATGAGTTACAGCTTCATGGGTTCTTAATTAACCGTTTTCTACCATAGCTGCCCCATGCCTGATAGCATTATATAATGCTTAGTGATGCAAGAAATGGTTAAACAATGTCTTTGTTATAAGAATGTAATCTAAAGTATGTTCTTATCTCTTTAGGTCCTTCTTTTGTAGCTGTTTACTTATTAAACTGATATGGCAACTGAGAATTTTAATTGTTGATTTAAATTATGGAATATAAAAAGGTGTAAAGGTTGATATGGCCTCCATCGTATCTAAAGCCATTTTCAATTCTTAGTATTAAAAACAAAATCTATCAATTTTTTTCTTGTCCAAACTTTGGTTAACATGTAAATGTAATTGTAAATACTCAGAAAAAAACCGAACAAAATAATTTCCACTTAGAATGATGAAATCAGTATTCCTAAAACTGTTTAGTAGCTTCTAGATCCTTAGAACATGTATTTAATACACTTTGTGTTAATTTTCCAATAATGCCTGTTAATGAACATGTCTCAATTACCTATTGAATAATCTCCCTAAAATGCCTGTCTGTGATTATTTACCCATGAGATTACATTCCCATTTTAGTAGTGATTTTCAACCCTGAGAAGATAAACCCGAGAGATTCTAGAACAGCTTTTGCTTGGAGCATGATTTCCCCAGTGATGGTGTCCGAAGGTTAAATAAGAACAAGGAAATAGATGTAGACAATGACCAAGGATGTTTTAAAATCAAGTCCTTAATAATTAATACATTCTTGAAAGTCATCAAATGAGCTATGGGGCAGATATCTCTGGCTCAGGAGTTAATGGCTACCAAGGTTGCAGAGTGCTCCATTGATTTGAAAGATGCAAGAATTTAATAAAACAAAATGATAAATTATGAAGGGTAATTCAATAAACAGAGCAGCTTCTTATATATTTTCTAATGGGTCATTGTGGGAGCATTAAAGGAATTAAAGCCAATATGTATGTATTTTTTTAGCATTTTATTTTATTTTATTATTAGTTTCAAATATTCAGTATATTGGTTAGACATTTATATAGTTTATGAAATGATCCCACTGATTACTCTATCACCCCTCTGGCTCTATACATAGCCATTACATTACTGCTGCCTGCATTCCCTGTGCCATGTTCTCCATCCCAGTGACCATCTATCAACTACTAATTTGTACTTCTTTAACCATCCTCCCCTTTCTCCTAGCCTCCCAATGCCCACCCCTCTGGTTGTCACCAGATTGTCCTCTATATTCCTGAGTTTGTTTTCAAATATTTTGTTCTTTTTGTTCCTTAGATTCCACATATAAGTTAAACATATGATATCTATCTTTCTCTGTCTGACTTATTTCACAGCATAATAACCTCTAGGTCCATCCATGTCATTGCAAATGGTAGGATTTCAGTGTTGTTGGTTTTTTTTTTTTTTTTTTTTTATGGCTGAGTAATATTCCATTGTGTATATGAACCATAACTTCTTTTTCCAATCATCTGTTGGTGGGCATTTAGGTTTCTTCCATATCTTGGCTATTGTGAATAGGGCTGCCATGAACATAGGGATGCATAAAACTTTACGAATTGCCCATATGGACATTTGACTCCTGGCTTTAACATTGAATAGAAAGAAATTCTTGTGCAAGGAGCTTCACCTGTGAGAGTCTCAGCTTTGTCAGTTATAAAAAGCAATGAACAAGATCTAGTCTGCTTACCTCATAGGGTTGTGAGGATTAAATTTAATTATATATATGGAAGTGTTATGTCAACTGAAAAACCCTAAACAAATGTGTATTTGGGTGGCTGTTCAGTAAAAACTGATTCTCATTTCCTCAGCAAGTAATTTAAATTCTTTAACTAAATGTGAAATGTTGTCATCTTTACTTTCCCAAGCACTTTTCCAGCGTTAAAATGAGCGATTTTATCATTTAAACTAGAGAAGAATACATTCGGAGTTTTGTTTTATTTTTTAATGTCATAGATTTTTAACTGCTCTAACTTAGAAAATAGAAACAAGTTGATGTGCAAACCTCAAAATAATAAATATCTCATTCAAGTTTGTTGAAAAATGACTATATCATACTTTAGGAAGGAGTAAACTTAATTTTATTTTAGCAATTTCATAACAGAATCTATCACCAAGTAGTCATTAGTTGAAGAATTAAACAAGAAAAAGCCTGGTGCCAGGGCACAAAACATAAGAAAGTAAAAATTTAAAAATCCCATTAGTTTTCAAGAATAAAGTGCAGTTACATTATTTAAAAATACTATTAATTGGTAATAAAAAGAACTTGTCAAAGGAGCTTCTGAAATCTGCCAATTTTTTACTTTATATGCTAATACAGAAATCACTTAACTTAAAAATCAGATTCCTTTGTTCAGTCTTTTTGAGTTACATCTTATTTTGTAACTTCTCACTGATTAACATTGCCTTTAGCATTTTAAGTCATTTATTTAACATCTTATCATTTCAATATGTCATATTAAATTCTTTTAATTTCTATAGGAGTAGGCAAAGCATCAACCAAATAACATTTTTACCTGTTTAAACTATTTTTTTCTTATTTAAGACTCTATCAGTTGTGTTGCTTCTAACTGCAAGTAACAGAAAATATAATTTGTTTATTATCTCACATTAAAGGAAGTCCCGTGGGAGGACAGACTCCAGGGTTTGTTGATTTGTTAGCTTAATTACGTATTTTAGGACTTGGCTTCTTTTCATCACTACTTTGTCATCTTTAGTATTGCTTATTCCACGAGGAAGAGGGGAGAGAAGGGTAATAATGTGGCTGCAGCACTTCCAAACACTCAGAATTATGGGAAGCCTTGTGTAAATCAGATTGCTGAGTGCAACCCTCAGAATTTCTAACTCAGTAGGTCTGGGTGGGATCTGAGAATTTGCATTTCTAGTAAGTTCTCAAGTGGTGTGATGTTGCTGGTAGTGGGGGCCATATTTTGATCTGGGAGAGGAATGGATATTTGAGGATCATTGGTAATGTTCATTAGCAAATGTACTTTATCATTTGTACTCTAACAGAGAGTTCCTTTTACTCTCCTCATAGGGCCTGGTGGCCATTTCTACTTTGCCAGCTTCCTGTTAAACATTCTAGAGTGGGACACTGTTCACTTAGAACACCAATATTCCTATTAGTTGATGTAGCAGTTTCTTAGAAAATAGTTTTGCATTCAGCTGTTTGAACTGGAGAATGGCTGGACCAGTCCAAGCCCCAAATTTGCACTTCAGCTTTTTTGTTCCTGGCCTGTGGAAAGTTTTTTCTTTCCGGAATCCTCACTTTCCTAATCTCCCAAATATATGATACTTGGCACATTACATTATTATTACTATCTTCTGAAATAGGCTACATGAACAATGCCTTTTATAACTAAGAAAGCAAAAATAAAGTTGCCTAAAGGTATATGGTAAATGCTGCTAACCTAATTTTCCACTTGATCTATATTTGTTGCAATGAAGTTTTTAACCTAAAGGTTTATCAATTTGTGTTGCAAAAACTTTCTTGCCAAATTGTACTTCTGCTTCTCTATCATCTATCTTGCAAAGCATCTTGCCAAATTGCATTTCTACCCTTCTCTGTCACTTTTCTTGCAAACTATCTTTGGTGTGGGCCCCCTATTTTGGGTAGTATGCTCAATAAGAGTATGGTCTGTTTGCATGATTGTCCGGGGCTAAGCTTTAGGATCCTCAGGCAATTTCTGTCCTGTGGAACTTACTCTCTAATTTATTACCATAATGACATTTTTTGCCTCTTTTCTCATTTGTTCTCACAATAGGAAGCACAGTGGAGAGAGATGATTTCTGCAGGGGGTATGGAAGGATATGGGATAATTCAGGCAAAGATGCAAGCTTTGCAAAAAAATTTTGATGTCTAGAAAATGGTGGGGTAGAAAACTTAAGGGCAAAATGTACCATTTTGGAGGTCTAAGGATATGCAAACTTTTCCAAAGCTCTTTCAGACCCCAGTATACAGCAGAGTAAAGAGAGTTCGAAAACATTCCTGATGTGCAATTGAAAAAACATTTAAATGGAGAGAGGAGGCCTAGGCTATTACTGTAAACACAACAGGGGACCAGGAGGCATGATATAGAATCTGTCCAATCGTTTCAACTATTTGTGACAACCAACCCATCAGCAAGGTTTTCAAAGTTAGAAGAAGATACTGGCCAGTGGCAATTTAACTTACATGTCTATTCTAAGGCTTGCTGTTTATACCTAGTCTCCCGGCTCTTTTGTCCAAGAATTAAGAGTAGATTCCTCAATCCCTAAGGTAATAACTAATGACTCTGTTAGAAATTATAGTGCTTTTGACTTTGTTAGGCATTGATATGCATGCCATCGAAATCCAAAGCACAAGCTCAGTCAGAAGTTCCTGCATGCATGGAAGCAGCCACCTCAACATTATCTTTTAATTTCAAATGGTTTCTTGGGCTCAAAATCTGGGTTTGAAATTTCACCTGCTCTGGGCAGTGCTCAATATTTAACATTTCTTGCAATGATTAGTGCTTATTCCTGTTGAGTTCAAGTTGTTCTTCGTCAGTGTATCTTTAAAACCAACCAAACACAGGTATTTCATTTTTGAGTCCACTTGACTTTGTTTCTTGCTTCCAGTTTTTACTCTTTCAGCATCAGTAAGACATAGAATCAAGCAGATTTACAGCAATTCTGGCAGGTGGTTATTAGACACTCATTTCATATGACATTTCTTGCAATAAGATTGTATTTCCCCAGACTTGACCCTTAGCATGTCTTTTATCCTATAAGAAGAAAAACACCTCTGTTGTTCTGTTGGAGTAGGTTAGTTTATAAAAGTAAAGTGTTGCGTCTTTACTTGCTTTGAAAATATCCAACTTAAAAAAAAATGTCAACTTATTTTTAAGCAGCTAGGTAAAATTCTTTAACCATTACTCTTTGATAATTAAAACAATGTTAAAACAGCTTTTAAAATAAGACATTAATTGAAAGGATTTTAAAATAAACTTTTTCAAGTTAATTTTTAAATCTTAGAGGGCCACATATTCCTCCCTTTGTAATCCAGGTTTATAAAAATGCCAGCTATCAAATTTGATATAAAAACAAGATGCCTCATATCCTTTGTGCAATAAGGCACAGTATTAATAAAATTAGAACATCATGTTCGTTCTTCCTCAGCCTTTCCTATTTATAATATTTCCTCCAAGCAGAGATGCCTAACAAATTGCCATTCTAGTGCTCATATAACCACTTTTTACATCAGATGTATTTAATTTTGTAGGCTAAATATTCAGAACAAAATGAGAGCAGAAAAGATTTTTTTAAAGCATTGATTTCTGGAGAATTAAGAGGCAACTTAAACAAAATACATTTCATTGCCATCAATCTCATTCTAGCTAATTGTCCATGCTTTTGCTTGTTTCCCTCTCTGATAATCTTATACCTTTATAGCGCCTACAATTTATAATCTGTATTCACTGTCAGATCCTCACTACAATGTTTAGAGGAAAAGATCGTTATTATGCCTATATCTAAATATAAAATCTCATAATATATATGCATGTGTGTATGTGAATTAGTATATGCACATATAGCTATGAATATGTATGAATGTCTATACACACCTGTATGTATGTGTGTATATGCATGTAATGCAGTGTATGTACATTTTTGTCACCTTCCCTGAGATGAGGAGGTGGAGATTGCTACACAAAAGTTAGTGGTCAGAGGAGGTGATGCTGAGAGAAGGAAGAGGATTTCTGAAGCTTGTGGCCTAAGCATTCCCCACTGCTCTAGCTTATTTAAAGTGTTAATAAATACTTTCATATACATAGGAAGTCAAAGCTAGTGCTACTGATGTTGGCTAGCTTGGTGAAGGATATGTACAGGCATAGAATAGAAGATCACTCTGTAGAGATTTGTTAATAAGGCTCGAGGATCAGCTATGTGGTTGAACTACCTATCCTTTAAGGTTTTTGTGGCTCTCAAGCCTAGGAATTTGTGAGATGATTGACAGCGGATTAAGAATGAAGTATGTAAGAGTTCTTCCATACAAAGCTGGTTTTATCTAGTTTCTTTTTTTTTGGCTTAGCATGAGGCACAATGGCTTTCACAATTTAGGCAACCAAAAAGTAAAATTCCAGTATAAGCTACTCTATATATCAGCCATAGAGTGATAAATCTTTGGGGGAGTTAATTATGAATTCAGTGTTAATGCTGGGCTATTGCAGTTATAACAGGTAATTCTGAAAAGTTGCCTTACATGTTTGACCTAATTAACACAATCCAATAGCAAATTCTGTAGTAAATTACTATTTTGCAAGATTATGTCAATACAAAATAATGTCTATATCATGTCATTTCCTCCTTTAAATGCTTTATGTCTTTAATGTGATGCTGTGGTGTCAAGGCTCAGTAAGTATAGTAACTAATAATCATTAAAAGTTGATTATAAGATTGACCAAGAGATAGCACATTCATTGTACAGATTATGGCCTTATAACACCACCAAGTAGATGAGTCTTGAAAGCTAAAGTAGGTGGGTGGTAGCTCTTGAGACTAGAAATCTACTTCATCCTGATTTTTATGGTTTCACTTTTTGAAATTTAAAAGTAACCTCGCTGAATGAAATCTCAATTTTTTTTAAAAAAAGAAAAGTGAATCTAGAAAGCTGTCCAGGATTTTTGAACCTATACTAGTACCGCTTACTTGGGACAAAACACAAGAAAACAGGCAACTAGGTCCCTTTGTCTGTACGTTGAACAGATGGTCAGAGAGCATACTGGGATATACTACGGGCTCTGAGATAAGGGGCACATTTTTTTAATGGGTATGAGTTGATGGAGAAAAATACCTCTAGCATATAAGGGAGGATATTTCCCTTGCGGTCTCTGGAGTTCCTCGGAGGACGCACTCGAACTCAGGTGTAATCCTGCCCTCTAGTGGATTTGGGTGCGAGAGGGCTTCGGTACAATGTTTCCTGTGTCTGGCTTACCAAGGCTTAAAATCAACCGTCCATCAAAAATCACTTATTGCGGGGTCTGGGCTAGATGCTGAACAACTGAACGGTTCGAGTGGCCAAAGACACAGCTAGCGGCAGAAGGCAATGCCCGTTCTTCAGCTTCCATCTCTGGACGCTCGGTTTCTAGTTCTAACCTCTCCGGTTCCACACACTTGAAACGAATGAAAAAGGTTGAGTTCTCCCTTGAGCTCTCTTGAGGCTGATATTTGCCCCCTCACTACACATGGACAATGAAGCATACTTAAGGGGATAGAACTTTGGGAAGTCACCCCGCGATGATCTGCTCCCGCAGTTAGAGCAAAGCAGCCGTAACAGGGGTCTGCAAGTGAGGGTGCGAGGTCCCAATAGGAACACCAGCGCCTCTCTGCGCTGGCCCCTTCCCTCAGCGGTCCTCGCGTCGCCTGCCGAGATTGTGACGGCCACCTCGACGGGAGGGGCTTTCTCTGTCACCTTTGTTGATGGCGCTGAAAACATCTCGGGGACATCGACCATGACTGTGCCTGCCGGCCTGGCTCGACCCCGCGGCTGCCTCCTGCGAAAGCGTGGCCGGCGCGGGGGAGCGGGCGGATCTCCGACTCTCGCGCCCAGTGGGTGCGTAGAAACGAGTGGGCACCGTCCTCCAGGGTCAGCGAGGAGCCACCGCCGGGCCCGCGTGCCCTCCTACCGGACTGCTTGCTACACACCCAACCACAGCTCACTCCGGGTGGGCGGCTCAGCCTTCACTTCACTTCCGCCATCCCCGCCAGTGCGAGTGAGTGCGCGTGCGCGCGCGCCTCTCGCAGCGGAAGTAGTAGCGACAAAGCTCGGTCCGCGGTGGGCCCG
>NW_006432447.1:9207642-9228962 GCF_000325575.1 Pteropus alecto | reverse complement strand
TCCTCACGCTGGGAGCGGCTCCTTGTCCCAGGCGCGCGGGGCGCTCCCGCGAACCCCGCGGGTGAGTCTCCCGCCCCGTGGAGGTAGAGGGTCTGGGGCTGTGAGAGGGTACCAGTATTACCCATTTCCAGAAACTTCCAGGTCCCAAGGGAGGGGGCGTCTGGGGATACCCTGATTGGGGTGGAGTCTCTCGGGCGCCGCCCCGCCAGCTTAAGCTGGGGGCTTTGCTTCTGGCCGAGGGGGCAGGCGCGGGATTCCGGGGCTCCCGAGGTGTTGGCGGGGCGGGGGTTCTCCCTTCTCGCCCCCTGTCTCGTCAGCGCCGCTTCTCCTCGTTTCTCTTGCAGATGCTGCTGCTAGGGGTGGTGGGAGCAGCCGTGGGACGTGTGGCCGGGAGCGGGGGTGACAGCCTGGGATTCCGGGGGCTTCTCTCCTTGTCTTCCTCCTCTCCTCTATATTCCCAGTGTGGCCGTGGCTGACACTAAAGACTTTGTAGCCACCAACCAAGTGCAGTTTCAATGGAAAATGAAGGTAAAGGCCCCTGGCAGACGGGTTACAACGCGGAGTTGAGGGTGTGGTGGTTTGCTTTTTTTTTTTTACCTTCCCCCACACCCCTTTGATTTTATTATTATCTTTTAATTGTGAAGTGTCCAAAGAATTGCTTTCTTAGGACATACAGCTTTTATTTTGGTAACATAGGACATTTTGGAAATTAAGGTTCTATGGGGTGACTGAGCTTGATTCTGCTTTCCTGACACATGTTTAGCTTGGGAAATGGAAGTGAAGTTTTTATTTCAGATAGCATTTATGTTTGTTTAAATCGCTTTTTGAATTTAATCACTCGAGAGAAAGTGGAAATGGGGAGGGAAGAAGAGGGACTGTATTTCTCTATATCTGCATATCAGTGCTTGATAGGTGGCTGGATTCATTTACAAGAAAGTGATTTTTTATTAAATGCAGGTTTGGGAAAAACTGTTTTTCGGTTCACATAACAATTCTGAATTAACGAAATATTATGAGGTGATTTCCTTTCTTAAGGTTCCTGTCCACTTTAAAACATCGTTTAGGAGGTTGACAGTGGAACCTGTTTGTCCAATGTACACTTTGGACACATTAGATTTTCATTCAGTGTTACTTGATTCCTTTGGCCTCATATAAATATTTAATGCTTTTTGTACACAGCACTGATTATTTTAAAAAAGCGTTGAACAACTCTGAATAAATAATTTTTTTCCCTTCAGAAACAACCATAGTTATTCTTTGGACTGACTTGTGACTTGTGTGTTATTTTTTTCTTCCTTTTTTTTTCCCCCCTTCAGGGCTGCAAGATGCTATAAAAGATACTTACAAATTACGATTTGTCCTCTTGTATCTTTTGGTTTTTAAAATCAGTACGGTGTCTGGTACAAAGGAGCTGCTTTCTAATTTGATTTTCCGTTGTTGAAAATGTAAGCTTGATTGTCCTAAGTAGGACTAGTGATTTTACAATAGATGTTTCTTATATGCAGTAATCTTTTCTGCTGAGACCCATGGGATAATGGAGAAATATGATGAGAGGCACGATTATATTGCTCATTTCTACTTTGGGTGGGTAATTGGTGGAAGACATTTTCTGAAATACTAAAGTGTATAACTGCAGAGGAGTTCTAATGTCTAATTGAGTCTTTAGAAACGGCATTTGAAAGCAGTTATATTTTTGCCTGGTGGAATGGAAAATCACTATTCTGAGGCTTTTCCATCTTTTTTTTTTTTTTAGTTTATATATTTAAGAAAGGCAGATCTTTTCTGCACAAAAAACAAAGAATATTAAATGCATTCATTAATATACCTATTTCTCTGTAGTCGCATCTTAAATAACATCTAAAACTCGAGTTTCTGTTTTCAGAATGTTACAGATTTAAGAGAGTAGCCTAAAGTAAGTGGATTCTTAGATGTTGCTTTTGTTTCTTGATCTCTTAGGAAAAGGAGCATGACTAATAAGCTGACTCTCATTGTCTGTTGAGGTGGGAGGGAGTGGTTGTGAGATGAGAGCATGGTGCATCCTTGTGGCTGACTGGGCCTCAAACAAGAATGATTTGGCCTCATAGTAAAATATACACTTCTTAAAAACTTGTGGGGGTTTTCTGCCTCATAATACTCAGGAGGACATTTGTGTCCGTTTCTTATTACCATAACATTTTTTTCTTTTTTCACAAACATTTTAAAGAATTTATATATAGCCTAGAAATTTTCAAGGCAATTGACCATTTTGAAATATACATGTGTTGTTATCACTTTTTTAATATTTGGTATTCTCTTTTGACATGATGTATTAGCATCTTAGGGGTATGAAACAAAAATGGATTCAAATCATTCCTTAACTACTAAAACTTGTGTGAGTTTAAGCAAATTACTTCACATTTCTGAACCTGTTTCCTCATCTATAAATTGGTATTGATAATACTTAGCTTACATAGTTAAGAGGGTTACGTGAGAAGCCCTTTATAAATTTTCTTGAGAGAGCAAGTCTAGAATTTAAGAACATGATTTGTGGAGCCAGGTAGCCCGATTTGAGTACTGGATCTCTACTTAACATAATTTGGCCTTGTGCAGATTATTAAATCTTTTTGTGCTTCATTTTTTTTCATAAAATAAGAATATTGATAGAACCTACCTTCTGAGGTTGTAAGAATTTAGAATAGTATCTGGCATATAGGAAGTACTCAATAAATGTTAACTATAAATAGCTTAGTTTAGTGCTTGCATACTAATACCACCTAGCATTAATGTTGCTGTTATGACAGTTGAATGCTGAAAGGGGAACAGGAGTGGCCAAAACACTCTGTATGAAGTTGTCATTATTAGTTAGAGATTAGTATAGAATTTCTATAGTGTATGGCTTTAGGTCTATAGAGAAAGTTGGGGCCCTACCAAGAAGCCAGGGGCCAATGTAGAAAGAAACAGGCTTGCATTTGAATCCTGATAGGTAATTTTTTCCTCCCTAAAAATCTGGTTACTACTTGGTACGTTTCTAAGCTTTTTTAGCTTCTACATTTTCTCATCAGGGATTAATACCCTCTCGGAGGGTTGATATGAAGAATAAATGAAGCCTGGTATTCGAAATGCCCAAAAGGATGGTTGACACAGTATACATGAATGAGCGATTGTTGCTATTCTCCCGAAACAGAATCCTCCAGTAGGTCTGTAGTAGATAAGTCACATCTCTAGGTATGTACGGGGTAGAATTGATAGTGGCTACCAGGAGTGTTAGCATGAAGGTTCTTAGGTAGTGTGCCATTGTTGTTGAAGGGAATGACATGTTGGTTTTTTTTTTTCAGCAACTGTGGTAATTTCTTTGGCACTTCAGTTTTAATTCTTGAGGACCGATTTCTCCCGTGGCACACTTGAATTCTTCTGAGAGCAAAGATTGATCAGTTTTTAGCCTTAGCCTCCAGGATGTTTCATGAACACTTCCTGCCAGTCACTTGAAGTATTTGAAGCGTTAATTTCCTGGAATTTCTGAGACTGGTCCTAGTCATCCATTTGTGGATTAGGATTTTATCCACATCCTGTGAAACTTCTTTTTGCTTGTTTATAACAAATCTAAACAGATACCACTTAGGAATCCGAGATACATAAGTAAAGGCTCTTTTTCTGATTAAAAAAAAAAAAAAACCTTATATGTGTTTAAACGGATAGCTTATTAGAAAAGCTATTTCTAGCTGGGAAGTTTTCAGATAGTTTCTCCTTCCCAGTATTTTTTTTTTTTTTTGGAATAAATTTGGCCTTTCTCATAGAAAAAAACAATATAAAGTTAATGCACATGAAACTCTAATAGTAGCCTTAAATGTTTCTTTGACTAATGAATAAGAATATAATGCTCTTTAAGATTTCAAGATGTGCTTAATTTAAGGTTATAGGCAGGGCTAATAGGTCTAGGATGTATTTCCCTAATCTCTTTGGATTGCATTTGAAAATGATGGTGTATTTAATTATACCTTACTTTTTTTTAAAAGTACTTCCTTATTGGAGTTTAAATTATTAATCATCTAGGATTGTCTTGAGAAAGATTGTGTTAGAATAGTTGGAGGGACTATAAGGAAAAAGGGATAAGAAACCACCTTAATTGTATTCCTTTAGGAAGCCAGGTTATAAAAATATTTTACATTTTTAGGTGTGGAAAATGTAATTTGTTTGCAGTTTTGTCAGTAAAATAATAATATTTCTAGGAAAGAGTTGAAACTAAAAGAGATTATGTATGTGACAGCATGGTATAAATGGCAGTAATTTAACCCAGAGGAAGGAAGGATGCTGTAGAGATTATTTTATCAGTAGCCTTCTGACAGTTGAATCCTAAATATTTGATTTGTCTTAATTTTTTTATCATTCACTTAATGTCAGCAGAGTTCAACTCTGTTAACTAAAGTGGTTATCAATCAAAATAGTCTCCTAGGAAACACACCTTCTGGGGCTTAAGGCTGATTTTCTTTGGAGATCTTTGTTAATCATATTGTTTCATAAGGTTGAAAGCTAGGAGCAGTGTAGTTTGTAAAGTTCACTGGGATGAATTTTAAGTTACACTGTTGTTACATGTAACATCTCAAGGTTCTCTCTTAAGGATCAGTTCAAAGGGTCCTATATATTTATTTGTTAAAAGATAAATTCTTTTTATAAAGATTTCAGGCATCATTTGTGACAAGATCGGTTTTTTTTTTTTTTACCATTTTCATATGGACAAGTGTTGGTAAAAGGCAGTAAAACAAAAACTGGTTGAGTGAGGTTAGGTTAATACTGTCATTTCATATAAGAAATGATTTGGAAAAAATATGTCAGGCTAAACTGATACATTTCCTCTAGATTTTATATGGCTGGTATTTATGTACATTTGTTTATATTTTTCCATCTTCAAGGCTTTACATTAACTATTGACAAAGGTATACATCCTAGAATTATAATTACTCAAAGTGTGTTGAATTAGATTAGTTAGGCTAAGCTTATTTGATACATTTGGAAAAGGTTTGAATGAACTGTTACAAGACTTTGGTAGATTATAGGCAGAGAAGGATAGTAATAGAAGGGATCAAAAGCATCACCTTAAGATGGCTGTATGTCAGCATCAGGTTCAGTCTCTGCTTTTTCTTTCTGCTTCAGGTATTAGAGCATGCATGAATTGGAATTATGTAATATAAAGGAATTATTTAATAACATACCAGATATTAGAGAGTGTGTGAATTGGAATGCGTGAATTGGAATGTGTGAATTATAATTCTTTGCTTAAGTAAGGCCTTTTGGCTTGGCTTTTGATCATTGCCTAAAACTGCTGACCTAAACTGTGTCTCCCAAGAGGAAATACTGCAATTTAGCATGACATAGTCTTTATTTTTTCAGAAAACTCTGGGACGTTGAAGCATCCTTATAGAAATTATTTTCATTTATTTATTTACTTAAAAATAACGTGGTATAGGTGGAATAACAGTAGGACCCTGAAACTGAATATATTTGCCACTCTTTTCTTTTGTTTGAAAATTAGCCCTTTACAGGAAAACTCAGAAATAACAACTGAAGCAGAAATATTTAGGATGTCACCCATCATACTTTTCTTGAGCATTGTTTTTTAAAACTGTGAAGTATAAATTAAAACTGTTGATTAGATTGTGAATTTCAAATACTGGATTTAAAGTTATCTTGATTGTGGTATCTTAAAGTCAAAAAGAATAAAGCATTTACTAAGAACCATTAATACAGGAGAGTTCTATTCTCTGCCTAAGGGAGAGATCAACTTTAACACATACTGGATTGCCTTTCATCTTAAATCATCTTTTCATTTTCAGTATTAACAAATTAGCCTTTGCTGTATTTTCATATATGTTATGAAAATTTGATATTTGTGCCTTTGTATACAGTTATTTCACTAGATTTTATTTGACCATCTTGTTTTAGAGTTTCCCTAGTGGAATGTTTGCTTTATCTACCTTCATCTTTGTTTATACATTGGGAGGGTCGGAAGTGCTTGTTGGTTCAAACTTTCATTGAGAATCTTCACTTCTCTATTGAGTGTCATTTCTGTATTCCTTTGAAACAGACAAAAGCAGTTCAAGGAAGGAGTGCCAGAAATAGCATGCAAGCCACTTTTTAATGGCATGCAAACTAATCTCTGCTATGGCCTTTTCTTAATGCTTATTGGGGCTGTTATTTACTGAGATTTGACATCTGGTTGTGAAAATGTCTGAGATGAGAAATTCCAGTTTCCTTCCCATTCCAGAAAAAGAGGATGTGGTCTTTACTGACTCTAGATAGCCCCCGCATCTGTAGAAGTTGGTAGTTCAGTTATGATGTGTACCCTAAATTCATTTTAGGGACCAAGAGAGATTAGTTCCTTCTGATTTCTTCTGTTAGTAGAAAAAAGGAGGGGAATTGGGCTTTGTATCTGTATTAGAATGTAGGGAATGGAGAGTAGGGATGATTGATAGGCATTTTACTCCTAGGAAAAGCCAGCAGAATTTGGGCAATTAACTAGATACAGAGAACGAAGGGAAAGGTTGGGTCAGAAGTGACTACAGGCTGTTAAGCCAGCATAAGTGGGTGAGTGGAGGTGCCACTGACTGGTTAGAGGAGTTAGCTGATGTGGGGGCTGGCTAAGGAGAGTATGTTGAAGGTCAGACTGTCAGTCATGGTATGCGTGTCTTCAGTCTGTGTATGGAGAGAGGTTTGTTTAAAAATTGAACACCATTTGAGCTGTATGTAAAACCAGTGTTCAGAGTGAGCTCTTGAGGGCAAAGATTCTCATTTTTTGTTGATTCAACTTGAACAGAGCCTGGCATGTAGCTGTTGTCCATTGAATTAAAATGGTGGCTTCACTTTAACTCTGGTTCTCAACTGGGGGCAGTTTTGCCCTCCAGGGGACATTGGGTAATGTCTAAAGATGTTTTGGTTTGTCACACCTGGGGGTAGATTCTACTGGTATTCAGTGGGTAGAGCCCAGGGATGCTGGTGAATATCCTACAATACACAAGACAGTGTCCTGGCTTCCCTCCCCCAACAAAACAAACAAACAAACAAAAAACACAAAACCCGAAAGAATTTTCTGGCCCCAAATGTCTATGGTGCCAGAGATTGAGAAAAATTGTTCTAGCCGAGGAAAGGAAGTTAATTCCTCCAAGCCTTGTTTTCCTCACTTGTAAAACTACGTCTGATTTGATAGGTTCAATAGAGTAAGATAATAGAGCTGGCATGAAAGAGCTGCTCAGGAAATGCTGATTTCCCTTTCCTTGGTTGATGAATAGATTTAGGGGAAATATTTTTGTCATTGGTCTCTTAACTTCTAATTTCGAGGCTTTACTTATTTTTCTGAGATGTGGGATGCCCAGGAGCCTGTAGTAGCTTTTGTAATCTTAACGCTTGTCTAATGGTTTGGTCAAATTGTGTTGACTCTGCTTTTGTTTGGGTTTTGAGTATTTCATGATTTGTAACCAGCAGTAGGGCAAAAATGTTGAAATCTGGATTAGAGTTTTACTTGCTCTCAGAACTTTTTGAAAGCAGTTTTACTGTGCTTTGAAATTAAAGACCTGAAATGTTCTGAGTTATTTCTCTTTGAATATGCCAGGCCTCCTGTGTATGTAATGACCTTTTTCTTTTTATCCATTTACAAAATTTCAAGTAGACTCTTCTGATGTCAGCACTCTTCCTCAGATTGATTTATTAGGGGTTTCATTAAGTGGCTTTCTTTTTCATGTCTAGTACCTTCTTACTTGTTTTGTAAAGTGTAATGTGGACATTAACACCAGCTCTTTCACTCATGTTAGTGACAAGACACTTCTGTTTTCAATTTTAACACAAGGGATCATTCCTTTGAAAATGCATTTTAATCATAGCCTAACTGTGTTTAATGTCTACTTACATGTTCATAGTTGTGTGACATTTCTATTTTTAAGGAGTCCTTTGCTTCTCTTTCCTTATAGGAAAAAAAAACCCTCATTCAGTCTCCCTGTACTTTAATTTCTCCATCTATAATATATGCTTAGTAGGTAAAGGTGCTTGAGTTTAGTGAATTATTTATTGGACCTTTACTAATGTTTCTTTTACTAATAGGTGGAATTTAGAAGTATCATCCTTCCTGATTACATGTAAACTAAGATTGAAACATTAATCAAAATAGAAAAATGAAATAACTTTTGAGGAAAACCACGTAAAATAGGAATGTATAAGTGATAATGATACAAGATGGGGTGAATTTCCCCCAGTGGGAACACAAGCCCCTACTCCTGCTGAGAGAGGGGGGTCCTTGACTCTGTGCGGGAAAGAATTCAAGAGTATACAGAGTTAAAGACAAAGGAAAGTTTATTAGAGAAGGAGTAATGCTCCATAGAGCATTATTTACTCCTCTCAGAGTAAAAGAATGAGACTGTTTGAGGAATTGGGTTTTATATCTGTTTCTTAGTCTCTATGAAAAATTACTGATTATAGGGAGTAAAGAATTGAATGAATGGTTGGGTTTATCTTTTAACTTGCACAGTGTACAACTTAAAGTCTTTGTTTTCCTGTTTTCCTTTCATGATATGGATAATAGGAATCTTCCTTTGTTTTATAGGCTCCTTGTGGTCTGGCCTTTAGGCTGATCAACCAGGTTTTGAGTCTAGCAGCATGTAGCAGGTTCTGAATACAGCCTGGTTTAACATTTAGTCAATTTGTGTAGTTCTTATGCTTCTTCTTTATATTAATAATAGAGTACATTTTGTGGTAGCAAAGAAGTTATCATTCATCTTAAACCTGTAGGATTCAAAGTTGGTAGCTTTTGATATTAAATTATATCTGTCTGACCACAAATTACTTTAAAGGGTTTTCATGGCTCTCTTTGTACCTCTCTATACCCTTTTAGGTCAGTTAAGTACAGAGTGTGAAGGATGCCACAGTTGTGTCTTTGATTTCATAAGGTTTTGGTTTGCCATAGTCAGTAAAATTAAGCACACCAGTTAACTGCTGTATGAAATGAATACTATCGGCATAGGGAATAACTAAGAGAAGCAATGAAGAAATGTACCATTTGTTTCTACAGTTGAATTACTGGCTAGTCCATAGATTTCAAGGAAATTGATACCATTAACAAAGGAGGATCACAGTCTTTGAAGTAATTTTCTTTTACTTTGATATTTCTAATAAAATAATTGTTGCTAGCTGAAGGCTGTAAAAATAGCATATTTTTAAAAATATGTAGATCATAATCTCCCCATCTTTGTACCAAATTTCTGTCAGGACTTGAAATAATTTATGCAAATTGATATATCAATAAATGAAGTATTATGCCTACCTTTTAACATGATCAAAAAAAAAAAGTCAAAATCTTTTCTGCTGTAATTGTTTAACTGTTGTTAAAATGTTGTTTAACAGTTGTTAAAGTGTTTGTTTTTTAACTTCCTTTGAATTAACGATTTGCTTTACTTTCAGTGGTTTTTCTAAAATCTTTTAAACTTTTTAATTGAAATAATTTTAGACTTACATCAAGGTTCAAAATAAGTATAAAGAATTCCCATATACCCTTTATCATTTCCCCTAATTTGATCATAAATAATGATCAAAACCAAGAAATTCAAATTTATAAACGTCCTGTTCTGGTCCAGGATCCAATTCAACATTACACCTTCCATTTAGATATCATATCTTCTTAGTCTTTTCCCATCTGTTAAGTTCTTCATTTTTTTTAATCTTTTACGATCTTGAAACTTCTGAAGAGTACTGCTCAGTTACTTTTTTAGAGTGTCCCTCAATTAGATTTGCTTGATATTTATGTACTCATGATTAGTGTGTCTTATGATTGATTTTGTTAACTGATTACTGAATAAAATGATGTCTTTCAGTTTTTCCATTGTAAACTTACTGTTTTTTTCCTTTGTAATTAATAATAAATGTAAATTTTCTTTTGTCATGTAATAATTCCTTTGAATTAATACCTTCCTCTGGGGGGAGGTACTTTGAAAATGAAAACATTTTCATTCTCAGCACAGGCCAATTTTTCATCTATCAGTGATTCTTACTGGCAGTACTTACTACTGTGTTTGCTTAGTGATGGTTTTATTTCTCTCATTCCTTCTATATTAATTGGAATTCTGCTCTTAAGGAAAAACTGCCCCCTTTCCTCTGTTCATTAATTGTCCAATTATTTATGAATTTACTGTGTGGGTTAAAAATCTAATATTTCCTCAAATTGTTCCAGCTTTGGTCATTGAGAGCACTTTGAAATTTGTTCTTGTGCCATTTCTACAATGTCCCCATGATTTCGCGAGTACTAATTTACTTTCTGGTACCACAGATGTTCCAGCTGTATCTCATAGTTTTCCTTTTGCACCAGGCACAGAATCAACCATTTCTGCAAAGGAGGCTGGTTCATTTTTTTGGAGAACAGTATCTAGAAACCAAGATCTGCATGCTAGGTGTGCCCAATACTATTGGGGTGTCATTGTTTCTAGTTATCTTGATAGATACAGCTAGCAAATATATGTATAGTAATATACATACACATAGGTTTTAATTTCCCTGTCTATCTATCATCTATCAAAAACCATGAGATCATACTGATACTACCAGTTCCAATCCCAGGGTTCATTCTGGCTTTTTTCCCCCAGCCCCTATTCTTTTTCCTTTCCTTATTACTTCCTCTTCCAAAGGTGAGAAACTTGGTTCTCATCCACAAAGTATTTACTTATTTGTTCAGTCTTAGTGCACACACACAGTAGTTTCAGAATTGCTAACCTGTGTTCCCCTGTGAGAAACACATCTTAAAACTATAGTGCAATATTTGTCTGTAGCTTTACAGTACACAGTCAAAATTTATTTTCCAAAGTTACTTAGGTTAATTCTTTTATTCCCTATCTACTTCCATATGGTTGTGTTACTCATTTGTAATACAATTAGTTTCATTAACTGTATTCTGTTTTTTAGATTCTTCCCACATCCTAATTGATTTTAATGTCTTAAAATCTTTTTGAAGTAAATGGTTACTCTGTCCCTCCTCCATATATCTGTAATGAAGATCTGTTCTTAAAAGGACTGGATTTGCTTCAAGTTAGGTACAGCTATTATTGCTTTGGCTGTTAGCAGTTTGTTTGAAAGAAGCTGTGCTCTGGTGATCATTCCATTGGGCTTGCTTGCCTGGTTCCTTAGTTACAGCTCTCATTTCTACATTTTCTGCACTTGGGAATATATTCCATCTTTGGTCCCATAACTGTATGGGCTTGAAATAACTAAATCTTCTTTATTCTGGATGTATAATTTTAGACCCAAAGTTACCTACAGACTGAATACTAATTCTCTTACTGCTGGGGTAAATTATGAATGATATTTTGCAGATCTTATTCTTTACTGTTTTTTCAAAATGTAATTTACATGCTATAAAATTTGCCATTTTAAAGTGTACAGTTCAGTGGTTTTTAGTATATTCACAAGGTTATGTGCATCGATCTAATTCCAGAACATATCCACCACCCCAAAAAGAAACACCTTACTCATCAGCTCTTTGAAAATAATGAGCAGGTTTTTATTTTTTAAAAAATTATTTAAAATGGCAAGGTAATTTAAAAAAATTATACTACTCTTTAGGAATAAGAGATTTTATTTTTGTCAAGTTGATTATTTTGTTTAGACATTGATTCAGTTCCTTGCTGTACTACTTACTTATTTGGTTGGTTTCTTTTTACCTTGGGCAAATTACTTCTTCATCCTTTAATTTCCTCATCTGTAAAATTGGAGAATAATAATACCCCTTTCAGAGAGTTTTCCGAGGACTGAATGAGGCAAGAGAAATAAAGCACTCAGCATCAGTACTGTCATTTAGCAGGTGAAAAATATAAATCTCCTCTTTCTCTTACCACCACCAGTCCTTTTCCTATTATACCTTTTTCGACTATCTACTGTAATAACCTTTATAAACTACAAGTATGCTAAATCAGGACGTTTTTAAAAATTTAGACTTTTTTAACACAAAGCTTCAAAATTACAAAAATATCGTATTTCTTGCAGATCCTTTAAAGACAAATAATTCATTTTTTAAAATGAAAGTGCCCTGTGAAAGTTTCGTAGCTAGACATTTTTGCCCTTTATAGTTTAAGGCTAAAGCTATATATTTTACAACTAAAAATTCATTCAAATTACTGATTCATGCCAAATTAGTTTTGGCCACTTTGGGTTCAATGGTATTATTTTGAGGTATCTATGATTATACCTTAATAAAAGGATTAGAGGTTGAAGCAAGGAATTAAAAATATACATGTGAGTTACTGATGAAATGGTGGTAAATTGCTTGTTATGCAAATAGATGCTGAGGAATGAGGAACTTGCTTGATTTGTTAAGTCTAATCCTTGGGTAATGCAGTATTTCAGAAGAATGTGTTTACAGTGCCTTTTCCTTTCCAGGTCAGCATTTCTTTGGTAGGGCTGAACAGTGATCCTAAGCTGATGAGACCCACCCATTTTGAGACACTTGCCAGCTTCTGCTTTGCTCAGTGCCAGCAGTCTGATCCTTGGAGAGCTTTATCAGGGACAGATTGACTTTTCCTGCTTGCATGGCTGCTACATTTGCTAGTAAAATATCGTGTCTGGCAATTGGAAACCTTAATCTCAGCACTTTCAAAGGTGAAATACATGGACTTGCCTCGTCCTTGTAGATTATAGACCAATTCATAAATGGTTAAATTTTTTTCTCATTAGTTCTGTCATCTTTTTGTATTTTAAGTAAAAGAGCATTTAAAAGGCATAAGTATGTCTCAGGATAACAGTATTCTGTTGCTATGTAATGGTCTAGTAAGACAGAAAATCCCACTTTTTTATAATAGGACTTTCAATGCTGGATGTTATTAAGAACTTTGCAGATGGTACCAAGATGACAAAAACAAGGTCATACCTTTGTGATAATGTAGAGTAGGGGTGAGGCAAATGTATAAATGTTATACCATTAGCGTTACGTTTGGGGAAGGGAACCAGTATTTAAGTACCCAACCACGAGCAACCCAACCATTTTTATAAATGGTGTTTCTTTTAGTTCTTGTTGAAGTTGAAATAGGTATTATCCCAGTTTTCCACTGAAGAAAAAGACAGAGAAGTTGTAATTTGTTCTGGGTTACACAGACAGAAAGACATAGAATTGAGATCTAGAACTTGACTAGAGCAGTGGTTCTCAAAGTGTGGTCCTGGACCAGCAGCATCAATATTCCCTGAGAACTTGTAGAAATGCACTTTTTAGAACCTACCCCAGACCTGTTGATATAGAAACTTTGAGGTCAGAGTCCAGTAACCAGTTTTAACAAATCCTCTAGGTCAGTGGTCCCCGACCTTTTTGGCACCAGGGACCAGGGCTCCTTATGAGAATCTAATGCTTGATAATCTGAGGTGGGGCTGGGGCAGAGATGCCAGTGCTGGGGAGCAGCTGCAAATACAGATGAAGTTTCGCTCACTGGACCACTGCTTACCTCTTGCTGTGTGGCCCAGTTTCTAACAGGCCACAGACTGATACTGGTCCGTGGCCCAGGGGTTGGGGACCCCTGCTCTAGGCGATCTTGATGCTTACTGGTAAGTTTGAGAATGACTGTACTGGAACATTTAAATTCTCTTTCCTTGCTCCCCTTCTTAAAGCTGTAAAATTCTTTGTTTGAATTTTAGCTTTTTTTTTCTTTTGCCCCTTAAGCCAAAACATGAAATACATAAAATCAAAGTTGTTGTATTTGAAGTTGGAGTTAGGCCTGGGACATTCTCCTGTCTTCCTACCTCTGAAGAGAATATTTGGCATGATACCTGCTGCACTATACAATTTTCCCACCCAGTTGAACATGGTGTGTGGATGTTAGTGGACTTATACAGCCTTAGAGAAAAATACTGGTTCCCTTGTTCTCAAAAGATCAGTTAAAGAAACTTGGAGTCATTTGATCATCTTTGGGACCAAAATTTGCTAATTCTTCTAATGATAGTGTCATGGTCTTTTCTTCAAATATGGCTTGCAGATAGGTGCCAAGAGTGTAAATTGTACCTTTTATCTGGAGTGTGTCTTATGCATGTAAACTTCTCTATGTCAGTAATTACAGCCATAGCTAGATGTAATTACTTAGTGTTATTCACTTACAGCTTTAAGCAACAAGCAGTTGTTTCTTAAATTTAGTGGGTTTACCTGATTTCTGTAAATCTTTATGAACCTGCATGCAGTTCTCTACTTGGAACTGCTCTCTTCAGTATTGTCTTGTTGGAACTACTATGTCACTGTTATTGTTTTCTTCTGCCTTCTTCACATTTATATAATGACATTGTATGGTTTGACTTTTAGAGTTTCAGGATAACCTTGCTTTCATATGCTGTGGCTGTTAAACAACTGTGGAGAGGTGGCTGGTTCATTCAAGTTTAATATCTAGCATACTTGATTTTTTTGAGATATTAGATGTCTTTCTGATTACTTGCTAGAGAAACTTGGAAAACTTTAATTGATAAGAGTTTGCCTGAAAACTTTTAATAACCCTTATTTAATATTCCTGAACTATGCAGAGATGAAGTATTTTCATTTTTTCCCCATAGTTTGACTTCTGGTGGATAATATGGGCTACCTTTGTAGACTTGCTTTTTAAATTCTGACTTCTGTCCATGGCTGAATGAAGTGATGGAATTTGTAAAACTAATTTTTCTCCAGGAATAGTTTCTAAACCTATGGTGGTGGCTCATTTTAGAAGGTATTTACCTTTTAAAAGTAAAATACTCTAATATTTGCATTTAATCTAACCATGCCTTTCAGCCCCATTCTCTAGGTCAGCGATTGTCAACTTTAGCTGCATATTAGACTTTCCCTGGGGAGCTTTTAAAAATAAATGTTTTGTTCTACACCAGATCTAATGATTCACATTCTCTAAGGATGGTGCCTGGACACTTGGACTAAAACAAAAAAGACCCTTGTCTTAATCTGTTCTGGTTGCTATAACAGATTATTATAGACTGGGTGGCTTAAACAACAGACATTTATTTCTCACAGTTATGGAGGCCTGGGGAGTCTAAGATCAAGGGACTTTTCTAGTTTGATTCCTGGTGAGGGCCCTCTTCCTGTCTTGCAGATGGCGATTTTTTTTTTTGCTGTATTCTTACACGATGAAGAGAGAGTACAGGGTCTCTCTGTTGTCTCTTATAAGGGCACCAATCCCATCATGAGGTTTCCACCTTCGTGACCTAATTACCTTCAAAGGCCTCATGTCTAAATACCATTACATTGGGGTTTAGGACTTCAGCATATGAATTTGGGGAGGGAGAGACAATTCAGTTCACAGCAAGTCCCATGTAATTGTGATTTGTATCAGAATTAGAAACTGATGTGTAATAGTGCTTAGACACAAAAATAACAGTGAATCACATACGAATCTTGGTAAAATGCAAATTTAGGGTTCAGTAGCTTCAGTATGCAATGAGGCCTGATGCATGTAGGAACCATATTTAACTGAATTATTCATACGGCCTAAAGATAAGAAAGTTTCTGTAGTTTTTAAATGCACCCAATTAAAAACTCTCAGCTTGTCTTATTGTCCAGGTAGATCTGGTTTTTTTAGTAGAGGTAGAGATGCATAATGAACTAGTTATTTCATTCTAGCCAGAGTGGCCTAGTCACATGCAAATTAGATTTCCATTGTCTTGGGTTTTACTAGTGTTCATCTCGATTTGGAACAGTTGGCATATCTTAGCCATTCTTCATGTCTTAGCTCAGAGAAGTTTTCCAAGAATACTGAAGGCTGTAACAGTCTTTCCCTCCTCTGAATTTTCAGACTTAACTTACCTGCTTTTGTGGTAATTTACCTTATGGCAGCTCTTATATGTTTGTATTTTGGTATGACTTGGCTCTCCAAACTGAATTATTCATCTCTCCAGGGTCTAGACTATGGAGTATGTGGTTGTGTGTATGGTCTGTTATTTAGTAAATGCTAATTGGTTGTATAAATTCAAAGTGTGTAGAGCTAATAAATGTCATTATTTGAAATAAATTTAAAGAAACTAATAGGAAATTAAGGTATGGTTAAACCCAGAGTATTTTTAAGTCCAAGTAGGAAATAAGTAAGTAGTATTTGAAACCTGGGATCACAGACAGTAGACTTCTAACTATAATAACATGAGAAAGACAGCATACCTTAAGATGGTTTATTTTCAGATGATTAAGATGGTTACCTTCAACTCTCAAAATCAAAGCATTACTAAATCATTCAGGTTATTTTTCAGCTGAAAACACTCTTATTTAACTAGAAAAAATTAAATGTTTGCATAATAGCATAATAATAACATATACTAGCTGCAAAATTTTCCCATAGTGGCTGCAGTTTTTGACAATTCCACCAGCAGTGTATGAATTTTCTGGTTTCTTTGCATTCTCTTCAACACGTGTGACAGTCTTTTTAATTTTAGCCATCCTACTAGATGTGAAGTGCTATCTCATTGTGGTTTTGATATGTGTTTTCCTTGTGGCTAATGATGTTGAGGATCTTCTCATGTGCTTATTAGTCATATATATATCTTCTTCGTAGGAATATATATTGAGAAATTTTACTCATTTTTTAATTGAGTTATTTGTCCTTTTATTATTGAATTCTAAGTTTATAGGACAATTCCCTTATCAAGAAATGACTTGCAGATGTTTTCTGCCATTCTGTGGGTTGTCTTTTTCAATTTCCTGGTGTCCTTCGTATCAAAAGTTCTAAATTTTGATAATGTTCAATCTTTTTTTTCTTTTGTTTCTTGTGTTTTTAGTGTCATTTCTAGGAAATTGTGGTCAAGATTTAAGCCCATGTTTTCTTCTAAGAGTTTTATAGTTTAAGCTCTTAAATTTAGGTCTTTGATCCGTTTTGAGTTAATTTTTATATATAGTGTGAGGGAGGGATCCAACTGTATTTTTTTATGTGTGGTACCCAGTTGTCCCAGCACCATTTGTTGAATTGAAGAGAGTCTTCAAGTATTCTTTACCATGGTGAATAGCATTACTATTTAGCATGTAAGACAAGCTAGAAATCTAGTGTAATTCTTGATATATGTATCTAATTCATCATTATGTTGTCATTTTTACCTCTACTATTCCTGCACCCCACCATCCTTGTCCAAAATACATTATCTTTCATTTAGACTTATATAATAGTGTCCAAACTGGTATATTCTCACCACTCTTACCATTTCCAACTTGGGCCCCTGCCTTTTTCTTAAGACCATAGTTCAAAGCCTTTCTGCTCACCCGGCCCCCCACTCCGGATCTAGACAAGATAATATGACCCATAGGGCCCTGTAAGATCACTACCTATTACTTTAGGCTATTTTTGCTTTTTATGTCCTCTTCATTTCTTTAATCTAGGTACTTCTCAAAAAATATTTTCATATGCTCTCTCTACCACAGCTACTAACATGCCTACATCTTAACTATATTACTCTATCTTCCCACCCGTAACTATGGATGGATTTTCCATTTCCTTATTTAAGGCCAGCCCTTCTATAAATTCTCCAG
The DNA here is from genome assembly GCF_000325575.1 of Pteropus alecto. Classification (NCBI taxonomy): domain Eukaryota; kingdom Metazoa; phylum Chordata; class Mammalia; order Chiroptera; family Pteropodidae; genus Pteropus; species Pteropus alecto. Next base: position 9,211,501 of record NW_006432447.1, on the reverse strand, counting down.
ATTCCATTCCCTCTCATTTAGTCAAGAACATTGCTTTATCAGTTGTCCTTTTTCTCTTCTGCATTATCAGTTTTTCCTCTACAGATCATTTTAATCAATATGTAAACATGTTGTTTTTCTTTGCTCTTAAAAAAAAACCAAAACAACTTGACTCACCTCTACTTTTCATCTTGGCTGTAATCCCATTTCCCTATTCCTGCTTACAGCAGAATTGGAAAGAATTATCTGTGCTTTTTGTCTCTAACTTCTCTTTTGCTGTTGTCTTTGAAGCCACTTTTATGTGATTTTTGGTCCCCACCACTCCATTGAAATTGCTCTCTTCATTTATCTCCGTGTCGCCAAGTCCAGTGGTCAGTTGTCAGTCCTCATTCTTAACTTTTCAGTAACATTTGGCTCAGCCATATACACCCTCCTCGAAATACTTGCTTCACTCAGCTTCTCTTTTGGTTTTCCTTTACCTCACTGGTTGCTTGTTCTTGATCTCTTTTAGCTACTGCTCATCTCTGATTTCTCTGTGTTGAGAGAATGCCCAAGGGACAGCCCACAGACATCTTCCTTTTCTTTTGTGCTGGTGTATGTTTATTCTCAGATTTAGTACTATTTATATGCTTATGACTACTCACTCTTATATATCCAGCTTGGATCTCTCCTGTGTATGTGCACACTCACCTACCTCCTGGACTTTTCTGTCCAGATGTCTAATAGTAGCTAGTTCCTTTGCTTCTTTCAGGTCTCTTTGCCCAAATTTCACCTTAATGGAGAGGTCTTCCCTGACCTCCCTATATAAAATGAAGAAACTGCTCCCCTACTTATTCTTCTTAATTGTTTTCTAGAGCATTTATTGCATACCACTTTATTATAGTCTTTTGTTTCCTATTGGTGTGTGGCTCTATGAGGCTAAATTTCTTGCCTCTCTGGTCACTTCTGTGTTCCTAGTACCAAGAACAGTGTCTGGCACATAGTAAACATTGATTATGTGTCGAAGGGTTGAATGAATAAGTGAATAAATGCTGGCCTTTGTTTAGAACTTCATTCTCTCCATGTGCCCCCCCTTCCTTGAGAACTTTGCACATTCAGTTCCTTCTGTTCTTCCATTCCTTCCTTTAGGCAGTTTCTTGTCTTTGACTTGTATAAGCATCACTTCCTCATCAGAACTTTACTCATTGTAAGTTCTCATGTTCATGGACTTCTCCTTCATAGTAGTGATCATTTGTAGTTTTCCATTTATTTGCACTATCTTTGATAATCTGTCTCTCCCCAACCCCCTACTCCAGGGTATTTTTGCTTATTGTTAAATCTTAAGGTCCTAGCACAGTCATATTCTCAATAAATGCAGTGTTTGTTGAAAGACTGAATGAACAAATTAAAATACTCTTATAAGCCATATAACTAATGATCCATTTGAGCTAGTAAATCTCTATGACACTTGCTTTAAAAGAAAATAGGATTAAAATTAATAATTTCCATAATTTTAAGTTAATATAGAATATAGCAAGCATAATTATAGTTGACATCACTGCTTTTGGTCAAGAATTTACTGTGCTGTATGTAGCCTCCCTCCATTGTGGGAGAAATTCCTTCTCTTTTGAGCCCATAGGATCCTCCTTGAAGGATTTTATATATAAGATGTGTTCCAACATAGACCCTATTTACTAGCTACTAAAGGATTACTTTACAAAGATTTTATAAATAAGGCTCTTGTACTGCATTTTGGGTGTTAGAGGTGGCAATTTCCAATATATTAATGATAAGAAAAGTATACCTTAGAAAATTTATTGCAAATCTAGCTTTTCTAACCTTGATTAGTAATTCAGTTCTATATTGAGCTTATTGTACTATTGAATATGGACATATAAATATTAAATAGTTTTGGGAGAAAATAACTATTTGAGTACTTACTACTCGTGGGCCAAATGCTATATTAATGGATGTAATTCTCACATAACTTTAGGCACTATTTATCTACATTTTATACATGAAGAAACAAGTACAGGAATCTTAGATATAAAAGGTTTTCTTAATCTCATTGTCAGTGCAGGCAACAAAAACATGTTTGATCCTACTTAATTTTGTTTTAGGATCTCACAGGATAAAATATTGTCAGACTGGTTAGGTCTCATTGCTTTAAGAGTCAAAAGTCATTTCTAGGAGAATTTTCTCCAGTGTTTAATTTAGAGATGGTTCAATGAAGACTTTCCTCTGTTCTACTTTGTTTTATAAATTTGAAATAAGGGAATTCAGTGGCTCTCAAATGGGTATACAATTTCCATGAAATTTCCATTTTTTCTCTAACATTTAAAATTTCTTAATTATGTAAAAATGTTAGGCTATAAAATAATTCCAAGACTTCATTTTGCATGAAAGAAAGGTAGTTTGTCTCCAGTTTCCTCAGAATTTTTACTCATTAATATCTTCTCATTAAAAGTGGAAAAATACATCTCTTTTCTTTAAGGCACTTAAACAGTCAACAATGACTTTTTAATAAATGAGATGAAAAACACATAGTATTTGATTGTTCCAGGACTCGGTCACATTGAGGAAATACTGTTTTTTTTCCCCCTCACAACTATTTACCATGTTTTAGAGTAAGTATAAAGATATTTTTATGGATATAGGCCTCTATACTGATACTTTAATAATAATAGAAACTTAAATTATTTTTCTTCGATCTCATTTGTTGTCTTAAAGAAGTTGCCTCAAAAAATTTTTAGGGAAATATTTTATCCTAAAAACGTTGATTATCCAAGGTTGAAAATGTTTTACCTTAAAGCTTAAAGTCTTGTGTCTTGGCAGTAAGATGATTATTTCAGTTTCAGTATTATTTTAATTAGTGGATGTGTGGCAACTGAAATATTTTCTTCTTTGAAGTTTCAGTGGGAAGCTTTTTGTTTCCTTTTTCCCTACTTACTCAAAACTTTGTCTATAAAGAATCTCACCTTAGGACCTAAGATAAGTCCAGATTGCAGATTTCTAGAAGTGTGTTAAACACTTTTCTGTAGATACTTGCTTATGAAGCTGCATCAAGTAGGTACCATGGTTACCATCATCTCTGTGACTTACTCTGCTTGTCTGGTCTCTTGTTTTTTTGTTGTAACTCCAGTTTGAGAATAGGTTTTTAAGTCTGAATTGCTGTCATGGGTGCTTCGGTATAGTAGCTAGGTGTTCTTTTTGGATAGTTAAGAAATGAGCTGACCAGCAGAAGTAATTAAAATGGGGAAAGCTTAGCTATTCCTTGTGCTTTGTGTTAAACATGAGTTTAGAGGATTATGACTACATGTAATCATCAGGATCTGCTAGACAGGACATCTGTTTTACTTTTTACTCGTTACATTGCTGTAGAAATAGCATCTTTTAAATTTAATGTGAAAATTGTTTTGTGTTCTAGCTGGCACTGGTAGCCTAATATTTGCAATGTGCTTTCTGGAAAGAACAGCACATGGTTAGTATAAAATTATCTTATTAGTACTGGATACTCATTATTAGACTGAAAATATTTATTTTCTAACTGTAGAAAATAAGTTTCTGTGAACTTTAAGATTTTCATTTATTCTAGACTGCATTAGAATTGTTTGCTATATTCAAATATTTTTCCTTTGTTTTTATTTCCTAGGTTGCACGTTTTCAAAAAATTCCTAATGGTGAAAATGAGACAATGATTCCTGTACTGACATCAAAAAAAGCAAGTGAATTACCAGTCAGTGAGGTTGCAAGCATTCTCCAAGTAAGTGCTTGATAGGGAGGAAAGAATTAGATAGTAAAATGAGTTTACTTAGACTGTATGACTAAGCGCTGTCCAAAAGAATTTCTGTGATGACAGAGATATTCTGTTCTGTCCAATACAGTAACCACTAGTTAAGCA
>NW_006432447.1:9206727-9207603 GCF_000325575.1 Pteropus alecto | reverse complement strand
AACTGAATTTAATTTTATTTAATTTTTATTCATTGAAATTAAATAGCTGCACGTGACTAATGGTTACTTGATTGGATAGTACAACTCTGGATCATTAGCATTACCAGGAACTGTTAGTGCTGTTAAAGGATTAGTTGGATTAGGAAAATAATTTAATTATTAACATAAGTAGAATTAGGAATTTATCTTTTTTAAATGTTTTCTAAAGTAAAAGCTAAGTACAAGTTCAGAACTGCAAATAAACTTTAATCGCTTTCTAGTTTTAAAAAGCACAATCTAATGAAACATGAAGGAAAGGAAAATTTTTTTATTTTCTTTTAAGAATTCATGTATTTTAGTGGGCATTAAAAACATTGGATATCCTTTGAAGGTTTTTTTTTGGTTGTTGCATTTATACTTTGTTTTAAAACCATTTATAGATATATTTAAGTGTTGTAAGATTCTGTTGTTGAAATGTATTATAAAATTTTTGGTCTGAGAAACTAATTGTTTTAGGAGTGCAGTTAATTTCATTTTTTTAAATGATCGTTATAATAATAAATGATAGACAGTGACTGATGAATGTAGGTGTATTCATAGATCAGTAGATCATAAATGTCCCAAGAACCAGTTCATCTTAACTTCATTATTTTGAGTAACTTATGAACTAGAAATTTTCTGCTTGAAATAATTATACAGTCCAAGAGCAAAAAAGATGATACCAACCTCAAGATTTGATAAACTTAGAGAACAAGGAAGGTGGTTATGGCCCATTGAATGTTCTTTTAGAGAAACTAATTTTAAAAAACAAGATAACAGTGAAAACAAGGAAAGCTCATTAAAGTGTATTGATATTTTGCTTTCTGTAAGTGTGTGGCTGGTTTGTGTTATTCCTCT
>NW_006432447.1:9197047-9206717 GCF_000325575.1 Pteropus alecto | reverse complement strand
TTTCCCTTAGAAAATTGTAAGTTTTTTGCTTTTTTATTTAACTCTACCTTGTTGCTTACAATTAAAATAATTTTTTTATTGAGGTATAATTTACATAAAATATAATGTACCTATATTAATTATACAGTTTGCATTTCAACAAATGTAATAACCACCACCACAATTAAAATATAGAACATTTTCATCACTCCAAAAAGCTCCCCTATGTCCCTTTGCAGTTAATCCCTCCCAGTATATTGCCTCTGGCCCCAGACAACCACTGATATGCTTTCTGTCTCCATAGATTAGTTCCCATTATTGTAGAAGTTACTGTAAATGTGATTATACAGTAGGTATTTCTTTGCGTTTTTCTTCTTTTGTTCTCTGCTGACATTTTTAATAACTTTTATATGTAAAATCTTAATAGGCCGATCTTCAGAATGGTCTAAACAAATGTGAAGTAAGTCATAGGAGAGCCTTCCATGGCTGGAATGAGTTTGATATCAGTGAAGATGAGCCACTATGGAAGAAGTATATTTCTCAGGTGAGATATTTTTATTTCCTCCTCTGCTGTGTAATTTATCTGTATTTTTGTTAGTGTGATTGTTTACTTTTGTGAAGTTATTTATGGGGAAAGGAAATAAATATTAAAAAATTTTTTTAACCTAAAATTTTCACTTTGTTAGGGTTTACTGTTAGGTTGGAATTTCTATAATTTTTAGTATGCAAATCTTTAAGGGCTTATGTCACATGGAGGTGATACTGTTAGCAGTAGTTTCCTATGCAGTTGTATAATTTATACTTTTTTTTTTTATTACAGGAATGCTAATATTTTTAAAAGTAATATGGCCTGCTTTGAAAATTAGTAAAGTAAGTTAGGTAATTTGAATCCAGACTGCCTGGGCACATATTCCACCTTTATTTCTACTAGCTATATGATCTTTATTATCCTCTGAACCTTTATTAAAGTGGGGACAGCAATTAGGAAATAATAAGCTATCAATAGACGATGGCTATTTTAAATTTATTTTATTAGTATTCTAATTCTTTCAGAGAGACTTATTGTAGGATTTTAAAAAAATCTTCATAACAAGTATGTTAATGTGAAAAGTTATAAGAATCTTACGGCTAATTTTCAACTAGTAGGGTTAGTTTGCCAAACAAATCCCTTTTAGTAATCTGTGGGGTTTTTTTAAAAGATCTATGTTTTACTTTTCTGATAGGCCTTCCCTGTTAATAAGCCCAACTTTACCAGTATTATCTTTGCAAATGAATTGGTCTAAAGAGAAAAACTGAATTTTTAGAGATGAAAAGAACCTTGTGTGAATCTGTCATGTTGTTACGGAGTATTTTTATGTGCATGTTTGTATTCTGACATTTACCACATTTCTGTATTACCTAGGCCTTCAGGAAGTTTACTCTGGATTTATAAATTACAATGATTTGACTTATCCCTAGGCCAGTATGATTTAATGTTTTATTTTCTTGATCCTGTTTCATAGCAAGAATACCTGCATCATAGGATTGCTGTGAGAATGAAATAAAACAGTGCCATTAATGTAGTTAAGCACAGGCAACAACTAATAGTAAATATCAGTTGTCGATCATAAAGCATTAGGTGACTCTTTACTCCTTCACAGAGAATACGAATTTATTGTTTTGCAAACATTTGTCAGAAGTCAAATCTTTGGTATAGTGGCACAGCTTTTTTTGGGGGGGGCGGTGGAATAAAAAAGACCATGGGCTTTGCCCTCAAAATGTGATGAGAATAGTAACATTTAAAGAGGGTTTTATGGTTTACACAGTTAATGCCTCTCACAATCTTTGGTATAAGATACTGTTTTACTAGGTGAAGATCCCTCTCCCCTCCGTGGGGCTTAAAAAGATTAAGGTCCCAAGTGGCATGAGCTGGATTCAAACCCATACTCCGACTTAGTCAAGTGTGTGGTTTGTCACCCCTGAATCACATTGCAGTTGTAGTTTTATTTTGCGAGAGCAGCGATTTTCAGTTCTCTCTGCATTAAAGTTACTTGGGGAATGCTGTAAAAATGCTAAAGCCTGTGTCCTGTGCCCAGAACTTCTGATTTAATTGGTCTGGTGTGAACTTGGGCATTTGTTAGAGGTTCTTCATGTGATTCTGATATGAAACTGGGTTGGAACCACTGCTAGAGAATGAAGCTATAAGGGAGAGGGAAGTGGTGGCATTTCACCTTAGAGCTGTGGTGTCCAGGGACTGGGGGGGGTCTCTTCTAGGATGGATTTTTGTATGTAGCCTAGCTACGTTCCAGTTTAGACAGTGATTGGCACCACTTCATCAGAGGAAGAGATTCTGACAACAGAGCTCTGATGTTTAAGTAGGAGGATGTCCCACTGGAAAAATTTGGGATGGGTCTGGTGCTTGATCATTTAAGTTCTGCCTGATTAGGTTGGTTCTGTGGTCTTGTTTTTTAATATACTATTGGCTCTACTATATGGAAAACCTTGGGAAAAGGCTGCTTCTGTGGAGAGGTGGTTATTCCTGTGGTGTGTGGGTCAACCACAGAATTGTAATCTATATTAATTAGTATAGGAATGTTGAGGAATGTTTGAATCTCATAATTTAAGTGTTCTACCCAATATTTAACCTAAATTTTTAGCTTAAAAACCATTTCCACTTATTCTAGACTCAGTAGAGATTCAGAACAGCTTTATCTATTCGATTAATATACTAAAATACATGTGTACTATAAGGAGTTGATAATTTCTTAGTTTTAAGAAATCGATATTTAATTTTAAGTATTGATATTTAAAGAGTAGTTTTCTGAAAGGGAGATGTTATGAAATGGTAACTTTTAGATGTAATTAAGTGTCAATTTTTTTTTGGTAATTGAAGATTTATGTAAAATAAACCAAATGTAGACTCATAATTTTCTGATCATGCCCCAGTAATTTTTTTAAAGCTTTTGCTGTGATGGAGCGCAACTGTCATTCGTACAAAACTGTTGAATTGCTGTTTGTTTTCACTTTCAGTTTAAAAATCCCCTTATTATGCTGCTTCTGGCTTCTGCAGTCATCAGTGTTTTAATGCATCAGTTTGATGATGCTGTCAGTATCACTGTGGTAAGAAGAAATATATATTTTTTTAAATCATTGGTTAATCATATAAATTAGGATTGGGTTTTATTTTGGAAAATGAATTATTGAGAAATACTTTAATGTTTTTTCATGTTTTTTGGTTAATATCCAAAGTACTTTTGGTTGCAGTAATCTCAAGTAATGTTCAAGGGTCTTGATTGGTACACATGAGAATTATTTAACCATCTAGTAGTTTCACAGATATGAAATATTTTACAATAATTTTCCAGTTAAATTTTCAATTTATTTTGCTTTCCAGTTAAATATATATTTTGACTAATTATGAACGAAAGCCTCCCGTTTGTGAAATTAAAAATATTACCCAACAGTGCACAACTGCATTTACTATAAAAGATTTTTTTCCTTTCAACTAGGTTATTCTACCTTTCATTGAAAGTTTTCTCATCATTTTTTTTTTTTGCCCCTAGTATAAACTATTGATTAAAGCAAGTATATTATGCTTGAGAACACAGTAAAAATTAATGTAGAACAGCAATTCTCAAATTGTTACTTGAGGACTCCCAGGAATCTCAGACCATTTCAGGGAGCATGTAAGGTCAAAACTTTTCATAATACTAAAACATCATTTGTCTTTTCACTGAGACATTTGCATCAGTGGCACAAAAGCAATGGCGAGTAAAACTGTTAGAGCCTTGACTAGAATAAAAATAATGGCACCAAACTGTACTAGTAGTCATTGTTTTTTTCCCATAGTTTCTCTTAGGAATGTTTTTGATAAAGCAGCAAAAAATTTTGACCCTTGAGTACATGCCTTTTTAATATTCTGTGTGATGAGATGGGAAATATACATAAAGGACTTTTATATATTGAAGTATAGTGGTTGTCTTTAGGAAAGGTGATTGTTGTGAGCTAACCTTTTACTTGAAAGAATGACTGATAGACAAACTGGTTATTAAGACTTGGATAACTGGCATACTTTTTTTGGAAGTGAATAAAATGAGCCTTTCACTTCAAGAATAACAACTAGCAAAATTTGTTGCCATGATAAAATTCAAGCTTTCAAGTGATAATTAGCTTCCCAATATTTAAGTTTTTATTCTAATGAGATCAGAGTGATTTCAATGAATGTAATTTTTTTTTTTTACTGTTATGCAATGTGTCAACATTTGAAAGATTTGAATAAACCAAGTGAAGCAATATTTTCTAAATGACCAGGACAGTTACAGAATTTTTAATGATAAAAGGTTCATTCAAAATGCAAGATTGATCAATGGATTTTAATATGACACATTTTGAAAAGTTCATAGGTATAGTTTTATATTCTACATTGCACATTACTTTTAAATAACTAGCACTTGTCTAATTTTGGTGTAGTAGCTAAGAAGACTATCCACAGTCATCCGAATAAAGCTTTTAAAGTGTTTTTTCCAACAATATCTATATGAGACTGGATTTTCTTCATATACTTCAGCCTAATCAGTGTAAATATGAGAATCCAGCTTTCTATTAAGGTATACATTAAAGTTAAAAAAATTGAAACCTGCCACTTCTCTCACAATTATTTTTCGAGGGGGAGATATGTTTAATGAAAAAATGTTGTATGTGTTAACATGTAATAGGTTTATTATTTTTTAGATGAATTAATAAGTAGAAATGAAAATAGTAATTGAAAAAGCATTTAATATAGTAACTATCAGTAGATATAACCCACAAAAACAAAAACTGATCTTCAGTTTTTTAGCACATTAACGGATCCTAAGATCAAAAAGTTTGAGAAGCTATTATAGGAGAGGCAAGCCACTGTCAGTTTCTTCCCCCACAGGCCTCAAGGCACAGTGATTTCTTTCCCAGCTGATCTCAATGCTTAATGTCTGGTAGCTTGGGACTGCAGATAGTCAGAAAAATAAAATATGATTAACAAATATTTCTGAAGTTATAATGTTTTATTTAAAAGGATATTTCTTTGTTTTGTTTAGGCAATACTGATCGTTGTCACAGTTGCCTTTGTTCAGGTGAGTAGGTAGCCTATTTTGCCAACGTGAAAATGATACTTTAGTTAATTGCTTTAAAAAAATTACGATAGCTTATGGCATTGGGGGATGATAGTGTTGGTCAGAGCAATTTATTATTTGTTTTTGAAATAATTTCAGAAACAACTCTCTGGGAAAGTTTGTGAGACTGACTGGAAAGCTTTGATTAGGTAGTCACATACAGAAAATCTAGTTTTTTTTATTTGACAGTCTTAAAGATAACTGAAGCATGTAGAAACAAAATGCATAGTAACAGAAACATCCAGCAATAGGTTTTAAATTTTTTTTACAATTAAAAAATTGGACCAGAGTTTAAATTCCTCATTCTTCCACAGAAGATATGTTCTGACCTGGATCAGCCTCCTTATTCAACATAGACATTAAAACAGTAAATAAAACATATAAAAGGAACCCTTTTTTTTCACCCATCTCATCCAACCCCGCTTCCATCTGGCAACCATCAAAATGTTCTTTGTACCTAAGAGTTTGTTTTTGTTTTGTTTGTTCATTTATTTTGTTTTTTAGATGCCATATGTAAGTGAAATGATATGGTATTTCTCTTTCTCTGTTGGACTTATATTACTTCGTGTAATACCCTCTAGGTCCATCCATGTTGTCACAAATGGCTAGATTTCATTCTTTTTTATGGTTGAATAATATTTCATTGTATATATGTACCACCTCATCTTTATCCATTCATCTACTTTTGGACACTTAGGTTGTTTCCATATCACGTTTCCATGTTATAAATAATGCTGCAATGAACACAGGGGTGCATATATCTTTTCAAATTAAGTGTTTTGGATTTCATGAGATAAATACCCAAAAGTAGGATTGCTGGATGGTTCTATTTTTTTAATTTTTTGAGGAACCTCCGTACTGTTTTCCATAGTGGCTACACCAATTTACAATCTCCCCAGCAGTGCACGAGGATTCCTTTTTCTCCACATTCTCACTAGCACTTGTTTGTCAATTTATTAATGATAGCCATTCGGACAGGTGTGAGGTGATATCTCATTGTGGTTTTAATTTGCATTTCCCTGATGATTAGTGATGTTGAACATCTTTTCATATATCTGTTGGCCATCTGTATGTCTTCTTTGGAGAAATGTCTATGTTCAAATCTTCTGCCCATTTTTTTAATTGGATTATTTGCTTTTTGTTGTTAAGGTGAGTTCCTTATGTGTTTTAGATACTAACCCGTTATTGGATGTATTATTAGCAAATATCCTCTTTCATTCAGTAGGTTGTCATTTCATTTTATTGATGGTTGCCAGTTATAAAAAGTCCTGGGGATGCAAAGTACGACATAGGAAATATAGTCAATAATATTGCAATAATTACATATGGTGTCAGATGGGTATTAGACTTATTAGGGTGATTGATCACTTCATGTGTTATATAAATGTCTAATCACTATGTTGTACACCTGAAACTAATATAATTCAAATATAAATGAAAACAATTTTAAATTAATATACGTAATATGGAAATCATATCAGGATTTTTATTGACAAGTATAGGCATAAATAAAAACATCGACTGTTTTATGTTTGTTTCAATATCAAATTCTGTAGATTTTATTGATAAGTCTTATTAGCTAAAAGTTCTAAAGCATAAATAGAAGGATTATTCTAGTTGAGGGGAATGTAATATGATCCTGAAGTTCATGTTGTTTTGAGTCTTGAGACTGTATTTTAAGCAATTGTGGTTATTTTCATATCTATGATTTATTCCTTGGGTATTTGCTGTCATTATTCAGGCCTCCTATATTAATATCTAATTTAGTAAGTTTATTAGTTTTATAGAAACCCAGTATAGAGAAACCAGTTGGAATCAGATTATCTACAACAAGTTTGTGAGCTCCATCCGTAGACTGACAGGGGTCCTGTTTCTAGGGAATCAAATTATCTTGCTTAGAACAGACAAGGTTGCCCTAGGGCAAGTGGAGCTTGTTAGTCTAGCAGAGCTCATTCCAGGCTAGGCATCATTCAAGGCACTTGTTCATTTGGCCACGTGGATGGTATGACCCACTAGACCTGTAACTGGAACCCTCTCACATTGTTCGTAATTCTATAGCTATGTGGAGGAACTTTCTTCAGAAGGATTCCTACAATACTTATCACTGTATGGAAGACCTTAGTAGCTTCTTCTTTTGGTAAATAGAGAGCCCTTACCCTCGAAAAAAGAACGTAAAATAGCGATTTTAACAGTCAGTGCAGAATTTTCACAAAGATAATGTTATTTACTTTAAATATAGTGGCTAAAACGATGTGTTAAATATCTTTATGATAGGTTCATTTGATAGAAAATGCAAGGAAGCATCAAAACATTAAGAGCCCAGTTTTAAATTGGTAGATCTTGTTTCTTTTACAGAGCCATTTCCCCAAATGAACCTATGAAACTAACAAAATATTCTATAAACAATAATTAAAAACCCTCCCTAAACAGATCCTATTTAATGTCAGTTGAATTTATCATAATACTCTGTCAAAAAACTATCAAAAATATCAGAAATTGTTAATGCTTTATCATTATTTAGTACCTGTGTTTTAGGAGTCTTTTTTATATTTTTATATTTATGTCTACATAATATTTTATATTATGTCTTTTTCTGTCTCTTTTTAAAATCTCATTCCCCATCCCATTATACACCCTCACAGCCATAAAAATGACTAATTGTTTTATACAGTCATATGGTGATACCACCTTACAATAAATTTAAAATAACTTTTAGGCATTTATTAGAAATGGCTATCAGATTTTGGGTGGTGTGTTATATTAAATGGTCATTTTGATGTGGAGTTATCTTTGTAGTTGTAGGGAGTAAAGGCTAACGAGTCTGAAGAGAGAGTTAAAGATTGGACAGCTTCTAGGATCCAGGATTGTTTAGTGTTTTCTAGCCTTTCATTTTATTTTTGCATAAAACTTCCAAATTCCTTAATATCTTGAGTATGGTTGCAGGAAGAGTATTTCATAATTTTTATATTTATAGATTTACCTTACTCTTAACATTTGTTCTTCTCGGCTAAGTAAAGACCGATTTAGTTCTAGGTTATTCTACACAACTTTGCATTTTTTATTTGAAAAAGTTTTTGGTGGGTGTGAAATTTCGATTGGTACTAACACTGCAGTTATTTCAAAACACTACCCAGCTTTCATTCCCACTGCTCCCTCCTCTCCCCTTTTAACCTTAGATCAAAAGATTGATGTGCTTAGTGCAGACATGAGACAAAGATAGCAATGTTGTTGCGTGAAGCGAGACTGGTCATGGAAATGTGCACCTAAGTAGCATGAGGCGAAGGATGTCTCTGACCCTCAGCTGTGATTATATGGACGGAAGATGGCTGGAGCATAACAGAGTTAGGGCTCCTGAGAATTTCTCCTTTTGCATGATTCAGGGTGATGGAAAAGATATCTATCAAGGCAAGGCCAGCCACATCTCACTTCTTATTTAATATATGTACTTTCCAAGCAATCTTATTCTATAAATCTTTGTAGTTAGCATGGACCTAAATCCTCAGATTTTCCTTGCATTAATTATCTTTGACTTCTTTGGTCATTAAGCACTGAAAGTAAAATTATCTTAATTATGAGGCTCAATGATCTTAACTTTTAATGACCGAAAATTATATACTCTTTGGACATACCAATGAGTTTTCATTATTTTTGTATAACTTGACCTTAGCTTTGCACACTGAATATTAAAATATAAAATTGAGAATACTTAATTATCAAAATTGTTTGGTCACTATAACATTATTTAATAAGAGACAAGCTTTTATGTGAAGGAATATAAGTGCAAATAAAAGACAGGAATTGGGGGAAATTTTTAAATAATGAGCAAGATTTATATTTAAGTCTAACATGGAATATGTTCATAGGAACATACCTTTTTATATTTCTTTATAAATGTTTAATTTAATATTATGTTCTGCTTTTTTAAAATAGGAATATCGTTCAGAAAAATCTCTTGAAGAACTGAGTAAACTTATGCCACCAGAATGTCATTGGTATGATCCTTAATTCTGATATGGATATTTACTCTTAAAAATAGGAATTGAATGTGACTAGTACAATATATGTTGTGTCCTCAGATTTGTCTAAACACAAGGTAGAAACCATTCATGCTTTATTTGGTGTAGTAAGTTTTACTATGAAAACTTTAAAGTTCTGATTTTGAGATTCTCGATACATGCTTTTGTTCAACAGATTTTTGTGTACGTGTGCAACTGTGTTAAACACTGTCGTGGGTACAGTGATACACAGACCAAGATGATTCAGAAGGTTGCTTCAATTTTCACATTTTACGTTTGAACAAGTGGTTAATTTTTTCAATGCTTTTTTTTGTTATCTGAGCATCTTAATTACCAAGAGCACAAAAATAATGCTTTTCTTGGTTCTTATATTTGTTTTAACTCCTTAGAAGTGGTAATAATACAATATATTTTTTCTCAGGCCAGCCCACTGGAAATAATTTTTTTAAATAAGTGGTTTGGCTTTCTTTTTTAGCCATGGTGGTTTCTGTTTCATGTTACAGTGTACGTGAAGGAAAATTGGAACATACACTTGCACGAGACTTGGTT